>NC_140592.1:326142068-326666641 GCF_964204655.1 Triturus cristatus
CCAGCAGGTCCCGGTTGAGATGGTCGGTACACGGTCCGCGGCAGCGCCAGCAGGTCCCGGAAAGATGGTCGATGTACGGTCCGCGGCAGCGCCAGCAGGTCCCGGTGAGGATGGTCGTTACAACGGGCCGCGGCAGCGCCAGCAGGTCCCGACGAGGATGGATGTTGCAGAAGGCCGCGGCAGCGCCAGCAGGCAGGACGATGGCTCACAAGAGCGGGTTACGGCAGCGCCAGTAGTCCGTCAAGGCTGAGTTCTCTCGGTGTCTCTCGACTCCAGGATACAACTGCCTTCCTGCTCCGGAGTTGCCCCAGTTATAGGGCAGGCGCCCTTTGATGTCCGGACCCTCGCACTTGGAGGTCGGAGGGCCCGGGATGAAGGTGTCCAGACACCCAGCAGGGGGTGGAGCCAGCGCCTGGGGGAGCTGGAGGCGATCGGCACCTGGCGGGGGAAGAGCTCTTGACACTTCGTTCTCCCATTGACCTGCCAAGTGGTCCGCTCACCTCCTGGGTGGAGGGTGGTGCCGGGATGTCGGGGCCGGCCAGGCCCGGGGTTAGGGTCGGGCCGAGGCCACGCGGCCTCGTGGTGCAGGGCCCAAGATGGCGGCTTGAACCGGCCGGGGGAGCCGGTGGGGCTGGGCCCCGTGATGAGTAGAGGTCCGAGGGCAGAAGATCCGTCGGGAGACGGGGTACAGGTGCTTTTCGTGGGTTATGCCTGGTGGGCCGGAGCTCGGGCCCTGTCGTGCGGGGAGGGAGCAAGCCCTTCGTGTGGCCTGTCCAACAACGCATAAACACATTCAGAGGTGTAAAGCAAAGCACATGACGCATAAACACATTCAGAGGTGTAAAGCAAAGCACATGACGCATAAACACATTCAGAGGTGTAGGAAAGGAACAATGGCGCAAAAACTCACATTAGCCACTATCTGTGGCAGTCCCTAGGCCAACTGGCCGTGAAGGGGCAAAGGCGCCCTGTGTCCAGCCAAGTCAGGGTGCGCCTGCGCAGGCTGCGCAAACCAAGGTGCACAAAGCACAACCTACACGTAGCAGTTGCCCACTAAGTGCTGGGCAACTGGAGAGATGCTGGGGCACCACTGTGCCTTCCTAAATAAATATGGCTGGGGTTGGAGCCTCTCCTGGGCTCTAAGAAAACACTTGTGGCCCCCTGAGCCTCGCAGGCTCTAATCAATATTGTGGGGCAAGGTGGGAGTGGCCCGCTGCCATCTGGGGCCACTCAATCGGCAAGGAAATGCCCCGTATGCGTTTGGAGCGTGCACTGCGCTCTCCACAAACAATGCGCTGCCGTTGGAGTCCCTCTGGACTCTGAACATAAATATGCCCTCTGCGTTGGAGCCTCGTGGGCTCGACAAAACACAATCCCCAAGTTGGAGCGCCTCGCGCTCAAAGACAATCGCTGCCACAGTCGGTGGAGCCTCGGGGCTCTAGAGACCCCAGGAATAATGCCCCCGTTGTGGGAGGGGCCGAGCAACAGGACCAGCGCTGGGCGCTGCCGGGGAGGACCGAACCCAGGGCCCCGTCACACCCCCAGTAGCTGACACTCACCGGGTGAACGCGCAGGTCCCGGGCGACGGCAGCGCTTCGTGGAGTCCCGCTCAGGGACTCGGGAATCCTTCGCCAGCACCGATCCCCGGATCCGCTGGCTTCCTCCGGCGACGCGGGACTCTCCTTTGCAGGCGGAGGCGGGGTAGGCTCCCGCCCTCGTCTTCTGGGTCTCCGTCACAGGAGCGCGGGGTAGGCTCCCGTCCGCTTCCTGTTTGAGGCGAGGCCCCGCCCACGTCCCTCACAGATTTGCCTGACTTCCTGTGCGTCCCGAACCGGGCTGCAGCGGTGATTTTTCCCGTCACAAGAGGGGTGGGCTCCCTCGTAATAAGTAATATACGGTGGGGTGGGCACCCGCCGTAAGAAAATAATTAAATAAGCGGGGTAGGCACCCGCAAGCGCACCACAATGCCGGGTGGGCACCGGCCTCCAGAATAAAGCGCTCCTAGCGCTACGGCCAACGTAAAAGCGCTCTAGAAGCGCTGGGGGCACCAAATAAAGCGCTCCTAGCGCTAAGGCAAATAAGAAGCGCTTCCAGGCGCTTTGGGGACACAAATAAAGCGCTTCCAGCGCTGTAGGATGAAAAGCACCACAAAGTCCAGCAAAGCTCTTCCCTGCATGCAGCAGGGCAGGGGTGGGGGGCAAGGCTGGACCCAGAGCCAGCTCACTGGGCCTCCAGGCAGGGAGGTAGTCCAAGTGGCGGTCCTCTGGTCCAGCAGCAGCAGCAGCCCCCCTCAGGTAAGATCCTGGCAGAGAACAGTTTCTGTGGGGACACAGCCCCATTTTTATACAGGCAAACCCTTTGTTCTGGGTTCAGGGTGAGGGGGAAAACCAGTCGCAGCTGGTTGGGGAGCACCCTTGATGTGCTCAGCCCCTCACTCTATTCACTGGCAGGGCTAGGGTCGTCAGTCGCACCACAGGGGGCGGGGCCAGCATTGTGTGTGGAAAACCCTGTCCTATTCAGGACCCAGGTGTACTCCTCCCACCCATCTAGCTGCTGATCTCCCCATTCACCACTGGGTGACTCATCCTGACTCTGGGGAATCCCTAGCCCGTCACATGACACGACCAGCCAATCACGCGACAGACACACTGCACACAGAAGTGCCCACTTCTAGAAGTGGCACTTCCACACTAGGTACATGCACGCCGCACACATCATCGGGCAGCATTCACTCCCACGAGTCCGCACATACCAAACTTGGGCCTGCACACCCCACGCATCCGGAACTACTAGGGACACATACACTCCCCATGCATTCCTATGGGAGGGCAGGCCTATCTCACCACATGCACCCAGAGCACGCACGCACTTTACCCTGGGACACAGGGAAAGTGCGCAGAGACCAAACAATTACCATACCAAGTCATCGGTAAAAAGCAAAAAAAGTTCAGGGGTGAACCTGCCAGAAGGGCCAAGTCCAACAGACACTGACTGCAGCAGTGGCTCTCCTGCAGCGCTTCGACCCCCCCTACCCCTGCCCCATCCACATTTCCCACTCCCATGCCTGTCCCATGCACACCCAGACGTCCCCATGCACGCACCCCACCAGACACAAGCACCACACAAGCAGGGAAGGCAAAGCGCACACCTCCTGGCACGCACACACAGGGTGAAGTAGGCACACCCACTGGGTCGGGGGGCAAACGTAAGTCACGCAGCCAGAGTGGGAGTCCACATTCCTCAAAAACCACTCCCTCCAAATCCACTCCCCTCAGCTCTCCTGGCCAAGATTCAACCAAGGATTCCTTCCTGGCCGCTCTGTCCCTGAGCCCCAAAGTTACACCACCCCGCAAGCGGTCAAGGAAGTCCCCGGTCAGGGTAGTTGAGTCCCCCCTACCTGTCCACACCCTCCCCCAGTAGCGCTGCGACCCATCCCTCTGACCCCCCCCCTCCTTGGGGCCTGTGGTTCCTTCGGGTGCAGGGGAGACGCTGGGGGACCTTGCTAACGTGTGCAGCGCCATTCTGACCACCACCTTTGGCGCTGCCCCACCCCCTATGGTGGAGTCTTCCGTCCCTCCACCCACTACGCCTACCCTTGCCCCTCCTGTCCCTGCGGTGCCTGGTCCTTCCCCCCCACATGATGCACCCCCCCTGTGGAAGACAAGGTTGTGTGAACTGTGCAGGCAAGCTAGGGGACACGCGTCCCACTGTGTCCCCCATCCGGATTGTACTCATGGACTGGCCAATGGGCCTTGTACTTTTGAACTTTTGAATGACAATCATTTTGTTCCTGCTGAATAAATCAAATCTTATTTTTTCCTTTGGAGACTACAGCTTTTCTGCCATTGGTGTTGTTGCTGCTGCTCCATGATTAGGGGTGGTGATAATGTGTTGGGTGTCTGGGAAATGTAGTATTGTGCTGGTCATGGGGTGGAGCCTTGTATCTGTATGCCATCACAAGGTATTGGCTAAATAGCTTTGCTCATGTAGGAGGTTACTGCATGGTGACATTGTTCCAGGGTGTGTTCATTCCTCTGTGTGCCCTGACATCTTCCCTGCAGGGTGTTTACTATGTGTTGTGCTGAGCTGTGTCTACATTGGCTGGGTGTGTGCGGGACCCTTCATCTTTGGACATGCATGCTTAGCGATGTCTCCACCTGCATCATCAGTGGCATCTTTGGTGGTCACTGTACTTGTGTATGGAGTATATTGCCATGACTTCATCTGGACATGTTCCCTTTTCCGCACTATGCATGTGTGTACTCCCAGCCTCGCACACATGTGTTACGTCTTTGTGCACCTGACTGACTATTGTGGCCTTTGGATCTGTGGGTACTCCACCCTTTTCCTGCCATGGCCACTGCTGGGAGGACTCTGCACCCACCCCTCCTGGGTCTGATCACTGCGGGGAGGACTCTGCACCCACCCCTCCTGGGTCTGGGCACTGCTGGGAGGACTCTGCACCCACCCCTTCTGTGTCTGGGCACTGCTGGGAGTGATAGGCACCCACCCCTCCTATGTCTGGGCACTGCTGGGAGGACTCTGCACCCACCCCTCCTATGTCTGGGCACTGCTCGGAGGACTCTGCACCCACCCCTCCTATGTCTGGGCACTGCTGGGAGGACTCTGCACCCACCCCTCCTGTGTCTGGGCACTGCTGGGAGTGATAGGCACCCACCCCTCCTATGTCTGGGCGCTGCTGGGAGGACTCTGCACCCACCCCTCCTATGTCTGGTCACTGCGGGGAGGACTCTGCACCCACCCCTCCTGGGTCTGGGCACTGCTGGGAGGACTCTGCACCCACCCCTCCTGTGTCTGGGCACTGCTGGGAGTGATAGGCACCCACCCCTCCTATGTCTGGGCACTGCTGGGAGGACTCTGCACCCACCCCTCCTGTGTCTGGGCACTGCTGGGAGGACTCTGCACCCACCCCTCCTGTGTCTGGCCAATGCTGGGAGGACTCTGCACCCACCCCTCCTATGTCTGGGCACTGCTGGGAGGACTCTGCACCCACCCCTCCTGGGTCTGGGCACTGCGGGGAGGACCCTGCACCCACCCCTCCTGTGTCTGGGCACTGCTGGGAGGACTCTGCACCCACCCCTCCTCTGTCTGGGCACTGCTGGGAGTGATAGGCACCCACCCCTCCCATGTCTGGGCACTGCTGGGAAGACTCTGCACCCACCCCTCCTGTGTCTGGGCACTGCTGGGAGGACTCTGCACCCACCCCTCCTGTGTCTGGGCACTGCTGGGAGTGATAGGCACCCACCCCTCCTATGTCTGGGCACTGCTGGGAGGACTCTGCACCCACCCCTCCTGTGTCTGGGCACTGCTGGGAGGGATAGGCACCCACCCCTCCTGTGTCTGGGCACTGCTGGGAGGGCTCTGCACCCACCCCTCCTGTGTCTGGGCACTGCTGGGAGGACTCTGCAACCACCCCTCCTGGGTCTGGTCACTGCGGGGAGGACTCTTCACCCACCCCTCCTGGGTCTGGGCACTGCTGCGAGGACTCTGCACCCACCCCTCCTGTGTCTGGGCACTGCTGGGAGTGATAGGCACCCACCCCTCCTGGGTCTGATCACTGCGGGGAGGACTCTGCACCCACCCCTCCTGGGTCTGGGCACTGCTGGGAGGACTCTGCACCCACCCCTTCTGTGTCTGGGCACTGCTGGGAGTGATAGGCACCCGCCCCTCCTATGTCTGGGCACTGCTGGGAGGACTCTGCACCCACACCTCCTGTGTCTGGGCACTGCTGGGAGGACTCTGCTCCCACCCCTCCTGTGTCTGGGCACTGCTCGGAGGACTCTGCACCCACACCTCCTATGTCTGGGCACTGCTGGGAGTGATAGGCACCCACCCCTCCTATGTCTGGGCACTGCTGGGAGGACTCTGCACCCACCCCTCCTGTGTCTGGGCACTGCTGGGAGTGATAGGCACCCACCCCTCCTATGTCTGGGCACTGCTGGGAGGACTCTGCACCCACCCCTCCGGTGTCTGGGCACTGCTGGGAGGGATAGGCACCCACCCCTCCTGTGTCTGGGGACTGCTGGGAGGACTCTGCAACCACCCCTCCTGGGTCTGGTCACTGCGGGGAGGACTCTTCACCCACCCCTCCTGGGTCTGGGCACTGCTGGGAGGACTCTGCACCCACCCCTCCTGTGTCTGGGCACTGCTGGGAGTGATAGGCACCCACCCCTCCTGGGTCTGATCACTGCGGGGAGAACTCTGCACCCACCCCTCCTGGGTCTGGGCACTGCTGGGAGGACTCTGCACCCACCCCTTCTGTGTCTGGGCACTGCTGGGAGTGATAGGCACCCGCCCCTCCTATGTCTGGGCACTGCTGGGAGGACTCTGCACCCACCCCTCCTGTGTCTGGGCACTGCTGGGAGGACTCTGCTCCCACCCCACCTGGGTCTGGGCACTGCTGGGAGGACTCTGCACCCACCCCTCCTGTGTCTGGGCACTGCTGGGAGGACTCTGCAACCACCCCTCCTGGGTCTGGTCACTGCGGGGAGGACTCTTCACCCACCCCTCCTGGGTCTGGGCACTGCTGGGAGGACTCTGCACCCACCCCTCCTGTGTCTGGGCACTGCTGGGAGTGATAGGCACCCACCCCTCCTGGGTCTGATCACTGCGGGGAGGACTCTGCACCCACCCCTCCTGGGTCTGGGCACTGCTGGGAGGACTCTGCACCCACCCCTTCTGTGTCTGGGCACTGCTGGGAGTGATAGGCACCCGCCCCACCTATGTCTGGGCACCGCTGGGAGGACTCTGCACCCACCCCTCCTGTGTCTGGGCACTGCTGGGAGGACTCTGCTCCCACCCCTCCTGTGTCTGGGCACTGCTCGGAGGACTCTGCACCCACCCCTCCTATGTCTGGGCACTGCTGGGAGGACTCTGCACCCACCCCTCCTGTGTCTGGGCACTGCTGGGAGTGATAGGCACCCACCCCTCCTATGTCTGGCCACTGCTGGGAGGACTCTGCACCCACCCCTCCTGTGTCTGGGCACTGCTTGGAGGACTCTGCACCCACCCCTCCTGTGTCTGGCCACTGCTGGGAGAACTCTGCACCCACCCCTCCTATGTCTGGGCACTGCTGGGAGGACTCTGCACCCACCCCTCCTGGGTCTGGGCAATGCGGGGAGGACTCTTCACCCACCCCTCCTGGGTCTGGGCACTGCTGGGAGGACTCTGCACCCACCCCTCCTGTGTCTGGGCACTGTTGGGAGTGATAGGCACCCACCCCTCCTATGTCTGGGCACTGCTGGGAGGACTCTGCACCCACCCCTCCTGTGTCTGGGCACTGCTGGGAGGACTCTGCTCCCACCCCTCCTGTGTCTGGGCACTGCTGGGAGTGATAGGCACCCACCCCTCCTGTGTCTGGGCACTGCTGGGAGGACTCTGCACCCACCCCTCCTATGTCTGGTCACTGCGGGGAGGACTCTGCACCCACCCCTCCTGGGTCTGGGCACTGCTGGGAGGACTCTGCACCCACCCCTCCTGTGTCTGGGCACTGCTGGGAGTGATAGGCACCCACCCCTCCTATGTCTGGGCACTGCTGGGAGGACTCTGCACCCACCCCTCCTGTGTCTGGCCACTGGTGGGAGGACTCTGCTCCCACCCCTCCTGTGTCTGGGCACTGCTGGGAGTGATAGGCACCCACCCCTCCTGTGTCTGGGCACTGCTGGGAGGACTCTGCACCCACCCCTCCTATATCTGGTCACTGCGGGGAGGACTCTGCACCCACCCCTCCTGGGTCTGGGCACTGCTGGGAGGACTCTGCACCCACCCCTCCTGTGTCTGGGCACTGCTGGGAGTGATAGGCACCCACCCCTCCTATGTCTGGGCACTGCTGGGAGGACTCTGCACCCACCCCTCCTGTGTCTGGGCACTGCTGGGAGGACTCTGCTCCCACCCCTCCTGTGTCTGGGCACTGCTGGGAGGACTCTGCACCCACCCCTCCTATGTCTGGGCACTTCTGGGAGGACTCTGCACCCACCCCTCCTGGGTCTGGGCACTGCGGGGAGGACTCTTCACCCACCCCTCCTGGGTCTGGGCACTGCTGGGAGGACTCTGCACCCACCCCTCCTGTGTCTGGGCACTGCTGGGAGTGATAGGCACCCACCCCTCCTATGTCTGGGCACTGCTGGGAGGACTCTGCACCCACCCCTCCTGTGTCTGGGCACTGCTGGGAGGACTCTGCTCCCACCCCTCCTGTGTCTGGGCACTGCTGGGAGTGATAGGCACCCACCCCTCCTGTGTCTGGGCACTGCTGGGAGGACTCTGCACCCACCCCTCCTATGTCTGGTCACTGCGGGGAGGACTCTGCACCCACCCCTCCTGGGTCTGGGCACTGCTGGGAGGACTCTGCACCCACCCCTCCTGTGTCTGGGCTCTGCTGGGAGTGATAGGCACCCACCCCTCCTATGTCTGGTCACTGCTGGGAGGACTCTGTACCCACCCCTCCTGTGTCTGGGCACTGCTGGGAGGACTCTGCGCCCACCCCTCCTGTGTCTGGGCACTGCTGGGAGTGATAGGCACCCACCCCTCCTGTGTCTGGGCACTGCTGGGAGGACTCTGCACCCACCCCTCCTATGTCTGGTCACTGCGGGGAGGACTCTGCACCCACCCCTCCTGGGTCTGGGCACTGCTGGGAGGACTCTGCACCCACCCCTCCTGTGTCTGGGCACTGCTGGGAGTGATAGGCACCCACCCCTCCTATGTCTGGGCACTGCTGGGAGGACTCTGCACCCACCCCTCCTGTGTCTGGGCACTGCTGGGAGGACTCTGCTCCCACCCCTCCTGTGTCTGGGCACTGCTGGGAGGACTCTGCTCCCACCCCTCCTGTGTCTGGGCACTGCTGGGAGTGATAGGCACCCACCCCTCCTATGTCTGGGCACTGCTGGGAGGACTCTGCACCCACCCCTCCTGTGTCTGGGCACTGCTGGGAGGACTCTGCACCCACCCCTCCTGTGTCTGGGCACTGCTGGGAGTGATAGGCACCCACCCCTCCTATGTCTGGGCACTGCTGGGAGGACTCTGCACCCACCCCTCCTGTGTCTGGGCACTGCTGGGAGGGATATGCACCCACCCCTCCTGTGTCTGGGCACTGCTGGGAGGACTCTGCACCCACCCCTCCTGTGTCTGGGCACTGCTGGGAGGACTCTGCACCCACCCCTCCTATGTCTGGTCACTGCGGGGAGGACTCTGCACCCACCCCTCCTGGGTCTGGGCACTGCTGGGAGGACTCTGCACCCACCCCTCCTGTGTCTGGGCACTGCTGGGAGTGATAGGCACCCACCACTCCTATGTCTGGGCACTGCTGGGAGGACTCTGCACCCACCCCTCCTGTGTCTGGGCACTGCTGGGAGGACTCTGCTCCCACCCCTCCTGTGTCTGGGCACTGCTGGGAGGACTCTGCTCCCACCCCTCCTGTGTCTGGGCACTGCTGGGAGTGATAGGCACCCACCCCTCCTATGTCTGGGCACTGCTGGGAGGACTCTGCACCCACCCCTCCTGTGTCTGGGCACTGCTGGGAGGACTCTGCACCCACCCCTCCTGTGTCTGGGCACTGCTGGGAGTGATAGGCACCCACCCCTCCTGGGTCTGATCACTGCGGGGAGGACTCTGCACCCACCCCTCCTGGGTCTGGGCACTGCTGGGAGGACTCTGCACCCACCCCTTCTGTGTCTGGGCACTGCTGGGAGGACTCTGCACCCACCCCTCCTGTGTCTGGGCACTGCTGGGAGGACTCTGCTCCCACCCCTCCTGTGTCTGGGCACTGCTGGGAGGACTCTGCACCCACCCCTCCTGTGTCTGGGCACTGCTCGGAGGACTCTGCACCCACCCCTCCTATGTCTGGGCACTGCTGGGAGGACTCTGCACCCACCCCTTCTGTGTCTGGGCACTGCTGGGAGTGATAGGCACCCACCCCTCCTGTGTCTGGCCACTGCTGGGAAGACTCTGCACCCACCCCTCCTATGTCTGGGCACTGCTGGGAGGACTCTGCACCCAACCCTCCTGGGTCTGGGCACTGCGGGGAGGACTCTGCACCCACTCCTCCTGTGTCTGGGCACTGCTGGGAGGACTCCGCACCCACCCCTCCTGTGTCTGGGCACTGCTGGGAGTGATAGGCACCCACCCCTCCTATGTCTGGGCACTGCTGGGAGGACTCTGCACCCACCCCTCCTGTGTCTGGGCACTGCTGGGAGGACTCTGCACCCACCCCTCCTGTGTCTGGGCACTGCTGGGAGGACTCTGCACCCACCCCTCCTATGTCTGGGCACTGCTGGGAGGACTCTGCACCCACCCCTCCTGGGTCTGGGCACTGCTGGGAGGACTCTGCACCCACCCCTCCTGTGTCTGGGCACTGCTGGGAGGACTCTGCAACCACCCCTCCTGGGTCTGGTCACTGCGGGGAGGACTCTTCACCCACCCCTCCTGGGTCTGGGCACTGCTGGGAGGACTCTGCACCCACCCCTCCTGTGTCTTGGCACTGCTGGGAGTGATAGGCACCCACCCCTCCTGGGTCTGATCACTGCGGGGAGGACTCTGCACCCACCCCTCCTGGGTCTGGGCACTGCTGGGATGACTCTGCACCCACCCCTTCTGTGTCTGGGCACTGCTGGGAGGACTCTGCACCCACCCCTCCTGTGTCTGGGCACTGCTGGGAGGACTTCGCTCCCACCCCTCCTGTGTCTGGGCACTGCTGGGAGGACTCTGCACCCACCCCTCCTGTGTCTGGGCACTGCTCGGAGGACTCTGCACCCACCCCTCCTATGTCTGGGCACTGCTGGGAGGACTCTGCACCCACCCCTTCTGTGTCTGGGCACTGCTGGGAGTGATAGGGACCCACCCCTCCTGTGTCTGGCCACTGCTGGGAGGACTCTGCACCCACCCCTCCTATGTCTGGGCACTGCTGGGAGGACTCTGCACCCAACCCTCCTGGGTCTGGGCACTGCGGGGAGGACTCTGCACCCACCCCTCCTGTGTCTGGGCACTGCTGGGAGGACTCTGCACCCACCCCTCCTGTGTCTGGGCACTGCTGGGAGTGATAGGCACCCACCCCTCCTATGTATGGGCACTGCTGGGAGGACTCTGCACCCACCCCTCCTGTGTCTGGGCACTGCTGGGAGGACTCTGCACCCACCCCTCCTGTGTCTGGGCACTGCTGGGAGGACTCTGCACCCACCCCTCCTATGTCTGGGCACTGCTGGGAGGACTCTGCACCCACCCCTCCTGGGTCTGGGCACTGCTGGGAGGACTCTGCACCCACCCCTCCTGTGTCTGGGCACTGCTGGGAGGACTCTGCAACCACCCCTCCTGGGTCTGGTCACTGCGGGGAGGACTCTTCACCCACCCCTCCTGGGTCTGGGCACTGCTGGGAGGACTCTGCACCCACCCCTCCTGTGTCTGGGCACTGCTGGGAGTGATAGGCACCCACCCCTCCTATGTCTGGGCACTGCTGGGAGGACTCTGCACCCCCCCCTCCTGTGTCTGGGCACTGCTGGGAGGACTCTGCTCCCACCCCTCCTGTGTCTGGGCACTGCTGGGAGTGATAGGCACCCACCCCTCCTGTGTCTGGGCACTGCTGGGAGGACTCTGCACCCACCCCTCCTATGTCTGGTCACTGCGGGGAGGACTCTGCACCCACCCCTCCTGGGTCTGGGCACTGCTGGGAGGACTCTGCACCCACCCCTCCTGTGTCTGGGCACTGCTGGGAGTGATAGGCACCCACCCCTCCTATGCCTGGGCACTGCTGGGAGGACTCTGCAACCACCCCTCCTGGGTCTGGTCACTGCGGGGAGGACTCTTCACCCACCCCTCCTGGGTCTGGGCACTGCTGGGAGGACTCTGCACCCACCCCTCCTGTGTCTGGGCACTGCTGGGAGTGATAGGCACCCACCCCTCCTGGGTCTGATCACTGCGGGGAGAACTCTGCACCCACCCCTCCTGGGTCTGGGCACTGCTGGGAGGACTCTGCACCCACCCCTTCTGTGTCTGGGCACTGCTGGGAGTGATAGGCACCCGCCCCTCCTATGTCTGGGCACTGCTGGGAGGACTCTGCACCCACCCCTCCTGTGTCTGGGCACTGCTGGGAGGACTCTGCTCCCACCCCTCCTGTGTCTGGGCACTGCTCGGAGGACTCTGCACCCACCCCTCCTATGTCTGGGCACTGCTGGGAGGACTCTGCACCCACCCCTCCTGTGTCTGGGCACTGCTGGGAGGACTCTGCAACCACCCCTCCTGGGTCTGGTCACTGCGGGGAGGACTCTTCACCCACCCCTCCTGGGTCTGGGCACTGCTGGGAGGACTCTGCACCCACCCCTCCTGTGTCTGGGCACTGCTGGGAGTGATAGGCACCCACCCCTCCTGGGTCTGATCACTGCGGGGAGGACTCTGCACCCACCCCTCCTGGGTCTGGGCACTGCTGGGAGGACTCTGCACCCACCCCTTCTGTGACTGGGCACTGCTGGGAGTGATAGGCACCCGCCCCACCTATGTCTGGGCACCGCTGGGAGGAATCTGCACCCACCCCTCCTGTGTCTGGGCACTGCTGGGAGGACTCTGCTCCCACCCCTCCTGTGTCTGGGCACTGCTCGGAGGACTCTGCACCCACCCCTCCTATGTCTGGGCACTGCTGGGAGGACTCTGCACCCACCCCTCCTGTGTCTGGGCACTGCTGGGAGTGATAGGCACCCACCCCTCCTATGTCTGGCCACTGCTGGGAGGACTCTGCACCCACCCCTCCTGTGTCTGGGCACTGCTGGGAGGACTCTGCACCCACCCCTCCTGTGTCTGGCCACTGCTGGGAGAACTCTGCACCCACCCCTCCTATGTCTGGGCACTGCTGGGAGGACTCTGCACCCACCCCTCCTGGGTCTGGGCAATGCGGGGAGGACTCTGCACCCACCCCTCCTGTGTCTGGGCACTGCTGGGAGGACTCTGCACCCACCCCTCCTGTGTCTGGGCACTGCTGGGAGTGATAGGCACCCACCCCTCCTATGTCTGGGCACTGCTGGGAGGACTCTGCACCCACCCCTCCTGTGTCTGGGCACTGCTGGGAGGACTCTGCACCCACCCCTCCTATGTCTGGGCACTGCTGGGAGGACTCTGCACCCACCCCTCATGGGTCTGGGCACTGCTGGGAGGACTCTGCATCCACCCCTCCTGTGTCTGGGCACTGCTGGGAGGACTCGGCAACCACCCCTCCTGGGTCTGGTCACTGCGGGGAGGACTCTTCACCCACCCTTCCTGGGTCTGGGCACTGCTGGGAGGACTCTGCACCCACCCCTCCTGTGTCTGGGCACTGTTGGGAGTGATAGGCACCCACCCCTCCTATGTCTGGGCACTGCTGGGAGGACTCTGCACCCACCCCTCCTGTGTCTGGGCACTGCTGGGAGGACTCTGCTCCCACCCCTCCTGTGTCTGGGCACTGCTGGGAGTGATAGGCACCCACCCCTCCTGTGTCTGGGCACTGCTGGGAGGACTCTGCACCCACCCCCCCTATGTCTGGTCACTGCGGGGAGGACTCTGCACCCACCCCTCCTGGGTCTGGGCACTGCTGGGAGGACTCTGCACCCACCCCTCCTGTGTCTGGGCACTGCTTGGAGTGATAGGCACCCACCCCTCCTATGTCTGGGCACTGCTGGGAGGACTCTGCACCCACCCCTCCTGTGTCTGGCCACTGGTGGGAGGACTCTGCTCCCACCCCTCCTGTGTCTGGGCACTGCTGGGAGTGATAGGCACCCACCCCTCCTGTGTCTGGGCACTGCTGGGAGGACTCTGCACCCACCCCTCCTATATCTGGTCACTGCGGGGAGGACTCTGCACCCACCCCTCCTGGGTCTGGGCACTGCTGGGAGGACTCTGCACCCACCCCTCCTGTGTCTGGGCACTGCTGGGAGTGATAGGCACCCACCCCTCCTATGTCTGGGCACTGCTGGGAGGACTCTGCACCCACCCCTCCTGTGTCTGGGCACTGCTGGGAGGACTCTGCTCCCACCCCTCCTGTGTCTGGGCACTGCTGGAAGGACTCTGCACCCACCCCTCCTATGTCTGGGCACTGCTGGGAGGACTCTGCACCCACCCCTCCTGGGTCTGGGCACTGCGCGGAGGACTCTTCACCCACCCCTCCTGGGTCTGGGCACTGCTGGGAGGACTCTGCACCCACCCCTCCTGTGTCTGGGCACTGCTGGGAGTGATAGGCACCCACCCCTCCTATGTCTGGGCACTGCTGGGAGGACTCTGCACCCACCCCTCCTGTGTCTGGGCACTGCTGGGAGGACTCTGCTCCCACCCCTCCTGTGTCTGGGCACTGCTGGGAGTGATAGGCACCCACCCCTCCTGTGTCTGGGCACTGCTGGGAGGACTCTGCACCCACCCCTCCTATGTCTGGTCACTGCGGGGAGGACTCTGCACCCACCCCTCCTGGGTCTGGGCACTGCTGGGAGGACTCTGCACCCACCCCTCCTGTGTCTGGGCACTGCTGGGAGTGATAGGCACCCACCCCTCCTATGTCTGGTCACTGCTGGGAGGACTCTGTACCCACCCCTCCTGTGTCTGGGCACTGCTGGGAGGACTCTGCGCCCACCCCTCCTGTGTCTGGGCACTGCTGGGAGTGATAGGCACCCACCCCTCCTGTGTCTGGGCACTGCTGGGAGGACTCTGCACCCACCCCTCCTATGTCTGGTCACTGCGGGGAGGACTCTGCACCCACCCCTCCTGGGTCTGGGCACTGCTGGGAGGACTCTGCACCCACCCCTCCTGTGTCTGGGCACTGCTGGGAGTGATAGGCACCCACCCCTCCTATGTCTGGGCACTGCTGGGAGGACTCTGCACCCACCCCTCCTGTGTCTGGGCACTGCTGGGAGGACTCTGCTCCCACCCCTCCTGTGTCTGGGCACTGCTGGGAGGACTCTGCTCCCACCCCTCCTGTGTCTGGGCACTGCTGGGAGTGATAGGCACCCACCCCTCCTATGTCTGGGCACTGCTGGGAGGACTCTGCACCCACCCCTCCTGTGTCTGGGCACTGCTGGGAGGACTCTGCACCCACCCCTCCTGTGTCTGGGCACTGCTGGGAGTGATAGGCACCCACCCCTCCTATGTCTGGGCACTGCTGGGAGGACTCTGCACCCACCCCTCCTGTGTCTGGGCACTGCTGGGAGGGATATGCACCCACCCCTCCTGTGTCTGGGCACTGCTGGGAGGACTCTGCACCCACCCCTCCTGTGTCTGGGCACTGCTGGGAAGACTCTGCACCCACCCCTCCTATGTCTGGTCACTGCGGGGAGGACTCTGCACCCACCCCTCCTGGGTCTGGGCACTGCTGGGAGGACTCTGCACCCACCCCTCCTGTGTCTGGGCACTGCTGGGAGTGATAGGCACCCACCCCTCCTATGTCTGGGCACTGCTGGGAGGACTCTGCACCCACCCCTCCTGTGTCTGGGCACTGCTGGGAGGACTCTGCTCCCACCCCTCCTGTGTCTGGGCACTGCTGGGAGGACTCTGCTCCCACCCCGCCTGTGTCTGGGCACTGCTGGGAGTGATAGGCACCCACCCCTCCTATGTCTGGGCACTGCTGGGAGGACTCTGCACCCACCCCTCCTGGGTCTGGGCACTGCTGGGAGGACTCTGCACCCACCCCTTCTGTGTCTGGGCACTGCTGGGAGGACTCTGCACCCACCCCTCCTGTGTCTGGGCACTGCTGGGAGGACTCTGCTCCCACCCCTCCTGTGTCTGGGCACTGCTGGGAGGACTCTGCACCCACCCCTCCTGTGTCTGGGCACTGCTCGGAGGACTCTGCACCCACCCCTCCTATGTCTGGGCACTGCTGGGAGGACTCTGCACCCACCCCTTCTGTGTCTGGGCACTGCTGGGAGTGATAGGCACCCACCCCTCCTGTGTCTGGCCACTGCTGGGAGGACTCTGCACCCACCCCTCCTATGTCTGGGCACTGCTGGGAGGACTCTGCACCCAACCCTCCTGGGTCTGGGCACTGCGGGGAGGACTCTGCACCCACCCCTCCTGTGTCTGGGCACTGCTGGGAGGACTCTGCACCCACCCCTCCTGTGTCTGGGCACTGCTGGGAGTGATAGGCACCCACCCCTCCTATGTCTGGGCACTGCTGGGAGGACTCTGCACCCACCCCTCCTGTGTCTGGGCACTGCTGGGAGGACTCTGCACCCACCCCTCCTGTGTCTGGGCACTGCTGGGAGGACTCTGCACCCACCCCTCCTATGTCTGGGCACTGCTGGGAGGACTCTGCACCCACCCCTCCTGGGTCTGGGCACTGCTGGGAGGACTCTGCACCCACCCCTCCTGTGTCTGGGCACTGCTGGGAGGACTCTGCAACCACCCCTCCTGGGTCTGGTCACTGCGGGGAGGACTCTTCACCCACCCCTCCTGCGTCTGGGCACTGCTGGGAGGACTCTGCACCCACCCCTCCTGTGTCTGGGCACTGCTGGGAGTGATAGGCACCCACCCCTCCTGGGTCTGATCACTGCGGGGAGGACTCTGCACCCACCCCTCCTGGGTCTGGGCACTGCTGGGATGACTCTGCACCCACCCCTTCTGTGTCTGGGCACTGCTGGGAGGACTCTGCACCCACCCCTCCTGTGTCTGGGCACTGCTGGGAGGACTCTGCTCCCACCCCTCCTGTGTCTGGGCACTGCTGGGAGGACTCTGCACCCACCCCTCCTGTGTCTGGGCACTGCTCGGAGGACTCTGCACCCACCCCTCCTATGTCTGGGCACTGCTGGGAGGACTCTGCACCCACCCCTTCTGTGTCTGGGCACTGCTGGGAGTGATAGGCACCCACCCCTCCTGTGTCTGGCCACTGCTGGGAGGACTCTACACCCACCCCTCCTATGTCTGGGCACTGCTGGGAGGACTCTGCACCCAACCCTCCTGGGTCTGGGCACTGCGGGGAGGACTCTGCACCCACCCCTCCTGTGTCTGGGCACTGCTGGGAGGACTCTGCACCCACCCCTCCTGTGTCTGGGCACTGCTGGGAGTGATAGGCACCCACCCCTCCTATGTCTGGGCACTGCTGGGAGGACTCTGCACCCACCCCTCCTGTGTCTGGGCACTGCTGGGAGGACTCTGAACCCACCCCTCCTGTGTCTGGGCACTGCTGGGAGGACTCTGCACCCACCCCTCCTATGTCTGGGCACTGCTGGGAGGACTCTGCACCCACCCCTCCTGGGTCTGGGCACTGCTGGGAGGACTCTGCACCCACCCCTCCTGTGTCTGGGCACTGCTGGGAGGACTCTGCAACCACCCCTCCTGGGACTGGTCACTGCGGGGAGGACTCTTCACCCACCCCTCCTGGGTCTGGGCACTGCTGGGAGGACTCTGCACCCACCCCTCCTGTGTCTGGGCACTGCTGGGAGTGATAGGCACCCACCCCTCCTGTGTCTGGGCACTGCTGGGAGGACTCTGCACCCACCCCTCCTATGTCTGGTCACTGCGGGGAGGACTCTGCACCCACCCCTCCTGGGTCTGGGCACTGCTGGGAGGACTCTGCACCCACCCCTCCTGTGTCTGGGCACTGCTGGGAGTGATAGGCACCCACCCCTCCTATGTCTGGTCACTGCTGGGAGGACTCTGTACCCACCCCTCCTGTGTCTGGGCACTGCTGGGAGGACTCTGCGCCCACCCCTCCTGTGTCTGGGCACTGCTGGGAGTGATAGGCACCCACCCCTCCTGTGTCTGGGCACTGCTGGGAGGACTCTGCACCCACCCCTCCTATGTCTGGTCACTGCGGGGAGGACTCTGCACCCACCCCTCCTGGGTCTGGGCACTGCTGGGAGGACTCTGCACCCACCCCTCCTGTGTCTGGGCACTGCTGGGAGTGATAGGCACCCACCCCTCCTATGTCTGGGCACTGCTGGGAGGACTCTGCACCCACCCCTCCTGTGTCTGGGCACTGCTGGGAGGACTCTGCTCCCACCCCTCCTGTGTCTGGGCACTGCTGGGAGGACTCTGCTCCCACCCCTCCTGTGTCTGGGCACTGCTGGGAGTGATAGGCACCCACCCCTCCTATGTCTGGGCACTGCTGGGAGGACTCTGCACCCACCCCTCCTGTGTCTGGGCACTGCTGGGAGGACTCTGCACCCACCCCTCCTGTGTCTGGGCACTGCTGGGAGTGATAGGCACCCACCCCTCCTATGTCTGGGCACTGCTGGGAGGACTCTGCACCCACCCCTCCTGTGTCTGGGCACTGCTGGGAGGGATATGCACCCACCCCTCCTGTGTCTGGGCACTGCTGGGAGGACTCTGCACCCACCCCTCCTGTGTCTGGGCACTGCTGGGAAGACTCTGCACCCACCCCTCCTATGTCTGGTCACTGCGGGGAGGACTCTGCACCCACCCCTCCTGGGTCTGGGCACTGCTGGGAGGACTCTGCACCCACCCCTCCTGTGTCTGGGCACTGCTGGGAGTGATAGGCACCCACCCCTCCTATGTCTGGGCACTGCTGGGAGGACTCTGCACCCACCCCTCCTGTGTCTGGGCACTGCTGGGAGGACTCTGCTCCCACCCCTCCTGTGTCTGGGCACTGCTGGGAGGACTCTGCTCCCACCCCTCCTGTGTCTGGGCACTGCTGGGAGTGATAGGCACCCACCCCTCCTATGTCTGGGCACTGCTGGGAGGACTCTGCACCCACCCCTCCTGGGTCTGGGCACTGCTGGGAGGACTCTGCACCCACCCCTTCTGTGTCTGGGCACTGCTGGGAGGACTCTGCACCCACCCCTCCTGTGTCTGGGCACTGCTGGGAGGACTCTGCTCCCACCCCTCCTGTGTCTGGGCACTGCTGGGAGGACTCTGCACCCACCCCTCCTGTGTCTGGGCACTGCTCGGAGGACTCTGCACCCACCCCTCCTATGTCTGGGCACTGCTGGGAGGACTCTGCACCCACCCCTTCTGTGTCTGGGCACTGCTGGGAGTGATAGGCACCCACCCCTCCTGTGTCTGGCCACTGCTGGGAGGACTCTGCACCCACCCCTCCTATGTCTGGGCACTGCTGGGAGGACTCTGCACCCAACCCTCCTGGGTCTGGGCACTGCGGGGAGGACTCTGCACCCACCCCTCCTGTGTCTGGGCACTGCTGGGAGGACTCTGCACCCACCCCTCCTGTGTCTGGGCACTGCTGGGAGTGATAGGCACCCACCCCTCCTATGTCTGGGCACTGCTGGGAGGACTCTGCACCCACCCCTCCTGTGTCTGGGCACTGCTGGGAGGACTCTGCACCCACCCCTCCTGTGTCTGGGCACTGCTGGGAGGACTCTGCACCCACCCCTCCTATGTCTGGGCACTGCTGGGAGGACTCTGCACCCACCCCTCCTGGGTCTGGGCACTGCTGGGAGGACTCTGCACCCACCCCTCCTGTGTCTGGGCACTGCTGGGAGGACTCTGCAACCACCCCTCCTGGGTCTGGTCACTGCGGGGAGGACTCTTCACCCACCCCTCCTGCGTCTGGGCACTGCTGGGAGGACTCTGCACCCACCCCTCCTGTGTCTGGGCACTGCTGGGAGTGATAGGCACCCACCCCTCCTGGGTCTGATCACTGCGGGGAGGACTCTGCACCCACCCCTCCTGGGTCTGGGCACTGCTGGGATGACTCTGCACCCACCCCTTCTGTGTCTGGGCACTGCTGGGAGGACTCTGCACCCACCCCTCCTGTGTCTGGGCACTGCTGGGAGGACTCTGCTCCCACCCCTCCTGTGTCTGGGCACTGCTGGGAGGACTCTGCACCCACCCCTCCTGTGTCTGGGCACTGCTCGGAGGACTCTGCACCCACCCCTCCTATGTCTGGGCACTGCTGGGAGGACTCTGCACCCACCCCTTCTGTGTCTGGGCACTGCTGGGAGTGATAGGCACCCACCCCTCCTGTGTCTGGCCACTGCTGGGAGGACTCTACACCCACCCCTCCTATGTCTGGGCACTGCTGGGAGGACTCTGCACCCAACCCTCCTGGGTCTGGGCACTGCGGGGAGGACTCTGCACCCACCCCTCCTGTGTCTGGGCACTGCTGGGAGGACTCTGCACCCACCCCTCCTGTGTCTGGGCACTGCTGGGAGTGATAGGCACCCACCCCTCCTATGTCTGGGCACTGCTGGGAGGACTCTGCACCCACCCCTCCTGTGTCTGGGCACTGCTGGGAGGACTCTGAACCCACCCCTCCTGTGTCTGGGCACTGCTGGGAGGACTCTGCACCCACCCCTCCTATGTCTGGGCACTGCTGGGAGGACTCTGCACCCACCCCTCCTGGGTCTGGGCACTGCTGGGAGGACTCTGCACCCACCCCTCCTGTGTCTGGGCACTGCTGGGAGGACTCTGCAACCACCCCTCCTGGGTCTGGTCACTGCGGGGAGGACTCTTCACCCACCCCTCCTGGGTCTGGGCACTGCTGGGAGGACTCTGCACCCACCCCTCCTGTGTCTGGGCACTGCTGGGAGTGATAGGCACCCACCCCTCCTATGTCTGGGCACTGCTGGGAGGACTCTGCACCCACCCCTCCTGTGTCTGGGCACTGCTGGGAGGACTCTGCTCCCACCCCTCCTGTGTCTGGGCACTGCTGGGAGTGATAGGCACCCACCCCTCCTGTGTCTGGGCACTGCTGGGAGGACTCTGCACCCACCCCTCCTATGTCTGGTCACTGCGGGGAGGACTCTGCACCCACCCCTCCTGGGTCTGGGCACTGCTGGGAGGACTCTGCACCCACCCCTCCTGTGTCTGGGCACTGCTGGGAGTGATAGGCACCCACCCCTCCTATGCCTGGGCACTGCTGGGAGGACTCTGCACCCACCCCTCCTGTGTCTGGGCACTGCTGGGAGGACTCTGCTCCCACCCCTCCTGTGTCTGGGCACTGCTGGGAGTGATAGGCACCCACCCCTCCTGTGTCTGGGCACTGCTGGGAGGACTCTGCACCCACCCCTCCTATGTCTGGTCACTGCGGGGAGGACTCTGCACCCACCCCTCCTGGGTCTGGGCACTGCTGGGAGTGATAGGCACCCACCCCTCCTGTGTCTGGGCACTGCTGGGAGGACTCTGCACCCACCCCTCCTATGTCTGGTCACTGCGGGGAGGACTCTGCACCCACCCCTCCTGGGTCTGGGCACTGCTGGGAGGACTCTGCACCCACCCCTCCTGTGTCTGGGCACTGCTGGGAGTGATAGGCACCCACCCCTCCTATGTCTGGGCACTGCTGGGAGGACTCTGCACCCACCCCTCCTGTGTCTGGGCACTGCTGGGAGGACTCTGCTCCCACCCCTCCTGTGTCTGGGCACTGCTGGGAGTGATAGGCACCCACCCCTCCTGTGTCTGGGCACTGCTGGGAGGACTCTGCACCCACCCCTCCTATGTCTGGTCACTGCGGGGAGGACTCTGCACCCACCCCTCCTGGGTCTGGGCACTGCTGGGAGGACTCTGCACCCACCCCTCCTGTGTCTGGGCACTGCTGGGAGTGATAGGCACCCACCCCTCCTATGTCTGGTCACTGCTGGGAGGACTCTGTACCCACCCCTCCTGTGTCTGGGCACTGCTGGGAGGACTCTGCGCCCACCCCTCCTGTGTCTGGGCACTGCTGGGAGTGATAGGCACCCACCTCTCCTATGTCTGGGCACTGCTGGGAGGACTCTGCACCCACCCCTCCTATGTCTGGTCACTGCGGGGAGGACTCTGCACCCACCCCTCCTGGGTCTGGGCACTGCTGGGAGGACTCTGCACCCACCCCTCCTGTGTCTGGGCACTGCTGGGAGTGATAGGCACCCACCCCTCCTATGTCTGGGCACTGCTGGGAGGACTCTGCACCCACCCCTCCTGTGTCTGGGCACTGCTGGGAGGACTCTGCTCCCACCCCTCCTGTGTCTGGGCACTGCTGGGAGGACTCTGCTCCCACCCCTCCTGTGTCTGGGCACTGCTGGGAGTGATAGGCACCCACCCCTCCTATGTCTGGGCACTGCTGGGAGGACTCTGCACCCACCCCTCCTGTGTCTGGGCACTGCTGGGAGGACTCTGCACCCACCCCTCCTGTGTCTGGGCACTGCTGGGAGTGATAGGCACCCACCCCTCCTATGTCTGGGCACTGCTGGGAGGACTCTGCACCCACCCCTCCTGTGTCTGGGCACTGCTGGGAGGGATATGCACCCACCCCTCCTGTGTCTGGGCACTGCTGGGAGGACTCTGCACCCACCCCTCCTGTGTCTGGGCACTGCTGGGAAGACTCTGCACCCACCCCTCCTATGTCTGGTCACTGCGGGGAGGACTCTGCACCCACCCCTCCTGGGTCTGGGCACTGCTGGGAGGACTCTGCACCCACCCCTCCTGTGTCTGGGCACTGCTGGGAGTGATAGGCACCCACCCCTCCTATGTCTGGGCACTGCTGGGAGGACTCTGCACCCACCCCTCCTGTGTCTGGGCACTGCTGGGAGGACTCTGCTCCCACCCCTCCTGTGTCTGGGCACTGCTGGGAGGACTCTGCTCCCACCCCTCCTGTGTCTGGGCACTGCTGGGAGTGATAGGCACCCACCCCTCCTATGTCTGGGCACTGCTGGGAGGACTCTGCACCCACCCCTCCTGTGTCTGGGCACTGCTGGGAGGACTCTGCACCCACCCCTCCTGTGTCTGGGCACTGCTGGGAGTGATAGGCACCCACCCCTCCTGGGTCTGATCACTGCGGGGAGGACTCTGCACCCACCCCTCCTGGGTCTGGGCACTGCTGGGAGGACTCTGCACCCACCCCTTCTGTGTCTGGGCACTGCTGGGAGGACTCTGCACCCACCCCTCCTGTGTCTGGGCACTGCTGGGAGGACTCTGCTCCCACCCCTCCTGTGTCTGGGCACTGCTGGGAGGACTCTGCACCCACCCCTCCTGTGTCTGGGCACTGCTCGGAGGACTCTGCACCCACCCCTCCTATGTCTGGGCACTGCTGGGAGGGATATGCACCCACCCCTCCTGTGTCTGGGCACTGCTGGGAGGACTCTGCACCCACCCCTCCTGTGTCTGGGCACTGCTGGGAAGACTCTGCACCCACCCCTCCTGTGTCTGGGCACTGCTGGGAAGACTCTGCACCCACCCCTCCTATGTCTGGTCACTGCGGGGAGGACTCTGCACCCACCCCTCCTGGGTCTGGGCACTGCTGGGAGGACTCTGCACCCACCCCTCCTGTGTCTGGGCACTGCTGGGAGTGATAGGCACCCACCCCTCCTATGTCTGGGCACTGCTGGGAGGACTCTGCACCCACCCCTCCTGTGTCTGGGCACTGCTGGGAGGACTCTGCTCCCACCCCTCCTGTGTCTGGGCACTGCTGGGAGGACTCTGCTCCCACCCCTCCTGTGTCTGGGCACTGCTGGGAGTGATAGGCACCCACCCCTCCTATGTCTGGGCACTGCTGGGAGGACTCTGCACCCACCCCTCCTGTGTCTGGGCACTGCTGGGAGGACTCTGCACCCACCCCTCCTGTGTCTGGGCACTGCTGGGAGTGATAGGCACCCACCCCTCCTGGGTCTGATCACTGCGGGGAGGACTCTGCACCCACCCCTCCTGGGTCTGGGCACTGCTGGGAGGACTCTGCACCCACCCCTTCTGTGTCTGGGCACTGCTGGGAGGACTCTGCACCCACCCCTCCTGTGTCTGGGCACTGCTGGGAGGACTCTGCTCCCACCCCTCCTGTGTCTGGGCACTGCTGGGAGGACTCTGCACCCACCCCTCCTGTGTCTGGGCACTGCTCGGAGGACTCTGCACCCACCCCTCCTATGTCTGGGCACTGCTGGGAGGACTCTGCACCCACCCCTTCTGTGTCTGGGCACTGCTGGGAGTGATAGGCACCCACCCCTCCTGTGTCTGGCCACTGCTGGGGGGACTCTGCACCCACCCCTCCTATGTCTGGGCACTGCTGGGAGGACTCTGCACCCAACCCTCCTGGGTCTGGGCACTGCGGGGAGGACTCTGCACCCACCCCTCCTGTGTCTGGGCACTGCTGGGAGGACTCTGCACCCACCCCTCCTGTGTCTGGGCACTGCTGGGAGTGATAGGCACCCACCCCTCCTATGTCTGGGCACTGCTGGGAGGACTCTGCACCCACCCCTCCTGTGTCTGGGCACTGCTGGGAGGACTCTGCACCCACCCCTCCTGTGTCTGGGCACTGCTGGGAGGACTCTGCACCCACCCCTCCTATGTCTGGGCACTGCTGGGAGGACTCTGCACCCACCCCTCCTGGGTCTGGGCACTGCTGGGAGGACTCTGCACCCACCCCTCCTGTGTCTGGGCACTGCTGGGAGGACTCTGCAACCACCCCTCCTGGGTCTGGTCACTGCGGGGAGGACTCTTCACCCACCCCTCCTGCGTCTGGGCACTGCTGGGAGGACTCTGCACCCACCCCTCCTGTGTCTGGGCACTGCTGGGAGTGATAGGCACCCACCCCTCCTGGGTCTGATCACTGCGGGGAGGACTCTGCACCCACCCCTCCTGGGTCTGGGCACTGCTGGGATGACTCTGCACCCACCCCTTCTGTGTCTGGGCACTGCTGGGAGGACTCTGCACCCACCCCTCCTGTGTCTGGGCACTGCTGGGAGGACTCTGCTCCCACCCCTCCTGTGTCTGGGCACTGCTGGGAGGACTCTGCACCCACCCCTCCTGTGTCTGGGCACTGCTCGGAGGACTCTGCACCCACCCCTCCTATGTCTGGGCACTGCTGGGAGGACTCTGCACCCACCCCTTCTGTGTCTGGGCACTGCTGGGAGTGATAGGCACCCACCCCTCCTGTGTCTGGCCACTGCTGGGAGGACTCTGCACCCACCCCTCCTATGTCTGGGCACTGCTGGGAGGACTCTGCACCCAACCCTCCTGGGTCTGGGCACTGCGGGGAGGACTCTGCACCCACCCCTCCTGTGTCTGGGCACTGCTGGGAGGACTCTGCACCCACCCCTCCTGTGTCTGGGCACTGCTGGGAGTGATAGGCACCCACCCCTCCTGTGTCTGGGCACTGCTGGGAGGACTCTGCACCCACCCCTCCTGTGTCTGGGCACTGCTGGGAAGACTCTGCACCCACCCCTCCTGTGTCTGGGCACTGCTGGGAAGACTCTGCACCCACCCCTCCTATGTCTGGTCACTGCGGGGAGGACTCTGCACCCACCCCTCCTGGGTCTGGGCACTGCTGGGAGGACTCTGCACCCACCCCTCCTGTGTCTGGGCACTGCTGGGAGTGATAGGCACCCACCCCTCCTATGTCTGGGCACTGCTGGAAGGACTCTGCACCCACCCCTCTTGTGTCTGGGCACTGCTGGGAGGACTCTGCTCCCACCCCTCCTGTGTCTGGGCACTGCTGGGAGGACTCTGCTCCCACCCCTCCTGTGTCTGGGCACTGCTGGGAGTGATAGGCACCCACCCCTCCTATGTCTGGGCACTGCTGGGAGGACTCTGCACCCACCCCTCCTGTGTCTGGGCACTGCTGGGAGGACTCTGCACCCACCCCTCCTGTGTCTGGGCACTGCTGGGAGTGATAGGCACCCACCCCTCCTGGGTCTGATCACTGCGGGGAGGACTCTGCACCCACCCCTCCTGGGTCTGGGCACTGCTGGGAGGACTCTGCACCCACCCCTTCTGTGTCTGGGCACTGCTGGGAGGACTCTGCACCCACCCCTCCTGTGTCTGGGCACTGCTGGGAGGACTCTGCTTCCACCCCTCCTGTGTCTGGGCACTGCTGGGAGGACTCTGCACCCACCCCTCCTGTGTCTGGGCACTGCTCGGAGGACTCTGCACCCACCCCTCCTATGTCTGGGCACTGCTGGGAGGACTCTGCACCCACCCCTTCTGTGTCTGGGCACTGCTGGGAGTGATAGGCACCCACCCCTCCTGTGTCTGGCCACTGCTGGGGGGACTCTGCACCCACCCCTCCTATGTCTGGGCACTGCTGGGAGGACTCTGCACCCAACCCTCCTGGGTCTGGGCACTGCGGGGAGGACTCTGCACCCACCCCTCCTGTGTCTGGGCACTGCTGGGAGGACTCTGCACCCACCCCTCCTGTGTCTGGGCACTGCTGGGAGTGATAGGCACCCACCCCTCCTATGTCTGGGCACTGCTGGGAGGACTCTGCACCCACCCCTCCTGTGTCTGGGCACTGCTGGGAGGACTCTGCACCCACCCCTCCTGTGTCTGGGCACTGCTGGGAGGACTCTGCACCCACCCCTCCTATGTCTGGGCACTGCTGGGAGGACTCTGCACCCACCCCTCCTGGGTCTGGGCACTGCTGGGAGGACTCTGCACCCACCCCTCCTGTGTCTGGGCACTGCTGGGAGGACTCTGCAACCACCCCTCCTGGGTCTGGTCACTGCGGGGAGGACTCTTCACCCACCCCTCCTGCGTCTGGGCACTGCTGGGAGGACTCTGCACCCACCCCTCCTGTGTCTGGGCACTGCTGGGAGTGATAGGCACCCACCCCTCCTGGGTCTGATCACTGCGGGGAGGACTCTGCACCCACCCCTCCTGGGTCTGGGCACTGCTGGGATGACTCTGCACCCACCCCTTCTGTGTCTGGGCACTGCTGGGAGGACTCTGCACCCACCCCTCCTGTGTCTGGGCACTGCTGGGAGGACTCTGCTCCCACCCCTCCTGTGTCTGGGCACTGCTGGGAGGACTCTGCACCCACCCCTCCTGTGTCTGGGCACTGCTCGGAGGACTCTGCACCCACCCCTCCTATGTCTGGGCACTGCTGGGAGGACTCTGCACCCACCCCTTCTGTGTCTGGGCACTGCTGGGAGTGATAGGCACCCACCCCTCCTGTGTCTGGCCACTGCTGGGAGGACTCTGCACCCACCCCTCCTATGTCTGGGCACTGCTGGGAGGACTCTGCACCCAACCCTCCTGGGTCTGGGCACAGCGGGGAGGACTCTGCACCCACCCCTCCTGTGTCTGGGCACTGCTGGGAGGACTCTGCACCCACCCCTCCTGTGTCTGGGCACTGCTGGGAGTGATAGGCACCCACCCCTCCTATGTCTGGGCACTGCTGGGAGGACTCTGCACCCACCCCTCCTGTGTCTGGGCACTGCTGGGAGGACTCTGAACCCACCCCTCCTGTGTCTGGGCACTGCTGGGAGGACTCTGCACCCACCCCTCCTATGTCTGGGCACTGCTGGGAGGACTCTGCACCCACCCCTCCTGGGTCTGGGCACTGCTGGGAGGACTCTGCACCCACCCCTCCTGTGTCTGGGCACTGCTGGGAGGACTCTGCAACCACCCCTCCTGGGTCTGGTCACTGCGGGGAGGACTCTTCACCCACCCCTCCTGGGTCTGGGCACTGCTGGGAGGACTCTGCACCCACCCCTCCTGTGTCTGGGCACTGCTGGGAGTGATAGGCACCCACCCCTCCTATGTCTGGGCACTGCTGGGAGGACTCTGCACCCACCCCTCCTGTGTCTGGGCACTGCTGGAAGGACTCTGCTCCCACCCCTCCTGTGTCTGGGCACTGCTGGGAGTGATAGGCACCCACCCCTCCTGTGTCTGGGCACTGCTGGGAGGACTCTGCACCCACCCCTCCTATGTCTGGTCACTGCGGGGAGGACTCTGCACCCACCCCTCCTGGGTCTGGGCACTGCTGGGAGGACTCTGCACCCACCCCTCCTGTGTCTGGGCACTGCTGGGAGTGATAGGCACCCACCCCTCCTATGCCTGGGCACTGCTGGGAGGACTCTGCACCCACCCCTCCTGTGTCTGGGCACTGCTGGGAGGACTCTGCTCCCACCCCTCCTGTGTCTGGGCACTGCTGGGAGTGATAGGCACCCACCCCTCCTGTGTCTGGGCACTGCTGGGAGGACTCTGCACCCACCCCTCCTATGTCTGGTCACTGCGGGGAGGACTCTGCACCCACCCCTCCTGGGTCTGGGCACTGCTGGGAGTGATAGGCACCCACCCCTCCTGTGTCTGGGCACTGCTGGGAGGACTCTGCACCCACCCCTCCTATGTCTGGTCACTGCGGGGAGGACTCTGCACCCACCCCTCCTGGGTCTGGGCACTGCTGGGAGGACTCTGCACCCACCCCTCCTGTGTCTGGGCACTGCTGGGAGTGATAGGCACCCACCCCTCCTATGTCTGGGCACTGCTGGGAGGACTCTGCACCCACCCCTCCTGTGTCTGGCCACTGGTGGGAGGACTCTGCTCCCACCCCTCCTGTGTCTGGGCACTGCTGGGAGTGATAGGCACCCACCCCTCCTGTGTCTGGGCACTGCTGGGAGGACTCTGCACCCACCCCTCCTATATCTGGTCACTGCGGGGAGGACTCTGCACCCACCCCTCCTGGGTCTGGGCACTGCTGGGAGGACTCCGCACCCACCCCTCCTGTGTCTGGGCACTGCTGGGAGTGATAGGCACCCACCCCTCCTATGTCTGGGCACTGCTGGGAGGACTCTGCACCCACCCCTCCTGTGTCTGGGCACTGCTGGGAGGACTCTGCTCCCACCCCTCCTGTGTCTGGGCACTGCTGGGAGGACTCTGCACCCACCCCTCCTATGTCTGGGCACTGCTGGGAGGACTCTGCACCCACCCCTCCTGGGTCTGGGCACTGCGGGGAGGACTCTTCACCCACCCCTCCTGGGTCTGGGCACTGCTGGGAGGACTCTGCACCCACCCCTCCTGTGTCTGGGCACTGCTGGGAGTGATAGGCACCCACCCCTCCTATGTCTGGGCACTGCTGGGAGGACTCTGCACCCACCCCTCCTTTGTCTGGGCACTGCTGGGAGGACTCTGCTCCCACCCCTCCTGTGTCTGGGCACTGCTGGGAGTGATAGGCACCCACCCCTCCTGTGTCTGGGCACTGCTGGGAGGACTCTGCACCCACCCCTCCTATGTCTGGTCACTGCGGGGAGGACTCTGCACCCACCCCTCCTGGGTCTGGGCACTGCTGGGAGGACTCTGCACCCACCCCTCCTGTGTCTGGGCACTGCTGGGAGTGATAGGCACCCACCCCTCCTATGTCTGGTCACTGCTGGGAGGACTCTGTACCCACCCCTCCTGTGTCTGGGCACTGCTGGGAGGACTCTGCGCCCACCCCTCCTGTGTCTGGGCACTGCTGGGAGTGATAGGCACCCACCCCTCCTATGTCTGGGCACTGCTGGGAGGACTCTGCACCCACCCCTCCTATGTCTGGTCACTGCGGGGAGGACTCTGCACCCACCCCTCCTGGGTCTGGGCACTGCTGGGAGGACTCTGCACCCACCCCTCCTGTGTCTGGGCACTGCTGGGAGTGATAGGCACCCACCCCTCCTATGTCTGGGCACTGCTGGGAGGACTCTGCACCCACCCCTCCTGTGTCTGGGCACTGCTGGGAGGACTCTGCTCCCACCCCTCCTGTGTCTGGGCACTGCTGGGAGGACTCTGCTCCCACCCCTCCTGTGTCTGGGCACTGCTGGGAGTGATAGGCACCCACCCCTCCTATGTCTGGGCACTGCTGGGAGGACTCTGCACCCACCCCTCCTGTGTCTGGGCACTGCTGGGAGGACTCTGCACCCACCCCTCCTGTGTCTGGGCACTGCTGGGAGTGATAGGCACCCACCCCTCCTATGCCTGGGCACTGCTGGGAGGACTCTGCACCCACCCCTCCTGTGTCTGGGCACTGCTGGGAGGACTCTGCTCCCACCCCTCCTGTGTCTGGGCACTGCTGGGAGTGATAGGCACCCACCCCTCCTGTGTCTGGGCACTGCTGGGAGGACTCTGCACCCACCCCTCCTATGTCTGGTCACTGCGGGGAGGACTCTGCACCCACCCCTCCTGGGTCTGGGCACTGCTGGGAGTGATAGGCACCCACCCCTCCTGTGTCTGGGCACTGCTGGGAGGACTCTGCACCCACCCCTCCTATGTCTGGTCACTGCGGGGAGGACTCTGCACCCACCCCTCCTGGGTCTGGGCACTGCTGGGAGGACTCTGCACCCACCCCTCCTGTGTCTGGGCACTGCTGGGAGTGATAGGCACCCACCCCTCCTATGTCTGGGCACTGCTGGGAGGACTCTGCACCCACCCCTCCTGTGTCTGGGCACTGCTGGGAGGACTCTGCTCCCACCCCTCCTGTGTCTGGGCACTGCTGGGAGTGATAGGCACCCACCCCTCCTGTGTCTGGGCACTGCTGGGAGGACTCTGCACCCACCCCTCCTATGTCTGGTCACTGCGGGGAGGACTCTGCACCCACCCCTCCTGGGTCTGGGCACTGCTGGGAGGACTCTGCACCCACCCCTCCTGTGTCTGGGCACTGCTGGGAGTGATAGGCACCCACCCCTCCTATGTCTGGTCACTGCTGGGAGGACTCTGTACCCACCCCTCCTGTGTCTGGGCACTGCTGGGAGGACTCTGCGCCCACCCCTCCTGTGTCTGGGCACTGCTGGGAGTGATAGGCACCCACCTCTCCTATGTCTGGGCACTGCTGGGAGGACTCTGCACCCACCCCTCCTATGTCTGGTCACTGCGGGGAGGACTCTGCACCCACCCCTCCTGGGTCTGGGCACTGCTGGGAGGACTCTGCACCCACCCCTCCTGTGTCTGGGCACTGCTGGGAGTGATAGGCACCCACCCCTCCTATGTCTGGGCACTGCTGGGAGGACTCTGCACCCACCCCTCCTGTGTCTGGGCACTGCTGGGAGGACTCTGCTCCCACCCCTCCTGTGTCTGGGCACTGCTGGGAGGACTCTGCTCCCACCCCTCCTGTGTCTGGGCACTGCTGGGAGTGATAGGCACCCACCCCTCCTATGTCTGGGCACTGCTGGGAGGACTCTGCACCCACCCCTCCTGTGTCTGGGCACTGCTGGGAGGACTCTGCACCCACCCCTCCTGTGTCTGGGCACTGCTGGGAGTGATAGGCACCCACCCCTCCTATGTCTGGGCACTGCTGGGAGGACTCTGCACCCACCCCTCCTGTGTCTGGGCACTGCTGGGAGGGATATGCACCCACCCCTCCTGTGTCTGGGCACTGCTGGGAGGACTCTGCACCCACCCCTCCTGTGTCTGGGCACTGCTGGGAAGACTCTGCACCCACCCCTCCTATGTCTGGTCACTGCGGGGAGGACTCTGCACCCACCCCTCCTGGGTCTGGGCACTGCTGGGAGGACTCTGCACCCACCCCTCCTGTGTCTGGGCACTGCTGGGAGTGATAGGCACCCACCCCTCCTATGTCTGGGCACTGCTGGGAGGACTCTGCACCCACCCCTCCTGTGTCTGGGCACTGCTGGGAGGACTCTGCTCCCACCCCTCCTGTGTCTGGGCACTGCTGGGAGGACTCTGCTCCCACCCCTCCTGTGTCTGGGCACTGCTGGGAGTGATAGGCACCCACCCCTCCTATGTCTGGGCACTGCTGGGAGGACTCTGCACCCACCCCTCCTGTGTCTGGGCACTGCTGGGAGGACTCTGCACCCACCCCTCCTGTGTCTGGGCACTGCTGGGAGTGATAGGCACCCACCCCTCCTGGGTCTGATCACTGCGGGGAGGACTCTGCACCCACCCCTCCTGGGTCTGGGCACTGCTGGGAGGACTCTGCACCCACCCCTTCTGTGTCTGGGCACTGCTGGGAGGACTCTGCACCCACCCCTCCTGTGTCTGGGCACTGCTGGGAGGACTCTGCTCCCACCCCTCCTGTGTCTGGGCACTGCTGGGAGGACTCTGCACCCACCCCTCCTGTGTCTGGGCACTGCTCGGAGGACTCTGCACCCACCCCTCCTATGTCTGGGCACTGCTGGGAGGACTCTGCACCCACCCCTTCTGTGTCTGGGCACTGCTGGGAGTGATAGGCACCCACCCCTCCTGTGTCTGGCCACTGCTGGGAGGACTCTGCACCCACCCCTCCTATGTCTGGGCACTGCTGGGAGGACTCTGCACCCAACCCTCCTGGGTCTGGGCACTGCGGGGAGGACTCTGCACCCACCCCTCCTGTGTCTGGGCACTGCTGGGAGGACTCTGCACCCACCCCTCCTGTGTCTGGGCACTGCTGGGAGTGATAGGCACCCACCCCTCCTATGTCTGGGCACTGCTGGGAGGACTCTGCACCCACCCCTCCTGTGTCTGGGCACTGCTGGGAGGACTCTGCACCCACCCCTCCTGTGTCTGGGCACTGCTGGGAGGACTCTGCACCCACCTCTCCTATGTCTGGGCACTGCTGGGAGGACTCTGCACCCACCCCTCCTGGGTCTGGGCACTGCTGGGAGGACTCTGCACCCACCCCTCCTGTGTCTGGGCACTGCTGGGAGGACTCTGCAACCACCCCTCCTGGGTCTGGTCACTGCGGGGAGGACTCTTCACCCACCCCTCCTGCGTCTGGGCACTGCTGGGAGGACTCTGCACCCACCCCTCCTGTGTCTGGGCACTGCTGGGAGTGATAGGCACCCACCCCTCCTGGGTCTGATCACTGCGGGGAGGACTCTGCACCCACCCCTCCTGGGTCTGGGCACTGCTGGGATGACTCTGCACCCACCCCTTCTGTGTCTGGGCACTGCTGGGAGGACTCTGCACCCACCCCTCCTGTGTCTGGGCACTGCTGGGAGGACTCTGCTCCCACCCCTCCTGTGTCTGGGCACTGCTGGGAGGACTCTGCACCCACCCCTCCTGTGTCTGGGCACTGCTCGGAGGACTCTGCACCCACCCCTCCTATGTCTGGGCACTGCTGGGAGGACTCTGCACCCACCCCTTCTGTGTCTGGGCACTGCTGGGAGTGATAGGCACCCACACCTCCTGTGTCTGGCCACTGCTGGGAGAACTCTGCACCCACCCCTCCTATGTCTGGGCACTGCTGGGAGGACTCTGCACCCAACCCTCCTGGGTCTGGGCACTGCGGGGAGGACTCTGCACCCACCCCTCCTGTGTCTGGGCACTGCTGGGAGGACTCTGCACCCACCCCTCCTGTGTCTGGGCACTGCTGGGAGTGATAGGCACCCACCCCTCCTATGTCTGGGCACTGCTGGGAGGACTCTGCACCCACCCCTCCTGTGTCTGGGCACTGCTGGGAGGACTCTGAACCCACCCCTCCTGTGTCTGGGCACTGCTGGGAGGACTCTGCACCCACCCCTCCTATGTCTGGGCACTGCTGGGAGGACTCTGCACCCACCCCTCCTGGGTCTGGGCACTGCTGGGAGGACTCTGCACCCACCCCTCCTGTGTCTGGGCACTGCTGGGAGGACTCTGCAACCACCCCTCCTGGGTCTGGTCACTGCGGGGAGGACTCTTCACCCACCCCTCCTGGGTCTGGGCACTGCTGGGAGGACTCTGCACCCACCCCTCCTGTGTCTGGGCACTGCTGGGAGTGATAGGCACCCACCCCTCCTATGTCTGGGCACTGCTGGGAGGACTCTGCACCCACCCCTCCTGTGTCTGGGCACTGCTGGGAGGACTCTGCTCCCACCCCTCCTGTGTCTGGGCACTGCTGGGAGTGATAGGCACCCACCCCTCCTGTGTCTGGGCACTGCTGGGAGGACTCTGCACCCACCCCTCCTATGTCTGGTCACTGCGGGGAGGACTCTGCACCCACCCCTCCTGGGTCTGGGCACTGCTGGGAGGACTCTGCACCCACCCCTCCTGTGTCTGGGCACTGCTGGGAGTGATAGGCACCCACCCCTCCTATGCCTGGGCACTGCTGGGAGGACTCTGCACCCACCCCTCCTGTGTCTGGGCACTGCTGGGAGGACTCTGCTCCCACCCCTCCTGTGTCTGGGCACTGCTGGGAGTGATAGGCACCCACCCCTCCTGTGTCTGGGCACTGCTGGGAGGACTCTGCACCCACCCCTCCTATGTCTGGTCACTGCGGGGAGGACTCTGCACCCACCCCTCCTGGGTCTGGGCACTGCTGGGAGTGATAGGCACCCACCCCTCCTGTGTCTGGGCACTGCTGGGAGGACTCTGCACCCACCCCTCCTATGTCTGGTCACTGCGGGGAGGACTCTGCACCCACCCCTCCTGGGTCTGGGCACTGCTGGGAGGACTCTGCACCCACCCCTCCTGTGTCTGGGCACTGCTGGGAGTGATAGGCACCCACCCCTCCTATGTCTGGGCACTGCTGGGAGGACTCTGCACCCACCCCTCCTGTGTCTGGCCACTGGTGGGAGGACTCTGCTCCCACCCCTCCTGTGTCTGGGCACTGCTGGGAGTGATAGGCACCCACCCCTCCTGTGTCTGGGCACTGCTGGGAGGACTCTGCACCCACCCCTCCTATATCTGGTCACTGCGGGGAGGACTCTGCACCCACCCCTCCTGGGTCTGGGCACTGCTGGGAGGACTCCGCACCCACCCCTCCTGTGTCTGGGCACTGCTGGGAGTGATAGGCACCCACCCCTCCTATGTCTGGGCACTGCTGGGAGGACTCTGCACCCACCCCTCCTGTGTCTGGGCACTGCTGGGAGGACTCTGCTCCCACCCCTCCTGTGTCTGGGCACTGCTGGGAGGACTCTGCACCCACCCCTCCTATGTCTGGGCACTGCTGGGAGGACTCTGCACCCACCCCTCCTGGGTCTGGGCACTGCGGGGAGGACTCTTCACCCACCCCTCCTGGGTCTGGGCACTGCTGGGAGGACTCTGCACCCACCCCTCCTGTGTCTGGGCACTGCTGGGAGTGATAGGCACCCACCCCTCCTGTGTCTGGGCACTGCTGGGAGGACTCTGCACCCACCCCTCCTATATCTGGTCACTGCGGGGAGGACTCTGCACCCACCCCTCCTGGGTCTGGGCACTGCTGGGAGGACTCCGCACCCACCCCTCCTGTGTCTGGGCACTGCTGGGAGTGATAGGCACCCACCCCTCCTATGTCTGGGCACTGCTGGGAGGACTCTGCACCCACCCCTCCTGTGTCTGGGCACTGCTGGGAGGACTCTGCTCCCACCCCTCCTGTGTCTGGGCACTGCTGGGAGGACTCTGCACCCACCCCTCCTATGTCTGGGCACTGCTGGGAGGACTCTGCACCCACCCCTCCTGGGTCTGGGCACTGCGGGGAGGACTCTTCACCCACCCCTCCTGGGTCTGGGCACTGCTGGGAGGACTCTGCACCCACCCCTCCTGTGTCTGGGCACTGCTGGGAGTGATAGGCACCCACCCCTCCTATGTCTGGGCACTGCTGGGAGGACTCTGCACCCACCCCTCCTTTGTCTGGGCACTGCTGGGAGGACTCTGCTCCCACCCCTCCTGTGTCTGGGCACTGCTGGGAGTGATAGGCACCCACCCCTCCTGTGTCTGGGCACTGCTGGGAGGACTCTGCACCCACCCCTCCTATGTCTGGTCACTGCGGGGAGGACTCTGCACCCACCCCTCCTGGGTCTGGGCACTGCTGGGAGGACTCTGCACCCACCCCTCCTGTGTCTGGGCACTGCTGGGAGTGATAGGCACCCACCCCTCCTATGTCTGGTCACTGCTGGGAGGACTCTGTACCCACCCCTCCTGTGTCTGGGCACTGCTGGGAGGACTCTGCGCCCACCCCTCCTGTGTCTGGGCACTGCTGGGAGTGATAGGCACCCACCCCTCCTGTGTCTGGGCACTGCTGGGAGGACTCTGCACCCACCCCTCCTATGTCTGGTCACTGCGGGGAGGACTCTGCACCCACCCCTCCTGGGTCTGGGCACTGCTGGGAGGACTCTGCACCCACCCCTCCTGTGTCTGGGCACTGCTGGGAGTGATAGGCACCCACCCCTCCTATGTCTGGGCACTGCTGGGAGGACTCTGCACCCACCCCTCCTGTGTCTGGGCACTGCTGGGAGGACTCTGCTCCCACCCCTCCTGTGTCTGGGCACTGCTGGGAGGACTCTGCTCCCACCCCTCCTGTGTCTGGGCACTGCTGGGAGTGATAGGCACCCACCCCTCCTATGTCTGGGCACTGCTGGGAGGACTCTGCACCCACCCCTCCTGTGTCTGGGCACTGCTGGGAGGACTCTGCACCCACCCCTCCTGTGTCTGGGCACTGCTGGGAGTGATAGGCACCCACCCCTCCTATGTCTGGGCACTGCTGGGAGGACTCTGCACCCACCCCTCCTGTGTCTGGGCACTGCTGGAAGGGATATGCACCCACCCCTCCTGTGTCTGGGCACTGCTGGGAGGACTCTGCACCCACCCCTCCTGTGTCTGGGCACTGCTGGGAGGACTCTGCACCCACCCCTCCTATGTCTGGTCACTGCGGGGAGGACTCTGCACCCACCCCTCCTGGGTCTGGGCACTGCTGGGAGGACTCTGCACCCACCCCTCCTGTGTCTGGGCACTGCTGGGAGTGATAGGCACCCACCCCTCCTATGTCTGGGCACTGCTGGGAGGACTCTGCACCCACCCCTCCTGTGTCTGGGCACTGCTGGGAGGACTCTGCTCCCACCCCTCCTGTGTCTGGGCACTGCTGGGAGGACTCTGCTCCCACCCCTCCTGTGTCTGGGCACTGCTGGGAGTGATAGGCACCCACCCCTCCTATGTCTGGGCACTGCTGGGAGGACTCTGCACCCACCCCTCCTGAGTCTGGGCACTGCTGGGAGGACTCTGCACCCACCCCACCTGTGTCTGGGCACTGCTGGGAGTGATAGGCACCCACCCCTCCTGGGTCTGATCACTGCGGGGAGGACTCTGCACCCACCCCTCCTGGGTCTGGGCACTGCTGGGAGGACTCTGCACCCACCCCTTCTGTGTCTGGGCACTGCTGGGAGGACTCTGCACCCACCCCTCCTGTGTCTGGGCACTGCTGGGAGGACTCTGCTCCCACCCCTCCTGTGTCTGGGCACTGCTGGGAGGACTCTGCACCCACCCCTCCTGTGTCTGGGCACTGCTCGGAGGACTCTGCACCCACCCCTCCTATGTCTGGGCACTGCTGGGAGGACTCTGCACCCACCCCTTCTGTGTCTGGGCACTGCTGGGAGAGATAGGCACCCACGCCTCCTGTGTCTGGCCACTGCTGGGAGGACTCTGCACCCACCCCTCTTATGTCTGGGCACTGCTGGGAGGACTCTGCACCCAACCCTCCTGGGTCTGGGCACTGCGGGGAGGACTCTGCACCCACCCCTCCTGTGTCTGGGCACTGCTGGGAGGACTCTGCACCCACCCCTCCTGTGTCTGGGCACTGCTGGGAGTGATAGGCACCCACCCCTCCTGTGTCTGGGCACTGCTGGGAGGACTCTGCACCCACCCCTCCTGTGTCTGGGCACTGCTGGGAGGACTCTGCACTCACCCCTCCTATGTCTGGGCACTGCTGGGAGGACTCTGCACCCACCCCTCCTGTGTCTGGGCACTGCGGGGAGGACTCTGCACCCACCCCTCCTGTGTCTGGGCACTGCTGGGAGGACTCTGCACCCACCCCTCCTGTGTCTGGGCACTGCTGGGAGGACTCTGCACTCACCCCTCCTATGTCTGGGCACTGCTGGGAGGACTCTGCACCCACCCCTCCTGGGTCTGGGCACTGCTGGGAGGACTCTGCACCCACCCCTCCTGTGTCTGGGCACTGCTGGGAGGACTCTGCAACCACCCCTCCTGGGTCTGTTCACTGCGGGGAGGACTCTTCACCCACCCCTCCTGGGTCTGGGCACTGCTGGGAGGACTCTGCACCCACCCCTCCTGTGTCTGGGCACTGCTGGGAGTGATAGGCACCCACCCCTCCTATGTCTGGGCACTGCTGGGAGGACTCTGCACCCACCCCTCCTGTGTCTGGGCACTGCTGGGAGGACTCTGCTCCCACCCCTCCTGTGTCTGGGCACTGCTGGGAGTGATAGGCACCCACCCCTCCTGTGTCTGGGCACTGCTGGGAGGACTCTGCACCCACCCCTCCTATGTCTGGTCACTGCGGGGAGGACTCTGCACCCACCCCTCCTGGGTCTGGGCACTGCTGGGAGGACTCTGCACCCACCCTTCCTGTGTCTGGGCACTGCTGGGAGTGATAGGCACCCACCCCTCCTATGCCTGGGCACTGCTGGGAGGACTCTGCACCCACCCCTCCTGTGTCTGGGCACTGCTGGGAGGACTCTGCTCCCACCCCTCCTGTGTCTGGGCACTGCTGGGAGTGATAGGCACCCACCCCTCCTGTGTCTGGGCACTGCTGGGAGGACTCTGCACCCACCCCTCCTATGTCTGGTCACTGCGGGGAGGACTCTTGTTGGACAGGCCACACGAAGGGCTTGGTCCCTCCCCGCACGACAGGGCCCGAGCTCCGGCCCACCAGGCATAACCCACGAAAAGCACCTGTACCCCGTCTCCCGACGGATCTTCTGCCCTCGGACCTCTACTCATCACGGGGCCCAGCCCCACCGGCTCCCCCGGCCGGTTCAAGCCGCCATCTTGGGCCCTGCACCACGAGGCCGCGTGGCCTCGGCCCGACCCTAACCCCGGGCCTGGCCGGCCCCGACATCCCGGCACCACCCTCCACCCAGGAGGTGAGCGGACCACTTGGCAGGTCAATGGGAGAACGAAGTGTCAAGAGCTCTTCCCCCCGCCAGGTGCCGATCGTCCCCGCTCCCCCAGGCGCTGGCTCCACCCCCTGCTGGGTGTCTGGACACCTTCATCCCGGGCCCTCCGACCTCCAAGTGCGAGGGTCCGGACATCAAAGGGCGCCTGCCCTATAACTGGGGCAACTCCGGAGCAGGAAGGCAGTTGTATCCTGGAGTCGAGAGACACCGAGAGAACTCAGCCTTGACGGACTACTGGCGCTACCGTAGCCCGCTCTTGTGAACCATCGTCCTGCCTGCTGGCGCTGCCGCGGCCTTCTGCAACCTCCATCCTCGTCGGGACCTGCTGGCGCTGCCGCGGACCGTACATCGACCATCTTTCCGGGACCTGCTGGCGCTGCCGCGGACCGTGTACCGTCCATCTCACCCGGGACCTGCTGGCGCTGCCGCGGCCCGTACCAACCAAGCCACCAAGCTCGAGGATTGTGAGCTAGTCATCATCTCATCCGAACTACCTGACTGGTAGACAGACTGTCCCGCTACCCCTTACCCTGCTTTGAGAGACTTGAATCGAGGGGACCCCTGAGTCCAGACCTCCGTGTACCATTCAACCGTACCTTAAGAAGTGCGTATAAAGAACACTGAACCTTATCCGTGTGTGGTATCTGTCTGTGGGGGGGAAGTTACTTGTCTGTACGATCGCTGGAGACGGCTCTCCCCGGAGACCTCTCCTCCTGTCCCCGGCCGACCCTCCCGGTCCATCTACCCTTTCTAACATTGGTGGCCAGCGGCGCGATCCGAATCAACGCATAATCGTACAGAGAGTAGCTCACCCCACGACAAAAACACGATGTCAGCCAAAGATAGCAGCTCCACCGAGAATTTCCAAATGGATAAATTAGAAGAATACAACCACCGCGAACTGAGACAATTCTGCATAGAACTTGGCATTGCTACCACCGGCCTGAGTACCAAGGATGATCTAAAGCACGCCCTAGAGTCGTGGACAGAAACTGGGGTCGCCGGACCCTCCGACCAAAGCAGCATCACACCAGAGGGGAACGCCACGGCTCCCGAGGAGCGGGGAACGGGCCTCTCGCAGGAGGAGATCCGAGAAAGAGAAAGAACCAGACTGCACGAGTTGGAAATGGCACGACTCAAGATGGATGGGGAACTCAAGTTAGCTGAACAGAAACTCAACCTCGAGCATATGCGGCTCCGAGATGAACGAGAAGAGAAGCAGAGACAGAGAGAGCTGGAGGAGAAAAAAATAACGCTCGAGCACGAGCGCCAATTAGCGGAGATAGAACTTCGGAAACAAAATAAAGAACTGGGGGTGCCTGAGCGACCACACACCCCAGGGCCAATCGAGAAAAAAGTCCACATCCCCAAGGATGTTGTCCGCGAGTATGTCCGAGAAGACGACATACAACAGTGGTTTAAAGCCTACGAGATCGCCATGACCTCCCACCGGATCGACCGGAGTGATTGGGGAGCCGGACTTTGGGGGAGGTTTATCAACGAGGGTCTCGATGCCCTACTGCAGCTCCCAGATCACCAAATGTCGTCCTACGACCACATGAAGGCTGCCCTCCTCACCCGCTACGGCCTCACACCCGAGATGTACCGCCAGAGGTTCAGAGATTGCACCCGGATCCCAGGTACAACTTGGGTAGAATACGTGAACTATTTCAGCCGTGCCTTCGAGGGTTGGATAAAGGGGAGCCATGTCACCACTTACGAACAACTCTTTAACCTTATGGTATGGGAGCACCTGTCGAACAACTGTTTCGTCGAGCTCAGGCAGCACCTCCTCGACAGTAAGCTGACTGACCCCCGGCAGCTCGCCGCCGAAGCTGACCGATGGGAAAGCACCCGAGTGGGCCGGAGGGGGCCACACGAACAGAACAGAAGCAACCCAGGCCAGCACCGTCCTCGGGGAGGGCCAGGGGCGAGGGAGAGACGCCTTGCCAACAACACCCGTGACCAGCACCCCGCCTCCGGCCGGCCGGGGCAACCCCCCGTGGCGTCCTGGGGCCCGAGCCAACGTCACGTGCCACCGATGCCAGCGAGTCGGCCACTACGCCAATGACCCGAGCTGCCCGCAAAACCAAGCACCCAAGCCCCGCCAGGTAGCTGCCGCCGCCCTGGGGGAAGAGCGATCATCGGGGGAACAAGAAGAGTATGAGCCGGCCCAGCAAGAGTGGGAGCCGGCCGCCATGGTCCTGGCGTGCTTAGGGGGAAGAGACATGGTCCCGCGGGCTCCCCTACCCGCTAACACCAGGAAATACGGTCAGTGGGTGACAATTAATGGACAGCGAGCCGAGGCCTTGCGTGACACAGGCGCCAGTGTGACGGCCGTCCGCTGGCACCTGGTGAAGCCCGAGCAGATCCTGCCGAACATTCTCTGCCCCGTCCGCTCGGCAGACAACTCTGAAAGTATGTGTCAAATGGCCTGCGTCCCATTCGAATGGGGAGGGGTCTCCGGCCTGTTGAAGGTGACGGTCCGGGACGATGCCCCCGTGGACTGCCTCCTGGGGAATGACCTCGAGAGTTCCCCGTGGGCCACAGTTGAGAGAAGGGAGCACCTGGGGATGCTGGGCCTCCCGGACTGGGCCTGCATAACCACCCGGTCCATGGCTGCCCGTGCCGTCCCTCGATCAGAAGAACCGGAATGGCCGGCACCTCCGCCCCCGGTCGCCCCAGTAGAAGACAACGACAAGGTACCTCTCCGCTTCAGAGACTTTCTGCTCAACCTGGCACACGATGTCCCCCTGGCTGGACACCTGGGCCAGGACAAAACGTACAGCCGCCTAGTGACCCACTTTTTCTGGCCGAAAATGAGGAACGACGTCCTGAACCACTGCCGATCTTGCCCCACATGCCAAGCCAGCGGGAAGAGTGGTCGGAAGCTGAAGGCCCCTCTGCAACCCTTCCCTGTGGTCACCACCCCGTTCGAGAGGGTGGGGATAGACATTGTGGGGCCTCTGGACCCCCGCACGGCACAAGGACACAGGTTCATCTTAGTACTGGTGGACCATGCCACCCGATACCCCGAGGCGGTGCCCCTACGGACCGTGACAGCTCCGGTGGTTGGCCGGGCCCTAATGGGGATCTTCTCCCGGGTAGGCTTCCCCCGAGAAGTCGTCAGCGACCGAGGCACGAACTTTATATCCAAATACATGAAGTCCCTCTGGCAACAATGCGGGGTCACCTACAGATTCACGACCCCCTATCACCCCCAAGGGAACGGACTAGTGGAGCGGTTTAACCGCACTCTCAAGGGGATGATTGGGGGATTGGAAGAGCCCCTCCGTCGCCAGTGGGATGTACTACTCCCGTGCCTCCTCTTCGCTTACCGAGAAGTTCCCCAGAAGTCCCTCGGGTTTAGCCCTTTCGAACTCCTGTACGGGCACCCTGTGCGAGGGCCCCTCAGCCTAGTAAAAGAAGGTTGGGAGATGGCCCCCCTAAAGACCCCTCCAGACGTCTTCAAATACATCCTGGCCCTACGCAATCAGACCCGGCGCTTCAGACAGATGGCCAAGGCGAACCTCGAGGCCAGCCAGGGGGACATGAAGAGGTGGTATGATCACAATGCCTCCTCCGTTGAGTTCGAGCCTGGACAACAAGTGTGGGTGATGTCCCCCACCGAACCATGTGCCTTGCAAGATAAGTGGACGGGGCCCTTCAAAGTGGTCGAGCGCAAAAGCCCCGTCACTTACCTCATCGACCTGGGGACCTCCCGGAACCCCCTCCGGGTCCTCCACACCAACCGACTCAAACCACACTTTGTGCGCTCAGAACTCAGCCTCCTGATGGCTACGGACAGTGGGGCAGAGGAAGACTCCGAACCCCTCCCGGATCTTCTGAAAACTCAGGAGAATGACGGCTCCGTGGACGGGGTCCGGCTCTCTGACGCCCTCACTTCGGAACAACGCCAGGGCTGCCGGAACCTCCTGCTGCAGTTCGCTACCCTGTTCTCCCTCACCCCCGGGGTCACCCCGTGGTGTTTGCACGACGTGGACACCGGGGACAGTCCCCCTGTCCGACACCGGGCCTACCGCGTACCAGACCGGGTACGGGCCTGCATACAGGAGGAAGTGGCAAAGATGCTCACAATCGGGGTCATCGAGCCCTCGGACAGTCCCTGGGCCAGTCCGGTTGTATTGGTTCCCAAAGCCGCTGCCCCCGGTACCGCACCTGAACTGAGATTCTGCGTCGACTACCGGGGCTTGAACGCTGTCACCCGGACCGACGCTCATCCGATTCCCCGAGCAGACGAGCTGATCGACCGGCTGGGGGCCGCCCGCTACCTCAGTATCTTCGACCTAACAGCGGGCTACTGGCAGATCGGCCTCACACCCAGGGCTCAGGAACGGTCAGCCTTCTCTACCCCCGATGGCCACTACCAATTCAAGGTCATGCCCTTCGGCATGAAGAATGCCCCCGCCACGTTTCAACGCCTCGTGAACCAGGTCTTGGCGGGGCTCGAAGAGTTCAGCGCTGCCTACCTGGACGATATCGCTGTATACAGCCGCCACTGGCCCGACCACCTCCGTCACCTCCAAGAGGTCCTACAGGCCCTCCAGCGGGCCGGTCTCACAATTAAGGCCGGCAAGTGGCAAATTGGCCAAGGGTCTGTGACCTACCTTGGGCACCAAGTGGGAAGCGGGCTGGTGGCCCCGCTACAACTTAAGATTGCTGCCATCCAGTCCTGGCAGCCCCCCGTCACCCAGACCGAGGTCCGAGCCTTCTTGGGGCTCACCGGCTACTACCGGCGGTTCGTGAGAGACTACGGCAGCATCGTGGGGCACCTCACGGGTCTCACGTCCAAGAACCAGCCGAAGCGGATTAACTGGACCCCCGATTGTCAAGCGGCCTTCGAGAAGCTGAAGGCCGCCCTGTGCACCGCCCCTGTGCTCCAGGCCCCCGATTACAGTCAGGAATTCGTGGTACAGACCGACGCCTCCGACCACGGCATCGGGGCCGTCCTTTCTCAGTTAAACCCCGAGGGTCATGACCAGCCGGTGGCCTTCATCAGTCGACGTCTCCTGGCCCGAGAACAGCGCTGGAGCACCATCGAGAGGGAGGCCTTCGCAGTGGTGTGGGCCCTCAAAAAGCTCCGGCCCTATCTCTTCGGTACCCACTTCCGGGTACAAACCGACCATCGACCCCTGCAGTGGCTGATGCAGATGCGGGGGGAGAACCCAAAACTCTTGCGCTGGTCCATTTCCCTGCAGGGAATGGACTTCACTGTGGAGCACCGACCAGGCCAAGACCACGCCAACGCGGATGGCCTGTCCCGCTTTTTCCGCCTCGACGAAGAGAGTCCCCAAGGAGATGGGTGACTCTCCCCGCCTTCAGCTGGGGGGGACGCATGTTGGACAGGCCACACGAAGGGCTTGGTCCCTCCCCGCACGACAGGGCCCGAGCTCCGGCCCACCAGGCATAACCCACGAAAAGCACCTGTACCCCGTCTCCCGACGGATCTTCTGCCCTCGGACCTCTACTCATCACGGGGCCCAGCCCCACCGGCTCCCCCGGCCGGTTCAAGCCGCCATCTTGGGCCCTGCACCACGAGGCCGCGTGGCCTCGGCCCGACCCTAACCCCGGGCCTGGCCGGCCCCGACATCCCGGCACCACCCTCCACCCAGGAGGTGAGCGGACCACTTGGCAGGTCAATGGGAGAACGAAGTGTCAAGAGCTCTTCCCCCCGCCAGGTGCCGATCGTCCCCGCTCCCCCAGGCGCTGGCTCCACCCCCTGCTGGGTGTCTGGACACCTTCATCCCGGGCCCTCCGACCTCCAAGTGCGAGGGTCCGGACATCAAAGGGCGCCTGCCCTATAACTGGGGCAACTCCGGAGCAGGAAGGCAGTTGTATCCTGGAGTCGAGAGACACCGAGAGAACTCAGCCTTGACGGACTACTGGCGCTACCGTAGCCCGCTCTTGTGAACCATCGTCCTGCCTGCTGGCGCTGCCGCAGGCCTTCTGCAACCTCCATCCTCGTCGGGACCTGCTGGCGCTGCCGCGGCCCGTTGTAACGACCATCCTCGTCGGGACCTGCTGGCGCTGCCGCGGCCCGTTGTAACGACCATCCTCACCGGGACCTGCTGGCGCTGCCGCGGACCGTACATCGACCATCTTTCCGGGACCTGCTGGCGCTGCCGCGGACCGTGTACCGTCCATCTCACCCGGGACCTGCTGGCGCTGCCGCGGCCCGTACCAACCAAGCCACCAAGCTCGAGGATTGTGAGCTAGTCATCATCTCATCCGAACTACCTGACTGGTAGACAGACTGTCCCGCTACCCCTTACCCTGCTTTGAGAGACTTGAATCGAGGGGACCCCTGAGTCCAGACCTCCGTGTACCATTCAACCGTACCTTAAGAAGTGCGTATAAAGAACACTGAACCTTATCCGTGTGTGGTATCTGTCTGTGGGGGGGAAGTTACTTGTCTGTACGATCGCTGGAGACGGCTCTCCCCGGAGACCTCTCCTCCTGTCCCCGGCCGACCCTCCCGGTCCATCTACCCTTTCTAACAACTCTGCACCCACCCCTCCTGGGTCTGGGCACTGCTGGGAGGACTCTGCACCCACCCCTCCTGTGTCTGGGCACTGCTGGGAGTGATAGGCACCCACCCCTCCTATGTCTGGGCACTGCTGGGAGGACTCTGCACCCACCCCTCCTGTGTCTGGGCACTGCTGGGAGGACTCTGCTCCCACCCCTCCTGTGTCTGGGCACTGCTGGGAGGACTCTGCTCCCACCCCTCCTGTGTCTGGGCACTGCTGGGAGTGATAGGCACCCACCCCTCCTATGTCTGGGCACTGCTGGGAGGACTCTGCACCCACCCCTCCTGTGTCTGGGCACTGCTGGGAGGACTCTGCACCCACCACTCCTGTGTCTGGCCACTGCTGGGAGGACTCTGCACCCACCCCTCCTGGGTCTGGGCACTGCGGGGAGGACTCTGCACCCACCCCTCCTGTGTCTGGGCACTGCTGGGAGGACTCTGCACCCACCCCTCCTGTGTCTGGGCACTGCTGGGAGTGATAGGCACCCACCCCTCCTGTGTCTGGCCACTGCTGGGAGGACTCTGCACCCACCCCTCCTATGTCTGGGCACTGCTGGGAGGACTCTGCCCCCACCCCTCCTGGGTCTGGGCACTGCGGGGAGGACTCTGCACCCACCCCTCCTGTGTCTGGGCACTGCTGGGAGGACTCTGCACCCACCCCTCCTGTGTCTGGGCACTGCTGGGAGTGATAGGCACCCACCCCTCCTATGTCTGGGCACTGCTGGGAGGACTCTGCACCCACCCCTCCTGTGTCTGGGCACTGCTGGGAGGGATAGGCACCCACCCCTCCTGTGTCTGGGCACTGCTGGGAGGACTCTGCACCCACCCCTCCTGTGTCTGGGCACTGCTGGGAGGACTCTGCAACCACCCCTCCTGGGTCTGGTCACTGCGGGGAGGACTCTACACCCACCCCTCCTGGGTCTGGGCACTGCTGGGAGGACTCTGCACCCACCCCTCCTGTGTCTGGGCACTGCTGGGAGTGATAGGCACCCACCCCTCCTATGTCTGGGCACTGCTGGGAGGACTCTGCACCCACCCCTCCTGTGTCTGGGCACTGCTGGGAGGACTCTGCTCCCACCTCTCCTGAGTCTGGGCACTGCTAGGAGTGATAGGCACCCACCCCTCCTGTGTCTGGGCACTGCTGGGAGGACTCTGCACCCACCCCTCCTATGTCTGGTCACTGCGGGGAGGACTCTGCACCCACCCCTCCTGGGTCTGGGCACTGCTGGGAGGACTCTGCACCCACCCCTCCTGTGTCTGGGCACTGATGGGAGTGATAGGCATCCACCCCTCCTATGTCTGGGCACTGCTGGGAGGACTCTGCACCCACCCCTCCTGTGTCTGGGCACTGCTGGGAGGACTCTGCTCCCATCCCTCCTGTGTCTGGGCACTGCTGGGAGTGATAGGCACCCACCCCTCCTGTGTCTGGGCACTGCTGGGAGGACTCTGCACCCACCCCTCCTATGTCTGGTCACTGCGGGGAGGACTCTGCACCCACCCCTCCTGGGTCTGGGCACTGCTGGGAGGACTCTGCACCCACCCCACCTGTGTCTGGGCACTGCTGGGAGTGATAGGCACCCACCCCTCCTATGTCTGGGCACTGCTGGGAGGAGTCTGCACCCACCCCTCCTGTGTCTGGGCACTGCTGGGAGGACTCTGCTCCCACCCCTCCTGTGTCTGGGCACTGCTGGGAGGACTCTGCACCCACCCCTCCTATGTCTGTTCACTGTGGGGAGGACTCTGCACCCACCCTCCTGGGTCTGGGCACTGCTGGGAGGACTCTGCACCCACCCCTCTTGTGTCTGGGCACTGCTGGGAGGACTCTGCTCCCACCCCTCCTGTGTCTGGGCACTGCTGGGAGGACTCTGCACCCACCCCTCCTGTGTCTGGGCACTGCTGGGAGGACTCTGCACCCACCCCTCCTATGTCTGGGCACTGCTGGGAGGACTCTGCACCCACCCCTCCTGTGTCTGGGTACTGCTGGGAGTGATAGGCACCCACCCCTCCTATGTCTGGGCACTGCTGGGAGGACTCTGCACCCACCCCTCCTGTGTCTGGGCACTGCTGGGAGGACTCTGCACCCACCCATCCTGTGTCTGGGCACTGCTGGGAGGACTCTGCACCCACCCCTCCTATGTCTGGGCACTGCTGGGAGGACTCTGCACCCACCCCTTCTGGGTCTGGGCACTGCTGGGAGGACTCTGCACCCACCCCTCCTGGGTCTGGGCACTGCTGGGAGTGATAGGCAACCACCCCTCCTGGGTCTGGCCATGTACGCTCCATGCATACATGGGTGGAGGTACGCTCAGAACGTACACGGGTGGGGGTACGGTCCATACATACACTGGTGGGGTGGGGGTACGGTCCGTGCATACACTGGTGGGGTGGGGGTACGGTCCATACTGTTGGACAGGCCACACGAAGGGCTTGCTCCCTCCCCGCATGACAGGGCCCAAGCCCCGGCCCGCCAGGCGTGACCCACGAGAATCCCCCGCACCCCGTCTCCCGACGGAACTCCTGCCCTCGGACCTCCATGTATCACGGGCCCAAGCCACCACCGGCTCCCTCGGCCGGGTCAAGCCGCCATCTTGAGCCCTGCGCCACGAGGCCGCGTGGCCTCCACCCGACCCTAACCCTGGGCCTGGCCGGCCCCGACATCCCGGCACCACCATCCACCCAGGAGGTGAGCGGACCACTTGGCAGGTCAATGGGAGAACGAAGCGCCAAGGACTCTCCCCCGCCAGGTGCCGATCGCCTCCAGCTCCCCCAGGCACCGGCTCCACCCCCCACTGGGTGTCTGGACACCTTCATCCCGGACCCTCCGACCTCCAAGTGCGAGGGTCCGGACATCAAAGGGCGCTGCCCTATAACTGGAGCAGCTCCGGAGCAGGAAGGCAGTTGTATCCTGGAGTCGAGAGACACCGAGAGAACTCAGCCTTGACGGACTACTGGCGCTGCCGTAGCCCTATCTTGTGAACTATCGTCCTGCCTGCTGGCGCTGCCGCGGCCTTCTGCAACATCCATCCTCGTCGGGACCTGCTGGCGCTGCCGCGGCCCGTTGTAACGACCATCTTCACTGGGACCTGCTGGCGCTGCCGCGGACCGTGTATCGACCATCTTCACCGGGACCTGCTGGCGCTGCCGCGGCCCGTACCAGCTAGACCACCAAGCTCGAGGATTGTGAGCTACCCACCATACCATCTCAACTACCAGACTGGTAACCAGACTGTCCCGCTACCCCCTTTTCCCATCTTGAGAGACTTGAATCGAGGGGACCCCTGAGTCCAGACCTCCTTGTACCTTTTCATCGTACCTTAAGAAGTGCTTATAAAGAACGCTAACTCATCTCCTTGTGTGGTATCTGTCTGTGGGGGGGAAGTTATTTGTCTGTACGATCGCTGGAGACGGCTCTCCCCGGAGACCTCTCCCCTTGTCCTCGGCCGACCCTCCCGGTCCGTCTAACATTGGTGGCCAGCGGCGCGATCCGAATCAACGCGTAATCGTACAGAGAGTAGCTCACCCCACGACAAAACCACGATGTCAGCCAAAGATAGCGGTTCCACTGAAAAGTTCCAAATGGATAAGTTGGAAGAATATAGCCACCGCGAACTTAAACAATTCTGCATGGAACTAGGCATTGCTACCACCGGCCTGTGTACCAAAGATGATTTGAAGCGCGCCCTTGAGTCGTGGGCAGAAACTGGGATCGCCGGATCCTCCGACCAAAACAGTGTCGCACCAGAGGGGAACGCCACGGCGCCCGAGGAGCGGGGAACGGGCCTCTCGCAGGAGGAGATCCAGGAAAGAGAAAGGACCAGATTACACGAGTTGGAAATGGCACGACTCAAGATGGACGGTGAACTAAAGTTAGCCGAGCAGAAACTAAATCTAGAGCATCTGCGGCTCCGAGAGGAACGAGAAGAAAAACAGAGACAGAGAGAGCTTGAGGAAAAAAGAATAACACTCGAACATGAGCGCAAACTGGCGGAAATAGAACTTCGGAAACAGAATAAAGAACCGGGGGTGCCTGAGCGACCGCACACCCCAGGGGCCACCGAGAAAAAAGTCCACATCCCCAAGGATGTTGTCCGAGAGTATGTCCGAGAAGACGACATACAGCAGTGGTTCAAAGCCTACGAGATCGCCATGACCTCCCACCGGATCGACCGGAGTGATTGGGGAGCCGGACTATGGGGGAGGTTCGTCAACGAAGGTCGCGATGCCCTGTTGCAGCTCCCAGATCACCAAATGTCGTCCTACGACCACATGAAGGCTGCCCTCCTCACCCGCTACGGCCTCACACCCGAGATGTACCGCCAGAGGTTCAGAGATTGCACCCGGATCCCGGGTACAACTTGGGTGGAGTACGTAAACTATTTCAGCCGAGCCTTCGAGGGTTGGATCAAGGGGAGCCATGTAACGACCTACGAACAACTCTTTAACCTTATGGTATGGGAACACCTGTCGAACAACTGTTTCGTCGAGCTCAGGCAGCACCTCCTCGACAGTAAATTGACTGACCCCCGGCAGCTCGCCGCTGAAGCTGACCGATGGGAAAGCACCCGAGTGGGCCGGAGAGGACCACACGAGCAGAACCGAAGCAACCAAGGCCAGCACCGTCCTCGGGGAGGAGGAGGAGGCCAGGGGCGAGGGAGAGACACCCTCCCGGCAACACCCGTGGCCAGCACCCCGCCCCCGGCCGGCCGGGGAAACCCCCCGATGCGTCCAGGGTTCCGAGCCAATGTCACGTGCCACCGATGCCAGCGAGTCGGCCATTACGCCAATGACCCGAGCTGCCCGCAGAACCAAACGCCCAAGCCCCGCCAGGTAGCTGCCACCGCCCTGGGGGAAGAACGACTATCAGAGGAACAGGAAGAGTATGAGCCGGCCCAGCAAGAGTGGGAACCGGCCGCCATGGTTCTAGCGTGCCTAGGGGGAAAAGACATAGTCCCGCGGGCTCCCCTACCCGCCAACACCAGGAAATACGGTCAGTGGGTGACCATTAATGGGCATCGGGCCGAGGCCTTACGTGACACAGGCGCCAGTGTGATGGCCGTCCGCTGTCACCTGGTGAAACCCGAGCAGATCCTGCCGAACATTCTCTGCCCCGTCCGCTCAGCCGACAATTCCGAAAGTCTGTGTCAAATGGCCTGCGTCCCCTTCGAATGGGGAGGGGTCTCCGGCCTGTTGAAAGTGACGGTCCGGGATGATGCCCCCGTGGACTGCCTCCTGGGGAATGACCTTGAGAGTTCCCCGTGGGCCACCGTCGAGAGAAGAGAGCACCTGGGGATGCTGGGCCTCCCGGACTGGGCCTGCGTAACCACCCGGTCCATGGCCGCCCGTGCCGTCCCCCGACCAGAAGAACCGGAATGGCCAGCACCTCCGCCCCCGGTCGCCCCAGTAGAAGACAACGACGAGGCCAACCCCCCGGAACCAACGACCGAAGGGGACGCGCAACCCCAGGACTTCCCCGGCCTGGCTCAGTGGCGTCAAGAAGGGGGGCCCACCCAAGAGCAGTTCCGCCAGGAGCAAAAGACCTGCCCCTCCCTCGAGGGACTCCGCCAACAAGCCAGCGCCCAGAGCGCAGGGGACTCCACCGGAACTCACTGGGTCTACTGGGAGAACGACCTGCTATACAGCGAACAGAGAATCGCAGAGCTAGGGGCCGGTCGAGTACTGGTGGTACCTCTCCGCTTCAGAGACTTCCTGCTCAACCTGGCCCACGATGTCCCCCTGGCTGGACACCTGGGCCAAGACAAAACTTACAGTCGCCTAGTGACCCACTTTTTCTGGCCGAAGATGCGGAACGACGTCCTGAACCACTGCCGGTCCTGCCCCACGTGCCAGGCCAGCGGGAAGAGTGGCCGTAAGCTGAAAGCCCCTCTACAACCCTTCCCAGTGGTCACCACCCCGTTCGAGAGGGTAGGAATAGACATTGTGGGGCCCCTGGACCCCCGCACGGCACAAGGACATAGGTTCATCCTGGTACTGGTGGATCACGCCACCCGCTACCCCGAGGCGGTGCCTCTACGAACTGTAACAGCTCCGGTGGTTGGCCGGGCCCTAATGGGGATCTTCTCCCGGGTGGGCTTCCCCCGAGAAGTCGTCAGCGACCGAGGCACGAACTTCATCTCAAAATACATGAAGTCCCTCTGGCAACAGTGCGGGGTCACCTACCGATTCACGACCCCCTATCACCCCCAAGGGAACGGACTAGTGGAGCGATTCAACCGCACTCTCAAGGGGATGATTGGGGGATTGGAAGAGCCCCTCCGTCGCCAGTGGGATGTACTACTCCCGTGCCTCCTCTTCGCCTACCGAGAAGTTCCCCAGAAGTCCCTCGGTTTTAGCCCTTTCGAACTCCTGTACGGGCACCCTGTGCGAGGGCCCCTCAGCCTAGTCAAAGAAGGTTGGGAGATGGCCCCCCTAAAGACCCCTCCAGACGTCTTCAAGTACCTCCTGGCCCTACGCAATCAGACCCGGCGCTTCAGGGAGATGGCCAAGGCGAACCTCGAGGCCAGCCAGGAAGACATGAAGAGATGGTATGATCACAATGCCTCCTCCGTCGAGTTCGAACCTGGTCAACAAGTGTGGGTGATGTCCCCCACCGAACCATGTGCCTTGCAAGATAAGTGGACGGGGCCCTTCAAGGTGGTCGAGCGCAAAAGCCCCGTCACTTACCTCATCGACATGGGGACCCCCCGGAACCCCCTTCGGGTCCTCCACACCAACAGACTCAAACCACACTTTGTGCGCTCAGAACTCAGCCTCCTGATGGCTACGGACAGTGGGGCAGAGGAGGACTCCGAACCCCTCCCGGATCTCCTGAAGACTCAGGAGAACGACGGTTCCATGGACGGGGTCCGGCTCTCCGATGCCCTCACCCCAGAGCAACGCCAGGGCTGCCGGGACCTCCTGCTGCGGTTCGCTTCACTGTTCTCCCTCACTCCCGGGGTCACCCCTTGGTGCTTGCACGACGTGGACACCGGGGACAGTCCCCCTATCCGACACCGGGCCTACCACGTACCAGATCGGGTACGGGCCTGCATACAAGAGGAAGTGGCCAAAATGCTCACGATCGGGGTCATCGAGCCCTCGGACAGTCCCTGGGCCAGCCCGGTTGTATTGGTCCCCAAAGCCGCTGCCCCCGGCACCACACCTGAACTGAGATTCTGCGTCGACTACCGGGGCTTGAACGCTGTCACCCGAACCGACGCTCATCCTATCCCCCGAGCGGATGAATTGATCGACCGGCTGGGGGCCGCCCGCTACCTCAGTATCTTCGACCTAACAGCGGGCTACTGGCAGATCGGCCTCACACCCCGGGCTCAAGAACGGTCCGCCTTCTCTACCCCCGATGGCCACTACCACTTCAAGGTCATGCCCTTCGGCATGAAGAACGCCCCCGCTACATTTCAACGTCTTGTGAACCAGGTCTTGGCGGGGCTCGAAGAGTTCAGCGCTGCCTACCTGGACGATATCGCTGTGTACAGCCGCCACTGGTCCGACCACCTCCTCCACCTCCTGGAGGTCCTACAGGCCCTCCAGCGGGCCGGCCTCACGATTAAGGCCGGCAAATGCCAAATTGGTCAAGGGTCCGTGACCTACCTGGGGCACCAGGTGGGAAGCGGGCTAGTGGCCCCACTGCAACTTAAAATTGCTGCCATCCAGTCCTGGCAGCCCCCCGTCACCCAGACCGAAGTCCGAGCCTTCTTGGGGCTCACCGGCTACTACCGGCGGTTCGTGAGGGACTACGGCAGCATTGTGGGGCCCCTCACGGGTCTCACGTCCAAGAACCAACCGAAGCGGATTAACTGGACCCCCGATTGTCAAGCGGCCTTCGAAAAGCTGAAGGCCGCCCTGTGCACCGCCCCTGTGCTCCAGGCCCCCGATTACAGTCGGGAATTCGTGGTACAGACAGACGCCTCCGACCACGGCATCGGAGCGGTTCTTTCCCAAGTGAACCCCGAGGGTCATGACCAGCCGGTGGCCTTCATCAGCCGACGTCTCCTGGCCCGAGAACAGCGCTGGAGCACAATCGAGAGGGAGGCCTTCGCAGTGGTGTGGGCCCTCAAAAAGCTCCGGCCCTATCTCTTCGGTACCCACTTCCGGGTACAAACCGACCATAGACCCCTGCAGTGGCTGATGCAGATGCGGGGGGAGAACCCAAAACTATTGCGCTGGTCCATCTCCCTGCAGGGAATGGACTTCACCGTGGAGCACCGACCGGGCCAAGACCACGCCAACGCAGATGGCCTGTCACGCTTCTTCCGCCTCGACGAGGAGAGTCCCCAAGAAGATGGGTGACTCTCCCCGCCTTCAGCTGGGGGGGACGCATGTTGGACAGGCCACACGAAGGGCTTGCTCCCTCCCCGCATGACAGGGCCCAAGCCCCGGCCCGCCAGGCGTGACCCACGAGAATCACCCGCACCCCGTCTCCCGACGGAACTCCTGCCCTCGGACCTCCATGTATCACGGGCCCAAGCCACCACCGGCTCCCTCGGCCGGGTCAAGCCGCCATCTTGGGCCCTGCGCCACGAGGCCGCGTGGCCTCCACCCGACCCTAACCCTGGGCCTGGCCGGCCCCGACATCCCGGCACCACCATCCACCCAGGAGGTGAGCGGACCACTTGGCAGGTCAATGGGAGAACGAAGCGCCAAGGACTCTCCCCCGCCAGGTGCCGATCGCCTCCAGTTCCCCCAGGCACCGGCTCCACCCCCCACTGGGTGTCTGGACACCTTCATCCCGGACCCTCCGACCTCCAAGTGCGAGGGTCCGGACATCAAAGGGCGCTGCCCTATAACTGGAGCAGCTCCGGAGCAGGAAGGCAGTTGTATCCTGGAGTCGAGAGACACCGAGAGAACTCAGCCTTGACGGACTACTGGCGCTGCCGTAGCCCTATCTTGTGAACTATCGTCCTGCCTGCTGGCGCTGCCGCGGCCTTCTGCAACATCCATCCTCGTCGGGACCTGCTGGCGCTGCCGCGGCCCGTTGTAACGACCATCTTCACTGGGACCTGCTGGCGCTGCCGCGGACCGTGTATCGACCATCTTCACCGGGACCTGCTGGCGCTGCCGTGGCCCGTACCAGCTAGACCACCAAGCTCGAGGATTGTGAGCTACCCACCATACCATCTCAACTACCAGACTGGTAACCAGACTGTCCCGCTACCCCCTTTTCCCATCTTGAGAGACTTGAATCGAGGGGACCCCTGAGTCCAGATGTTGGAAGGCGGACCCCGAGGAGTCGGTGAGACCACCAAGGGGGGGGGCCCTCTCACTGCACGAAGTAGCCGAGCACTGCCGAGAAGTCTCCTGAGAGATCCTTCTCCTATCACGTACTAGCACAGTAACACCACCACACAGGACTCAAGGAGGTTGTCTCAAGACAAGCAATTCTTTATCATCAATAAAAGGTTATGAGTTCAATATTTACACGAAGGGATCGAGGGATCCACCAAAAGTCTCAATGTCTCTTTGGAAGGGTAGGGGTAGCGGGACAGTCTTTGGCAGGAGTGCGGTACGAGGGTACCTGGGGCCCAGTTCTTATCCTCAAGCTGGAGGACCTCCGATCTCGGAGGGGTCGAGCCGCGACGGCGTCAGCGGGGCTCTGGCGTACAGTTCGTGGAGAGCCGCGATTCAATCAGCAGGGCTCTCAAGATGGTTTCTGCTCAGCTCGAGCCGCGACGTCGTCAGCAGGGCTCCGAGGAAGGGTTCAGCGAGGTTGGGCCGCGACAGCGTCAGCAGGGCTCCGATGTTCCAGGTGGCTTTAAAGGGTTCACAAGAAGGAGCCGCGACGCAGTCCGCAGGGCTCGTGATGGTTCCGACAAGAGTTCTTCTCCGTAGGGTCAGCCGCGATTCAATCAGCAGGGCTCTCGACTCCGGGATACAACTGCCGAGCTGTGGTGGGGTCGCCCCAGATATAGGTCTGGAGCCCTTTGATGTCCGGACCTATGCGCCCGAGGGGGCGGAGTGGCCGGGTGGAGGTGGCCAGACGCCCAGCAGGAGAGGCGCCAGGCCCAAGGGAGTTGCAGGGCGATCACACCTCGAGAGGGGAGGACAGTTGGGGGTCCCATCGATACTGTCCTCCGCCGGGGCGATGAATGGTTCCTGCGGCGCCCCCTGGCTAGTTCGTGGTGCCTCGATGTCGGGGCTTCGCTGGGGTCGAGGCCGGGTTGAGCGGGGTCGCGCCGGCTGGTGCACGGTGTGATGTGGAGGCCAACAAGATGGCGGAGCCACGAGGAGTATGCGGCCACGTGCAGCTCCGGGTGAAGGACCTTGGTGCAGTTCAGACGGGTGGCCCGTGAAGGCCGGGGCGGGGAACGGCCACAATCCAGGGGGGTTAAGGACCACGCCACGAGGCCGGGTCCAACAGGCGTCCCCCCCAGCCGAAGGCATGGAGAGTCACCCATCTCCTTGGGGATTCTCCTCGTCAAGGCGGAAGAAGCGGGACAGGCCGTCGGCGTTGGCGTGGTCATTGCCGGGCCGGTGTTCGACGTCAAAGTCCATCCCTTGTAGCGAGATGGACCATCGCAGCAGCTTGGGGTTCTCGCCCCGCATTCGCATCAACCATTGCAAGGGCCGGTGGTCGGTCTGGACCCGGAAGTGGGCGCCAAAGAGGTAGGGCCGGAGCTTCTTGAGGGCCCACACCACAGCGAAGGCCTCGCGCTCAATAGTGCTCCAGCGTTGCTCTCGGGGCAGTAGTCGTCGGCTGATGAAGGCCACTGGTCGGTCGAGCCCCTTTTCGTCGGCTTGGGATAGGACGGCCCCGATCCCATACTCGGAGGCGTCCGTCTGTACCACGAACTCCTTCTGGTAGTCCGGGGCCTGCAGCACCGGAGCAGTACACATGGCTGTTTTTAGGGTGTCGAAGGCGGTTTGGCAGCGGGGTGTCCAGTGTACCTTCTTGGGCTGCTTTTTGGACGTTAACTCCGTGAGGGGGCCAACAATGCTCCCATAGTCCCGGATAAACCGCCGGTAGTATCCGGTGAGGCCCAGGAAGGCCCGGACAGCGGTCTGGGTAGTGGGGGGTTCCCAGGTCTTGATGGCCTCTATCTTCGCTTGGAGGGGGGCCACCTGCCCGCTCCCCACTTGATGGCCCAGGTAGGTCACGGATCCGTGGCCGATTTGACATTTGCTGGCCTTGATTGTGAGCCCGGCCTGCTGGAGGGCGGCCAGGACGGCCTTCAGGTGACGGAGGTGCTCGGCCCAGTGGTTGCTGTACACGGCAATGTCATCTAAGTAGGCCGCGCTGAAGGCCTCAAGCCCGGCCAAGACCTTGTTCACCAGTCTCTGGAAGGTGGCCGGGGCGTTCTTCATTCCGAAGGGCATCACCCGAAAGTGGTAATGCCCATCCGGGGTCGAAAAGGCGGATCTTTCTTGTGCGCCGGGGGTGAGCTGGATTTGCCAGTACCCGGCGGTGAGGTCCAGCGTGCTCAAGTAGCGAGCGGCCCCTAGGCGGTCGATGAGCTCGTCGGCCCGGGGTATCGGGTGGGCATCTGTCTTGGTTACTGCATTCAGGGCTCGGTAGTCCACGCAGAATCGCAACTCCGGGGGGTGCCCGGGAGCTGCGGCCTTGGGCACCAGGACGACAGGGCTGGCCCACGGGCTGTCGGAAGGCTCGATGACCCCCAGGGCCAGCATCTTCGTTACTTCGGCCTGGATGCAGGCCCGCACTCGGTCAGGCACCCGGTAGGCTCTGTGTCGTATGAGGGGGCTCTCCCCGGTGTCGACGTCGTGGACGCACCAGTGGGTCACCCCCGGGGTGAGAGAGAAGAGGGCTGAGTAGTCCCGCAGTAATTGCTGGCAGTCGTTGCGCTGTTCCGGGGTCAGGGACGAGGCGAGTTGTACCCCTTCGATCGATCCATCGTGAATGTCGGATTGCAAGAGGTCGGGCAAGGGCTCGGAGTTGTCCTCGCCCCCCTCGTCGGTCGCCAGCAGCAGGCTCAGTTCGGTCCGGGCGAAGTGGGGTTTCAGCCTGTTAGCATGTAGGACCCGGAGGGGGTTCCGGGGGGACTCCAGATCGACCAGATAGGTGACGGGACTTTTCTTCTCCACCACCTTGAAGGGCCCGGTAAACTTGTCCTGGAGAGCGCCGGGTTCGACCGGGGCCATGACCCATACTTTCTGACCTGGCTCGAATTCTACAGTAGAGGTGTTGCGATCGTACCACCGCTTCATGTCCTCCTGGCTGGCCTCGAGGTTGGCTTCGGCCATGGCTCGGAACTTGCGGGTCTGGTTTCGGAGGGTCAGGAGGTATCGGTAGACGTCAGGAGGGGCGCCTTGGGGTTCCATCTCCCAGCCCTCCTTGACCAGGCTGAGCGGTCCGCGGACCGGGTGTCCATACAATAGTTCAAACGGGCTGAACCCCAAGGACTTCTGCGGGACCTCCCGATAGGCAAACAGGAGGCAGGGCAGCAGGACATCCCATTTCCGCCTGAGGGGTTCTTCCAGGCCCTGGATCATCCCTTTTAATGTTCGGTTGAACCGCTCAACCAGTCCGTTCCCCTGAGGGTGATAGGGGGTCGTGAATTTGTAGGTGACCCCGCACTGTCGCCACAGGGACCGCATGTACCTGGAGATAAAGTTCGTGCCGCGGTCGCTCACCACTTCGCTGGGGAATCCCACTCGGGAGAAGATCCCCATCAAGGCCCGGCCTACCACAGGGGCCGTTATAGTTCTCAGCGGGACTGCCTCCGGGTACCTGGTGGCGTGGTCCACGAGGACCAGGATGAAGCGGTGGCCCAGGGCGGTTGGGGGGTCCAGGGGTCCCACAATATTGATTCCGACCCGTTCGAACGGGGTGCTGACGGCGGGAAAGGGCTGGAGGGGGGCCTTGACCCGACCCCCCGTCTTTCCGCTGGCTTGGCAGGTCTGGCAGGACCGGCAGTGGTGGTCCACATCTCTCCGCATCCGGGGCCAGTAGAAGTGGGTCACCAGACGACTGTACGTTTTGTCTTGCCCCAAGTGTCCGGCGAGGGGCACATCATGGGCCAGGTTGAGAAGGAACTCCCGGAAGCGGAGGGGGACCACCAACACGCGGCTGGCCCCGAGTTCTGCTACTTTCTGTTCACTGTACAACAGGCCCTCGGCCCAGTAGATCCAGTGGGTGCCGGTCTGGTCACCGTTGGCTTGCGCGGTCGCCTGTTGTCGGACCCCTTCGAGAGAGGGACAGGACTGTTGCTCTTGCTGGAACTGCTCTCGGGTGGGGCCCCCTTCGTGTTGCCATTGCGTCAGCTCTGGTAGGACGCTCGGAGAAGCCATCTCTTCGGGGGAGGATTCGCTGGGCCCAGGGTCGGTGTCCGCCTCCTCCTCGCTGCTGGTGGGAGGGGGTGCGAGCCCCTCGGGTTGGGTGGTCCCGGAGGTCGAGGATGAGCGGGGGGCCTGGGCGGTCATGGACCGGGTGATGGCGCAGGCCCAATCAGCCAGTCCCAACATTCGGAGGTGCTCTCGTCGCTCTACTTGAGCCCAGGGGGAACTTTCCAAGTCGTTCCCCAGGAGACAGTCGACCGGGGCGTCGTCGCGCACCGTCACCTTCAGCAGGCCCGTCACCCCTCCCCACTCGAAGGGGACCAGGGCCATCTGGCATAGGCTTTCACTGTTGTCGGCCGTCCGTACGGGGCACAGCACATTTGGTAGAATCTGTTCAGGGGTCACCAGGTGGCAGCGGACAGCGGTGATACTGGCGCCCGTGTCGCGAAGGGCTTCGGCCCGTTGTCCGTTGACCGTGACCTGCTGCCGGTACTTCTGGGTGTTGGTTGGGATGGGGGCGCAGGGTACCATCTCTCGGCTACCCAGGCAGACCAGGGACATGGCCGCCGGCTCCCACTCAGTGTTCTCTCGGTCGAGGGCCTCCTCTTCCTCTTCTCCTCCCCCCAAGGCGGCGGCTGTCAGCTGCCTGGGGCGGGGGCCCGCCGGCCCCGTTTCTTCGGTTCAGAGGGCAGGCCGGATCGCTGGCAAAGTGTCCGGTTTGTTGGCAGCCATAGCAGGTCACTGGTGGTCGTGGTCCGGGTCGGGCCGGGCCCACCCTTCGGGCTAGGCTCGGGGAGAGATGTGGCTGCGGTGGCCCTCGAGGGGGGCTCCTGGGGGCCCCGGCGGGAGGGTCTCGGTTCCTGTTCGGCCCTCCCCCCCCACCGCGCTGGCGTGGGGGTCCGTTGGGGTTCCTCTGGTACTCCCCCATTGAGCTCCGGGGGACCCGGGAGTTGACCCATCGATCGGCCTCGACAGCAAGTTTTCTCGGGTCGGTCATTTTGCTGTCGAGGAGGTGTTGTCTCAGTTCCACGAAGCAATTGTTGGAAAGATGTTCCCACACGATGAGGTCGACCAGCTGCCCGTAGGTGGTTACTTTGCTTCCTTTGATCCACCCTTCTAGGGCCCGACTGAAAAAGTCCACATATTCCACCCATGTGGTACCCGGGATTTTCTTGCAGTCTCTGAACCGCTGGCGGTACATTTCCGCTGTTAGCCCGTAGCGGGTGAGCAGGGCCTCCTTCATGTGATCGTAGGAGGTCATCACCTCCTCCGGTAGCTGGAGCAGCGTGTCCCGTCCTTCACTCAGGAATCGCCCCCACAGGCCTGCGCCCCAGTCTTTTCGGGGCACCCGATGGGAGGTCATGGCCACCTCGTAGGCCTTAAACCATTGTTGGATGTCGTCATTCTTGTAATACTCCTTGACGACCTCTTTCGGGATATGCACCTTGGCCTCGGAAGGCGGTAGAGTGTCTCTAGTACTGGGGGTGTCGGTCCCTCCATTCTTGGCCTTGATCTCGAGTTCCCTGAGACTGCGCTCGTGCTCAAGAGTTATTTTCTTTTCCTCCAACTCCCGGTGTCGTCTCTTCTCTTCTATCTCTTCTTGAAGGCGTAGCTGCTCGAGGGCCAGTTTATTTTCTGCCAGCTGGAGTTCGCCGTCCAGCCGCAGTCGGGCGAGCTCTAGCTCGTGGCTCCGGACCTTTTCCCGCTCTCGTATTTCTTCTTCGGAGAGGCCGGTTTCTAGGCTCTTTCTTCCTCCGGTTGCCAGAGTCAGTGCGGTTGCTGCGGTCTCTGTCAGGGGCAAGGGCCCTTCTTCCTGGGAGGGGCCTGCCCCGGCCTCCAACCATGCCCTCAGAGCTTTCTGCATCTCTTCTTTGGTACCTAGGCTGGTGGTTGCAATGCCTTTGTCTTTGCAGAACTGTTTTAGTTCTTTGTGCGTATATTCTTCCAGCCGTTCGGGCTGGAACTCCATTGTCGCGTTGCTTTCCTGGCTGCTCATGATGCTATTCGTTTGGATGGGTAGCTAGTGGGTACTGGCTGGTACGTACTGCGTTCGGCTCGGATCCCGTCGCTGGCCACCAAATGTTGGAAGGCGGACCCCGAGGAGTCGGTGAGACCACCAAGGGGGGGGGGCCCTCTCACTGCACGAAGTAGCCGAGCACTGCCGAGAAGTCTCCTGAGAGATCCTTCTCCTATCACGTACTAGCACAGTAACACCACCACACAGGACTCAAGGAGGTTGTCTCAAGACAAGCAATTCTTTATCATCAATAAAAGGTTACGAGTTCAATATTTACACGAAGGGATCGAGGGATCCACCAAAAGTCTCAATGTCTCTTTGGAAGGGTAGGGGTAGCGGGACAGTCTTTGGCAGGAGTGCGGTACGAGGGTACCTGGGGCCCAGTTCTTATCCTCAAGCTGGAGGACCTCCGATCTCGGAGGGGTCGAGCCGCGACGGCGTCAGCGGGGCTCTGGCGTACAGTTCGTGGAGAGCCGCGATTCAATCAGCAGGGCTCTCAAGATGGTTTCTGCTCAGCTCGAGCCGCGACGTCGTCAGCAGGGCTCCGAGGAAGGGTTCAGCGAGGTTGGGCCGCGACAGCGTCAGCAGGGCTCCGATGTTCCAGGTGGCTTTAAAGGGTTCACAAGAAGGAGCCGCGACGCAGTCCGCAGGGCTCGTGATGGTTCCGACAAGAGTTCTTCTCCGTAGGGTCAGCCGCGATTCAATCAGCAGGGCTCTCGACTCCGGGATACAACTGCCGAGCTGTGGTGGGGTCGCCCCAGATATAGGTCTGGAGCCCTTTGATGTCCGGACCTATGCGCCCGAGGGGGCGGAATGGCCGGGTGGAGGTGGCCAGACGCCCAGCAGGAGAGGCGCCAGGCCCAAGGGAGTTGCAGGGCGATCACACCTCGAGAGGGGAGGACAGTTGGGGGTCCCATCGATACTGTCCTCCGCCGGGGCGATGAATGGTTCCTGCGGCGCCCCCTGGCTAGTTCGTGGTGCCTCGATGTCGGGGCTTCGCTGGGGTCGAGGCCGGGTTGAGCGGGGTCGCGCCGGCTGGTGCACAGTGTGACGTGGAGGCCAACAAGATGGCGGAGCCACGAGGAGTATGCGGCCACGTGCAGCTCCGGGTGAAGGACCTTGGTGCAGTTCAGACGGGTGGCCCGTGAAGGCCGGGGCGGGGAACGGCCACAATCCAGGGGGGTTAAGGACCACGCCACGAGGCCGGGTCCAACACCAGACCTCCTTGTACCTTTTCATCGTACCTTAAGAAGTGCTTATAAAGAACGCTAACTCATCTCCTTGTGTGGTATCTGTCTGTGGGGGGGAAGTTATTTGTCTGTACGATCGCTGGAGACGGCTCTCCCCGGAGACCTCTCCCCTTGTCCTCGGCCGACCCTCCCGGTCCGTCTAACACATACATACACTGGTGGGGTGGGGGTACGGTCCGTACATACACTGGTGGGGTGGGGGTACGCTCCATACATACATGGGTGGGGGTACGGTCCGTACATACACTGGTGGGGTGGGGGTACGGTCCGTACATACACTGGTGGGGTGGGGGTACGCTCCATACATACACGGGTGGGGGTACGGTCCGTACATACACTGGTGGGGTGGGAGTACGGTCCGTACATACACGGGTGGGGGTACGGTCCGTACATACACTGGTGGGGTGGGGGTACACTCCATACATACACGGGTGGGGGTACGGTCCGTACATACACTGGTGGGGTGGGGGTACGCTCCATACATACACGGGTGGGGGTACGGTCCGTACATACACTGGTGGGGTGGGGGTATGCTCCATACATACACGGGTGGGGGTACGGTCCATACATACACTGGTGGGTTGGGAGTACGGTCCGTACATACACGGGTGGGGGTACGGTCCATACATACACTGGTGGGGTGGGGGTACGCTCCATACATACACTGTTGGGGTGGGGGTACGGTCCGTACATACACTGGTGGGGTGGGGGTACACTCCGTACATGCACTGGTGGGGTGGGGGTATGCTCCATACATACCCGTACCCACGCTCTGCAGGCCTGGGTACGGCCCGTCCACTTGCCTTTGGAACGTGGTTACGGTGCGTACCCCCATTGTTGGGGTGCCGTAGGGGTACGCACCGTACCCAGGCCTTCAGAGCGTGGGTATGGGTCGTACCACGCGTACCCCTACGTCACCCCAACAATGCTAGTACGGCCCGTACCCAGGCCTTTAGAACGTGGGTATGGGCCGTACCACCATTGTTGGGGTGACGTAGGGGTGGGCGTGGTACGACCCGGACCCACGCTCTTAAGGCGTGGGTACGGTACGTACCAGTATTGTGGTGTTGCCGGTTCGCGCCGTCACCCACTTCCGTTGGGGCGGACGCTGGCGTGGCTGGACACGCCCCACCCCCTCGAAGTGACCAGGCCCTGGAGGTCAGGTATGTCCAGGGCATGTATGGTGTGTGACGTAGGTGGGGGTTATGTGTCATGCCCCTGCCCTCCCCCACTTTGCCCCTGGGTGTGGTTCTGACCTTCTGCGTCGTCTGCGTCGGTGCCTGTAGAGCAGGTCCACTGCTATGAGGGCCGGGATGACACGTAGGTTCGGGTCCATGGCTGTCCGTCGCGTACAAGTGCTCCTTGTGCATGTCGTCCTGCTTTCCCGGCAGTTTTTGGGTGTCGGAAATTATGTTCCGTGCGGGGTGACGTCGGTACGGATCGTACTTCCTGGTTCGTGATACGCAGGCTGGAAGCGTCCCGACGTCACGTCGGGCTTTCCCGGATGGCATTGGTATGTTTATTTTCGTCGGTCATTGTTTTGTACGATTTGTACGGAAATGGTGTTTCCATACGAATCGTAGTTGCATATTTGGATTGTGTTTCGACCGGGTACGAGTCGGACAGAGAAAATGCTCCGTCCGACGGTTCGTACCCGGTTTCTCCAGGATCGGAATTGGCACCTAGCGTTTCTGAAGTACTTTCCTTTGCCATAGACTCAGTCTATCATTTTATTCACCGATGAGTAGTATTTCTTAAATTTTTCCTGACCAAGATGCAAAAGAACTTTTATGTCTGCGAATTATAACAATTCATTAAGGGCCACATGTACGTAGGTTTTATTGTACAGGTTCCTAATAGCGAATTTTTGGGATTCATTATTAGGAAATTGCAAACACTTATGTACAAATGTGTGTAAAATGATTGATTTAACTCAGATCTTTGAATGAGGGGGAATATTTTATTTGTTCAGTATTCCGGCCATCATCTGTTCTTTTTGCATTTGTTAGCCTAAGTGGGAAGGGTATGCCCAGACGTGGGTCGCGTGCTCGCTACACCACCAATTTTAAGCTTGCTTGCCTGATATGGGGTGGTACCCCGAAACCGGTCCCGGGATGCTTGTTTCTGGTCCAGGGAGGACATGGCCTGACAGTTTGGGGCAGCTGTTCCCATGGGGAGCAAGCAGGGTCAAGACTGATTTGCATATGGCTGGGTCTAAACTGGAATGGCTTGGCGTGCAAAAAAAAGATGGAATTAACCCAGATCTGTGACTGGGGGTGAATGTTTGATTTGTTCAGCATTCTGTCCATCATCTGTTCTTTATACATTTGTTGACCTAAGTGGGAAGGGTATGCCCAGATGTGGTCCTGTGCTCGCTACGCCACCAAAGTCAAGCTGGCCTGGCTGATGAGGGGTGATATCCCAAAACCGGTCCTAGGATGCTTGTTTCTGGTCCAGGGAGGACTTGGCCTGGCAGTGCGGACTGGACTATACCCATGGGGAGCAGGGTCAAGACTCATATGGCTGTGTCTAAACTGGAATGGCGTGGTGTGCAAAAAAAATGAATTTAACACAGATCTGTGACTGGGTGGTGAATGTATTATTTGTTCAGCATTCCATCCATCATCTGTTCTTTTGCATTTGTCATCCTAAGTGGGAAGGGTCAAGGCAGATTTGCATATGGCTGGGTTGTGAGAAATTGGCTTGGTATATGATGTCCACTAATTAAAGTGGGCACCTTGCACCAGTCCAAACAACCCTTATGGTGATTTAAGAGGTCAAAGATAATCTTAGAAAACTATCCAAGTGGTAGCTGTGGAGAGCAGCCTTCAGGCTTAGTCTTCACGGAATGCTAAGCAGCTTGTTATACCAGAATGCAACCTTATAGTCTTGGTTAAATGAAAGGAGAACCACACAGTAGTTATAAAAATATGTATTTATTAATCTAACACTATCTAGTATGTCACAGTAGCTCCTATACAGAGATAATCACAAAGCACACAATACTTTAGCACAGAAACAACAGTAAGTAGCAATAATACACAGTGGGCCCCAGGGGTGGACCAAACCATATACTAAATAAGTGGTATAAGAGCCACGACTCAAGTTAAAACAGTGTCTAAAGGATGTAGAATCGCTGGGACCCCAAGGAACCACCCAAGGTGAGTAAGTAGGGACCCCATGGAGGACGGGTGCAGTGTGGGAACACAACTGCGTGCTCGTACAAGTCTGTGGGAAAGTTGCGGTTGAAGTTTTAGAGTTTATGGACACTTCCCAGTGGATTACGAATAAGCACTTTGGATCATAGAAGTTTGGAGAGCCACCCCTCCCGTGGATACCGAAGTACCAGAGTTACCTATTCCAGGGAAGCCAGGTGCATAGGGCGGAAGTGGCGTCGGAAACCACTGTTGATATCAATGGAGGACTTCAAAGAAATGTCACTGCTGGAAGGAAGAAAAGTGTCCAATGGAATCTGAAGGTGGATTCTTGTTGAAGGGTACCTGAAAGCAGAGGGGACAGAGTCTGGTTCACTCATGAGTGTCCAGGGGCTCGGTAGTTGAATGCCCACCTATTTCGGGTACTTCAGGTGAGTTGATAGAGTCCATGACTCTGCAGCTACTGGGACCAGGAGATGTCGAAAATGACCAGGAGCCGGATACGAGCTTTCCCACAAAGGATGTTGAGTGCTGAGGGGTCGGTTTCCGGCGGGAGCACCAACAAGCCTTGGCAGCAGCAAAACACGAAGAAGGTCAAGGAAGGTTACGGTTCGGACCAGCAAGGTCCAGGAGACTCACCACAACAAAGGGAGTCAGGGCAGGCCTGGAGCAACCAGAGGAGTCCAAGAAAAGAAAAGTTGACCCTCAAGTGAACTCACAGCCCGGAGGCACAGGATTCACGAGGGGACCGCAAGCAATTTCACAAAACAACAGCTTGCAGAGCACTCGGTGCGAAGAGCCCAAAGTTCTTGATAGAAAATGGTGCCGGAGGTTGGGGCTATTGGTAGCCCAATGCACTTGCTCAGGAAACACCAACAAGCATATGCACTTACAAATTGGTGCGGTGCACAGGGGTTTGGGTATTGCAGCCCCAACAAGGGATTCTGACCTCAGACTTGGTGAGAGGGCAGCTCAGGCTTCGAGGGACATAGAAACCCACCTCCTGTGTTGCTGGAGCCTTTGGAGTCCGCAGGAGCTCAGGATCAGCAGACTTGGCAGATGTGTTTTGGTGCCTGCGAATGCAGGGGAGTGACTCCTTCACCCCAAGGGAGATATCTTCGGTTGCCCCTGATGCTCCACTGGTCCTGCACGGAGCCTGTATGGTGCACGGGCACAGACAATGCTTCAGATTGAAAGAGAGACGAAGTCGGGCCCAAACGAAGTCCAGCGAAGTCCAGACGGTCGAATTTCAGTGGTTTCTTGATCAGAATCTTGTCCACGTCAAATCTAGGGTCCTACAGCCAGGTAAGCCCTTTTGTACCCATGGGAGAGGGTTGGACAGATTCAGGGAACCGTCCCAGGGGAGGGTCTGGACAATAGGGAGGATACTCCCCTGTCCTTTGTCCAGTTTCGTGCCAGAGCAGGAGCCAACGGCTCCCAGGATTGGTTTGAACTGGCCTATGCACAGGGACACCAAATGTGCCCCTCATGCAGACTTTCGGTTGCTGGCACGCGCACCCACCCAGCCCTAATACACTAAATCCTGTCTGGGAGGTGGTTACACCTTCCTTTGACAGGATGCCTATTGTTCTTCCTTCCCCTGTTTGAGCTTGGCTCAGCAGCAGGAGGGCAGAAATGTGTCTCTGGTTGGCAGCAACCATTTTGTGCTGTCCGGATCGAGAAAGCTGGTACCGGGAAGACCAGACACCCCACGAAGCTCGCTTGAGAGGGGTGGAATCATACCTCCCACACCGGTTACCAGTGTGGAGGTATGATTCCAAGGTGTTTGATACAAAACACGATGGGTTTGGTGCAGCTGTTTTTGAGATAGGATTTACACGGAGATATAATGCACCTCTACCGATATGTATGGCTGCATCACCGACAACCCGGAAGAATGAACTCCGTAGGCTGCAGGGGTGTCCTGCTGATGCAGGGGCACCCTCTTACTTAAAACCCAGCACCCCGCCTTCAGGATTGTCAAGGCCTGCTAGAGGGGAGACTGATAGGTTTTAAGTGCAGTGACCTAGAGATATAGTAAACCTATATCTTTCGTAAGTGGTGAAAGCACCAAACTAGCTTAGCACCAGGCAAAAAGTGGGGGTATACTTGCAGAAGGATCCTACCTTCTTACATGGGTCTAAACTGGAATGGCATGGTGTACAATAAAGACAATGGAATTCACCCTGAACTGTGACTGGAGGTGAATGTTTGATTGTTCAGCATTATGTCCATCATCTGTTCTTTTTGCGAATGTGTCACAATTGATCTACCTCATTAATATTTATGAGGTGTTGAGGATATTCAATTTGCTACCCATTGGGAATCGATATAATCAAAGGGATGGTGGCTGCTGGGGACAGCAGACCACCATGTCTGTATTTGTTTTTTAATAAAGCAGTTTTGTTTTAAAGGTAGCCTGTTTTCCCTAAAGAAAAAGGGATGCATTTCAAACAGAAAAATTAAGCATTTAGTTTAATTTTGTAAGAGTATGCAGTGAGCCATGAGACATGCATGTAGGGCTCTATAAATGTAAATGTAAATAAAACCACAGGACAATGAGCTGTGCATTACAAGAAAGATATTCCTGTAAGAGAGGAGCTATAATTAAACAGGGGAATGAGCATACAAAAGAAAGGTGCAAAAGATGTTAAAACAAAGCGTAAGGTGTAACTAGACGACCCAAGGGGTCTCATAACTCTAATAAATACACACCCAGCCGCGGCCCGTGGACGGATTTCCGTGGGGCGGTAAGGCGGGGCGGGGGAGGGGCAGGGTGGGGGTGTTCTAAAAACCGGAATATGGATAATTACAGGTAACTAAACAATTAAATAAATAAAACGAATTTCGTAGCGCGCGCTGCATCGCATTTTGCGATGCACCGCGCGCTACGAAATTCGTTTTATGACCCGGTCTTTGGAACAATCTTTGTTCTGGATAACCACCATGCCCTCACAGCTCACAACATTATTTTCAACCTTCCTACACAAGTCATTGGTTCCTACCAAACTTTGGGTTTCAACAATGTCATGCAACCATTCAAATCTTTGTTCACATCCATGCACCATATTCTTGCCTTGATAACTGTGGATAATCCTGCCTCCGCTTCCCTTCATATTCTTACACACGGAGAGAGTGGACGAATACCAGACCTTCCCATCACTTAATAGTACTGAATTGCAATAGACTTTCTCAACTATCAACGGTTGGGTATAATGGCGTTGGTCTTTTCCAATGTAGTCACTTCTTTTAACTCTTACCCTGTCACCAATCCTGATTTACATCTGATGCTTTAAATCTTTTAGTCTCTTGAACTTGTTCTGTGCTTGTACTAAATTCTCGTTCACATCCTCAGCAGACCATTCCGCCTTTTATGCAGTGTTGAACCATCATATGTTATACTTGGACTTGGAAAAATTGTAAATCAGAACAATGATATATTATTGTTCCTCTCGCACCCATATAGGTCCCATTATGTTGATGCCCACTTTCTCCCAAAGCATACTAGGACTGGGAAGGGGATTCAATGGCGGTCTGAGAGCTAGTTGTGTTTTATCAGAATTTTCTCACTGTATATAACATCTAACCATTCTCTTTATGACTTTGCCACACCCAGGCCACCAATACCAATTTTTGACCCTATTCTCCGTCTTACCGACTCCCAAATGTCCTCCATGGAAAATCTCTAGAACTTCTTTCTTTTTTTTTTTTTTTTTTGAAACCGTTTATTACAATCTCAAATAGTTACAAGTATGGGCCTACAACCGTCTGGCCGGCCGCTAGAGTAGCAGTAGCATATGACATACATACAGAAAAATCTCTTGGCGGTGCAAAAAGGGTAAATCCGGAGATATCAGTAGTGCAGGCCACATAACTCCAAACCAACAATACGGTTTCCTTTTGTCAAAACACAACAACACAAAAACAACCACACCCGCAAGGCAACCCGCAATCCCAAGTGACAGCACGCGCTCCTTAAGTGGGGGACCCCAACTGTTGGACCCGGCCTCGCAGAACGGCCCGCCGTGCACCCGCACCACCGAAACCTGGTACCTGCCGCCCCAACCACCCGGCCCAGCCGGTCCTTCCTACCAGAACACCCACACCCGGCCCGGACATCCCCGTCCATGGCCTCTCTCCTTTCGGCCACCCCGGGCCCGCAGGCCCACTTCATGCGTCAAGATGGCCGCCCGGCCCCAGCGCGACCCTGGCCTAGAGGCGCCACTCCGGCTGGAGGACATCACACTTCCCGGGGGATGAGAGAGGGAGGAGCAGTTTCTATCGCACCTCTGGACTCCCCTGGGACGATGGGTTTCGATCGGCCCTCCGGCCTCCCTGAGAGCTGGCTCCACGCCTGCTGGGTGTCTGGGACTCCTCCCGGCCCGGCCCTGAACGAGATCAAAAGACAATAGCAGGAAACCCCGACAAGCGACCCCCAGGTGACAAGACCCCTGCCTCGACCGACCCCGGACATCAAAGAGGGGTCGACCTATAACAGGGGGTGCGTCGGGTCGGTCCACAGATTCGACGCTGGAACAACGTAAGCCTGCTGAGTGACTCGCGGCTCCTGAAAGATCGTAACATCTCTGAACTTGCGCCTAAGCCTGCTGAGTGACTCGCGGCCCCTGGAAGATCGTACCACCTCTGAACCTGTGCCTAAGCCTGCTGAGTGACTCGCGGCTCCTGGAAGATCGTACCACCTCTGAACCTGTGCCTAAGCCTGCTGAGTGACTCGCGGCTCCTGAAAGATCGTAACATCTCTGAACTTGCGCCTAAGCCTGCTGAGTGACTCGCGGCTCCTTGAAGATCGGACACCCCTGAACCTGTACCTGAGCCCGCTGAGTGACTCGCGGCTCCCCCAGACTCTCCCGGTCCCGCCGGACCCCGACTACGACCCCGTATCCCCCGGCTCGAGGATTGTGAGCTGTGCGCCGGGTACGTCCCTGCTTGAACTTTTGCCAAAGACTGTCCCGCTACCCCCCTACCTTTCCGAGACTCTTGAACCCGTGAATACCTTGTACATATTTGCCGTGATAACCTACTTGATAAAGATTGTTTCTGAGAACAACCGGTGTGATTACTCTGTGTCGTGTGGCGCCAGAAGTACGATCCTAGCTGCGAGATTCCTCCCCCTGGGGAGTCTCCCGCCAGTGCCCGGCTACGATACTTTGAGGGTGGGTCTCAGGGTAGTCAGGACCCCCTTTCCGGGCTCCTCTGAGGTCGCCGTCTAACATTGGTGGCAAGCGACGGGATTCGGGCCCATCACCTAGAGATCGTACCGTGAACAACGGACGCACCACCGACAAGGATGGCAGAAGGAAGCGCCATGAGCCCCGCAGAAACCAACGCCAACAGGGTGTTCCAGGTGGAGCATCTAGAGGAATATACACACAAGGAGCTGAAGCAGTTTTGCAAGGAACTTAAAATCGCTACCACTGGTCTCAACACAAAGGAAGATTTGCAGAAAGCACTGAAAACCTGGGTGGAGACCGGAGCCTCCCGCCCGGAAAGCACGGGGGAGCGCCCCGACGAAACCGAACCTCCCCAAAGTGAAAGCAGCAGCAATCAGGTGCGAGGAGGTGTACCAGACGGGGGCTTCTCCCCAGAAGAACTCGCGGACAGAGAGAGAAGCCGCAATCATGAACTAGAGCTGGCCAAACTCAAAATTGAGGGCGAGTTGAAGCTAGCGGAAAAAAAGCTAGCGGTAGAACAAATGCGTGTGCAAGGCGAACTGGAGGAGAAAAAGCTCCAACGAGAGCATGAAGGAAGGAAGCTCCAGCTGGAGCACGAACGCAGCTTAAAGGAACTCGAGCTCAAGGCCCGAAACGAGGAAGGGAGGCCCCCAAGTAACCGAGAGGCGGTCTCCCCAGCGGAACAGAGGGTCCACATCCCGAAGGATGTGGTCAAGGAATATTATAAAAACGATGACATTCAGCAATGGTTTCGGGCCTACGAGGTCGCCATGACCTCCCATCGGATCCCAGAGAAGGACTGGGGGGCGGGGTTGTGGGGGCGGTTTCTGAGCGAAGGAAGGGACACCCTGCTCGACCTACCCCTCTCCCTGCAGACCTCCTACAGCCACATGAAAGAGGCTCTCCTCACAAGATACGGCCTCACCCCAGAAATGTACCGTCAACGGTTCCGGGACTGCAGGAAGATCCCGGGCACCACATGGGTGGAATATGTAAACTTTTTCAGTCGGGCCTTCGATGGGTGGACCAAGGGCAGCAAGGTCACCACCCTGGCCGAACTCACTGATCTCATGTTGTGGGAACATCTAGCTGCGAACTGCTTCGTAGAACTACGTCAGCATCTGCTGGACAGTAAGCTCACAGATCCCCGGAAGCTGGCTGTGGAGGCCGACCGCTGGACCAACACCCGGGTCTCCCGGGGCATGGTAGGAGAGTACCCCCGAACCAGTCAGGGACCACCCCGCCAGAGAGGGGGAGGGAACCAGGGAGGGCCGAGAGAGTCCCAGCCTAGCCCCCCGAAGACACCACCTCCACCTTTCCCGGCACCCCCTCCACCAGTAACCGGGCCCCCTGGGAAACGGGGACACCGGGTGACCGTCACATGTTTTCGCTGCCAGAAACCCGGGCACTACGCCAATGACCCAGAGTGCCCCATGGCCCCCCAAGTCCCCCCGACGAGACAGATAGCCAACGTAGCCCTGGGGGAGGGAGTAGAGGAAGCCGAGGAGTGGGAACCCGCAGCAATGGCCCTAGTATCCCTGGGAGATAGGGAGATGATCCCTGGTAGCCTCCTCCCCTCCAACACCCAGAAGTATGGGCAACTTGTCAAAATCAATGGCCACCAAGTAGAGGCCCTGCGAGACACCGGGGCCAGTATCACCGGTGTCCTCAGGCACCTAGTCCCCGAAGAGCAGATCCTCCCCAACGTCTTTTGCCCTGTTATATCCGCAGACAATCGAGAGAGCATGTGCCAGGTAGCCCTGGTGCCATTTGAGTGGGGAGGGGTGATAGGCAAACTCAAGGTGGCCGTAAGAACCTCCCAGCCGGTCGACTGCCTTTTAGGGAACGACCTAGAGAGTTCCCCATGGAAGCACGTGGAGCGTAAGGCCCACTTGGGAATGATGGGACTCCCCGAGTGGGTGTGCGCCACCACCCGCTCTATGTCCGCCCGACTCACTCCCCAGAGGGAGGTCGAGAGCACCCCGATCGAAGAGATCAGAACAGTCCCCGCCGAGGGTCCTTCCGTCCCCCCCTCAGAAGGGTCCGTCGCTAGCGATGAACCCACACCATCCGACCCTGACCCAGTCCCTGAGTTAGGCGATCTACCCGAGTTGGCCCAATGGCGCCACGAGGGCGGACCCACTCGGGAAGAGTTTTGCAGGGAGCAAGCCACTTGTCCTTCCCTGGTCGGGCTGCGGCGCCAAGCCGAGGGCCAAGCCGCAGGGGACCAGACCGGGACGCACCGAATCTATTGGGAGAATAGCATCCTGTACAGTGAGCAGAAGTCGGTGGAGCTGGGATCGGGACGGGTACTGGTAGTACCCCTCCGCTTCCGAGATTTCCTCCTGGGTTTAGCCCACGACGTCCCCCTCGCCGGTCACCTGGGACAGGACAAGACGTACAACCGTCTTGTGACCCATTTTTACTGGCCTAAGATGAGAGCAGCAGTAGAGGCCCATTGCAAGTCCTGCCCCACGTGCCAGGCTAGTGGAAAGAGTGGAGGGAAACTCAAGGCTCCCCTCCAACCCTTCCCGGTCGTCAGTACCCCCTTCGAACGAGTCGGGATCGACATCGTGGGACCACTGGACCCCCCCACCTCCCAAGGCCACCGTTTTATCTTGGTCCTAGTGGACCACGCCACCCGATACCCAGAGGCTATCCCCCTGCGCACCATTACGGCCCCTGTGGTGGGCCGGGCCCTGATGGGGATCTTTTCCAGGGTGGGGTTTCCCCGCGAGGTCGTGAGCGATCGCGGCACTAATTTCATCTCAAAGTATATGACGTCCCTGTGGCAACAATGTGGGGTGTCCTATAAGTTCACTACCCCGTACCATCCCCAAGGAAACGGCCTAGTAGAAAGATTTAATAGGACTTTGAAAGGGATGATCACTGGCCTAGACGAACCCCTCCGGCGGAAGTGGGATGTCCTGCTCCCTTGCCTATTGTTCGCGTATAGAGAGGTCCCCCAGAAGTCCCTAGGATTCAGCCCGTTTGAGTTGCTCTATGGGCACCCCGTCCGAGGTCCCCTCAGTTTGGTAAAGGAAGAGTGGGAGGCGACACCCCAGACCACTCCCCGAGATGTGTTCCAATACGTCTTGGCCCTCCGGAACCAGACCAGGAAGTTCCGAGAACTGGCCGAGGCCAACCTAGAGGCGAGTCAAGAAGAGATGAAACGCTGGTACGACCAGAATGCCACTCTGGTTGAGTTCCAGCCGGGCCAGCAGGTGTGGGTCATGGCCCCCGTGAAGCCTGGCGCCCTCCAGGACCGATGGACTGGGCCGTACAAGGTGGTGGAGCGAAAGAGTCCAGTTACGTACTTGGTGGACGTCCAGTCGCCACGGGACCCCCTCCGGGTCCTGCACGTGAACCGACTCAAGCCTCACTTCGTGCGGACAGAACTGAGCCTCCTGCTGGCCACCGATGACGGGGCCGAAGATGAGTCAGATCCCCTCCCGGACCTCCTGTGTGTCAAGGAGCAGGATGGCTCCGTGGAGGGAGTGAACCTTTCCCCAGCCCTCACTGCCCAACAACAAGCGGACTGCCGCCAGCTCCTAAGACAATTTGCCGACCTCTTCTCTCTGACCCCCCGGGTCACCAACTGGTGTGTTCATGACGTGAACACCGGGGACAGCCCGCCGGTGAGACACCGAGCCTACCGGGTTCCTGACCGGGTCCGGGCCTGCATTCAAGATGAAGTCTCGAAGATGCTGACCCTGGGGGTGATTGAGCCCTCTGACAGTCCCTGGGCCAGCCCCGTGGTCCTGGTCCCGAAGGCAGCGGCCCCCGGTGTCGCCCCCGAGCTCCGATTCTGCGTGGATTACCGGGGGCTCAATGATGTTACCCGAGCCGATGCCCACCCCATTCCACGAGCCGACGAACTCATTGACCGACTAGGGGCAGCTCGGTTCCTCAGCACATTCGACCTCACCTGCGGATACTGGCAGATTGCGCTCACCGAAGGGGCCAAGGAGCGGTCCGCTTTCTCCACCCCCGACGGGCACTACCGCTTCCGCGTGATGCCCTTCGGGATGAAAAATGCCCCGGCCACTTTCCAGCGACTGGTGAATAGGGTCCTGGCCGGGTTGGAACAGTTCAGCGCGGCATATCTAGACGATATCGCCGTCTTCAGTTCGGAGTGGAGTGGGCATCTCCAGCACCTCCGGAGGGTGCTAACCGCCCTGCGCCAGGCAGGCCTCACAATAAAAGCTAGCAAGTGCCAGATCGGACAAAGCTCCGTAGTCTACCTGGGGCACCGGGTCGGGAGCGGCCAGGTAGCCCCTCTACAACCAAAGATCGACGCCATCCTGGCCTGGGAACCACCAATCACCCAGACGGAGGTCCGAGCCTTCCTGGGACTCACAGGATACTACCGACGCTTCATTCGGGGATATGGCAGCCTGGTCGGCCCTCTCACCGAACTCACATCTAAAAAACAGCCAACGAAGGTGCAGTGGACGGCTGCCTGCCAGGAGGCTTTCGATGCTCTAAAAAAGGCCATGTGCACTGCTCCCGTCCTCCGGGCCCCCGACTATGCCAAGGAGTTCCTAGTCCAGACCGATGCCTCCGAACATGGCATTGGGGCCGTCCTGTCCCAAGTGAATGACCAAGGCCTAGACCAGCCCGTCGCCTTCCTCAGTCGGCGGCTGCTGCCCCGAGAGCAGAGGTGGAGCACCATAGAGCGCGAAGCCTTTGCCGTGGTCTGGGCACTCAAGAAGCTACGACCCTACCTGTTCGGCACGCATTTCAGAGTCCAAACTGACCATCGGCCCTTGCGGTGGCTCATGCAGATGCGAGGAGAAAACCCCAAGCTACTGCGGTGGTCAATCTCCCTCCAGGGGATGGATTTCACCGTAGAACACCGCCCTGGTACGGACCACGCCAACGCTGACGGCCTCTCCCGGTTCTTCCGCCTCAGCGAAGAGAACCCCCCAAGATGATGGGCAGTTCTCTCCGGCTTTCAGCTGGGGGGGACGCGTGTTGGACCCGGCCTCGCAGAACGGCCCGCCGTGCACCCGCACCACCGAAACCTGGTACCTGCCGCCCCAACCACCCGGCCCAGCCGGTCCTTCCTACCAGAACACCCACACCCGGCCCGGACATCCCCGTCCATGGCCTCTCTCCTTTCGGCCACCCCGGGCCCGCAGGCCCACTTCATGCGTCAAGATGGCCGCCCGGCCCCAGCGCGACCCTGGCCTAGAGGCGCCACTCCGGCTGGAGGACATCACACTTCCCGGGGGATGAGAGAGGGAGGAGCAGTTTCTATCGCACCTCTGGACTCCCCTGGGACGATGGGTTTCGATCGGCCCTCCGGCCTCCCTGAGAGCTGGCTCCACGCCTGCTGGGTGTCTGGGACTCCTCCCGGCCCGGCCCTGAACGAGATCAAAAGACAATAGCAGGAAACCCCGACAAGCGACCCCCAGGTGACAAGACCCCTGCCTCGACCGACCCCGGACATCAAAGAGGGGTCGACCTATAACAGGGGGTGCGTCGGGTCGGTCCACAGATTCGACGCTGGAACAACGTAAGCCTGCTGAGTGACTCGCGGCTCCTGAAAGATCGTAACATCTCTGAACTTGCGCCTAAGCCTGCTGAGTGACTCGCGGCCCCTGGAAGATCGTACCACCTCTGAACCTGTGCCTAAGCCTGCTGAGTGACTCGCGGCTCCTGGAAGATCGTACCACCTCTGAACCTGTGCCTAAGCCTGCTGAGTGACTCGCGGCTCCTGAAAGATCGTAACATCTCTGAACTTGCGCCTAAGCCTGCTGAGTGACTCGCGGCTCCTTGAAGATCGGACACCCCTGAACCTGTACCTGAGCCCGCTGAGTGACTCGCGGCTCCCCCAGACTCTCCCGGTCCCGCCGGACCCCGACTACGACCCCGTATCCCCCGGCTCGAGGATTGTGAGCTGTGCGCCGGGTACGTCCCTGCTTGAACTTTTGCCAAAGACTGTCCCGCTACCCCCCTACCTTTCCGAGACTCTTGAACCCGTGAATACCTTGTACATATTTGCCGTGATAACCTACTTGATAAAGATTGTTTCTGAGAACAACCGGTGTGATTACTCTGTGTCGTGTGGCGCCAGAAGTACGATCCTAGCTGCGAGATTCCTCCCCCTGGGGAGTCTCCCGCCAGTGCCCGGCTACGATACTTTGAGGGTGGGTCTCAGGGTAGTCAGGACCCCCTTTCCGGGCTCCTCTGAGGTCGCCGTCTAACACCAACCAATCGCCAAACTCTGAAGAGGGGAATGAGAACAGATCAGGGACTGGGGAACCACGTGCCCATGGCTGGGGGAGGGGGTCGGCTAGGGGGACGGAGCTGAGAAGCAGCCGGCAGCAGCGGCGGCTCGCAAATACCCCCGCGATAGGCGTTCCAGGGGCCCCAGATTTTCACCCACGCCCCAGGCTTACCCCTCGCAACATACACCACCTTTTCACGAAACATACACCAATCCACGTGTTCTTTCCAGGCCGACACCGCCGGAGGCCTCTGGGATCCCCACAATTGAGCAATGTCACGCTTAGCGATCATGTATCCCAGAGTCACCCACCGCGTCTGCGGAACCGAGTAGTCTGTTGGCTCCCACACATTCAGCAAGCATCTCCTCGCCTCAGGCAACAGCACGACACGCGTAACCACTCGCAGGACCTCATGCACACCACGCCAGAATCGCTCCACCTTTGGGCATTCCCACAGAATATGCAAGAAAGTTGCCAAAGCACCACAGCCACGCTTACACAGTCCATCCTCAGCTAAGCCCATACGTAGAAGCCTTGGCCCCGTCAAGTAGACCCGGTGGAGGATCTTAAGCTGGACGAAGCGAAGGCGAGCCGGGATGGCCACCTCCTTCGGAGAGGCCACCGCGGACATCCAGTCCTCGTCGTCCAACTCCAGTCCATCGGCAACCCAGGCCTCGCGGAGGCCAGTCAGCAGGCCCGATCGGTCGTTAATCAGTTTTTTATATATAAGGGAGATCGTGCTGTCTGGGACATGGCCATCCAGCACTCTGTCCTCCAGGGGGGAAGACTCCGGAATGGACGCGACATCCGGGAAGACGGAGCCCAGCGCGTGGCGGACTTGTAAGTACCGGAAGTACTCACTGCCTTGCAACTGAAACTCCGTCTGCAGCATCTCGAAAGTTTTGAATCCCCCCCTCGTCCAGAGATCTCCCACTGTGCTGATGCCGATCGTGTCCCATTTCTCGAAGCCCTTCGAGGTCCACAAGGAGCCCAACCTCTCCGATGCATATAGCGGTGACGCCCGGGTCAAACGGTCCTTCCACCCCATAGCTGCGTTAGCCGCGTGCCATACACGCACCATGACACGCGTCGGTCCCGTCAGGCGAGGGTCCGGCGCGCCAGAGTAAAGCGCCCGATTGTAGTCGCCACCGGGCAGGAGCATCTTGTCCATTGCAAATGCCGGGTTCAGGGCGGGCCCGTAAAGGCCATGATTAATCGCTGCTAGCTGGGAGGCCCAGTAATACCGTTTAATATCCGGGAGGGCAACCCCCCCATCGTACCACGGGAGCGTCAATTTAGCCAAGGCGATACGTGGCCTCCCGTCCCAGAACAGGCGACGCTGCAAACTCTCCACCTCTCGGAAGTAGCGCGCCGGAACCAAATCCATAGTGTTCTGGAGAGCGTACAGAAAGCGCGGCAACGACATCATTTTAAACAAGGCCGCTCGGCCAAGCGGCGAAAGCGGCAGACGCCGCCAACGCACCACGTCCTCCTTCAAGCGCTGGAGGGGGGGCAGCAAATTCCGCTCGTAGCGGGCCTCCGGGTCCAGAGTAATATATATACCCAGGTACCGAAACCCCTGGGAGGCGATCTGGATCGGACAGTCCCGTGGTAGGACCGGAGCCTCCCCGGCAAGCACATATACACAGGATTTCGCCCAGTTGATGACGAGGCCTGAGTTGCGACCGAATGAGCGCAAAACAACAACTAGGACGATCAGTGATTTACGCGGGGAGGCAAGATATAGAAGGATATCATCAGCGTAGAGGGACACACGGTCCTCATGCTCGGGGGTCCAACGGAGACCACGGATGGAAGGGTGCCACCGCAGCCACTCCGCCAGGGGCTCCAGGGCCAGTGCAAACAGGAGAGGCGACAGGGGGCAGCCCTGTCGCGTACCCCGTCCCAGTGCGATTGGGGCCGAAACTCGTCCATTCACCACCACCTGCGCCAATGGGCCGGAATACAACAATTTGACCCAGCTGATGAAGCCCGGTCCGAAGCCAAACTTCGCCAGCATCGCCCAAATGTATGGCCACTCAAGCGTATCAAACGCCATGGTGGCATCCAAGGACGCCAAGATGGCCGGTTCCCGCACGAACGGGACACGCGCGAGCACCCCGTGCAAGCGTCACAGATTAAGGGCCGTGTTACGATGGGGTATGAAGCCGGACTGGTCTTGGTGGACCAAGTCGCCCACCACGCCGACCAGCCGGTTGGCCAGCACCTTGGAGAGGATTTTGGGCTCCGCATTCAAGAGCGAGATAGGCCTATAGGATGTGACCCGCTCACGGGGTCTCCCCTCCTTGTGGATCACCACGATTGTGGCCAGACGCTGGTCCGGCGGAAGGGAACCCCGCGAGCAGGCCGCCAGGAACATCGCGCGCAGGTGGGGCGCCAGTACATCCGGTCGCAGCTTGTACAGCTCGATAGGAATGCCATTGGGGCCCATGGCCTTGCCAGATGCGACCGAGCGGATAGCAAGGGCAATTTCGGCCGAGGTGGGAGGAGCGTCCAGCGAATCCCTGTCCTCCACCGAAAGGGAGGGCAGCGCGATGTCCCGAAGCAGGGCATGGGAATCCTCCTCCGAGCAGGGAGAAACCGGGGAATATACCTCGCGGAAATAATCCGCGAAGCAGGAGACAATGGCGTCCGGCTCGGTGACACATACACCATCCATCCTCTCGATCAACGGAACCACACGACTTGCTCTCTCCTTTTTATCCAACCACGCTATCAATTTACCAGCCTTATCACCCACATCATACAGTCGCCCCTGTTGCTCTCTACTGAGGCCCCTGGCCGCCTCCGTGACGAGGGCCCTATAGGCCGCCTGCTTGAGGTGTAGAACATGCAATGTGGCATCCGTCACCCCGCTCCCCAGGTCACTCTCTAGTTCAGTAATTTCGGCCTCCACCCGGGTTACCTCCTCCCGCTCGCGCCTCCGGGCATGGGAGATAAAGGAGAGGGCCTCCCCCCTAAGAACTACCTTAAAAGCCTCCCAAAGGGAGATGGCAGAAGGGACAGACCCCACATTCTCCTCAAAGTACCGCTGCAAGGATTTGATCAATTCGGCTCGAATAGTGGGGTCGCGCAGGTACCAGGCATTGATTGGGGCTACCCTGCCCTCCCCCCTCGGGAAGACATCCAGATGCAGCAGTAGCGGGGAGTGATCTGAAATACCCCGCGCCAAATGGCGCACCTCTCCCACCCTCCCAGCATAGGCCGCAGGAACAAGGATATAATCAAGCCGCGAGAGGCTACCATGGGCACCCGAGTGGAAGGTGTATTGCAGCTGCGCGGGATGCTTTAGTCGCCAGCAATCCACCAATCCTAGTGTATCTAAGAGGCCGGACAGCCACGCCTGTGCCCGGGGGAGGTCCCTGGGGGGATGACGATCCATAGACCCTGAAGCCACCGCATTGAAGTCCCCCCCAACTACCAGAAGCCCATCCGGGAGGTCAAGGAGGAGGCGCCCCAGGTCCGCAAACGTGGTGGATTGCAACCCCGGCGGAACGTACACTGATACAAAAACGACCACTCTGCCCTCCATTCTACCCACCAAGACAGTGTAACGTCCCCTCTCATCATGGCACACCTCATCAATCTCCAATGGGAGCGAGTTCTTAATCATGATGCCCACCCCCCGCGAGCCCGAGGTGAAGCCCGAATGGGCCACCAAGCGATAGCCTCTCCGATTCATGGCATGAAAGGAATTACCTATAAGGTGTGTCGCCTGCAGGAAGATCACATCTGGTGAAATTCGTTTCAGATACTGCAGGACCACACCACGCTTAATCCTATCCCCCAGTCCGTTAACGTTCCATGATAACACAGTCAGGTCCCTACCCCCCATCATACATAGAAGCCATCAATCGTCCCCCAAAGAGCATCTCAAAAACAACAATACAGTAAAGGGTTCGCCTTGCGGTGCAAACAAACAACACTCCACCCCCACCCACCCATCCCAACAAAACTCCCCCCTCCCTGCACCCCTGCATGAGCCCAGACAGCCCCCCCAAAGTGCAGTGTGCCTGTCGCCCCATAGATGAAAAACTAACTAGTCCCCCAGAGGAGGAGGGAAAGCCCCCAACGGACCCCGTACGACCTCCATAGGAGGGGAACATACACGATCAGTGAATGGTAACCAAAATGTTGTCCAGAGCAAGGCCTACTATTCACCCCTCAGTTCTGATCCGGCGCGCCCTCCCCGCCAACCGCACCCCCCCCCACCCCCCCGGCCCCGATCCCCAGGCAGAGTATCCAACCAGTCCCCAGCCGCCTCGGGACGGTCAAAAAAATGCGTGCGACCATCCACCTCCACCCTCAGCTTAGCTGGAAAAAGCATTGAGTACTTAAGGTTCATGTCCCGTAGGCGACGTTTAACTCCGAGAAAACTCAGTCTCTGCTTTTGGACCGTCGGAGTAAAGTCAGGGTAGAAATTCACGTCCATATTATCAAGCTTGACCGGTCCCTGTAGCCTGGAAGTCTGCAAGATAGCGTCTCTGTCCCGAAAGTTAAAAATCCGGGCAATGAGAGGCCGCGGCGGAGCTCCGACCTTAGGTCTTCCTCCGGGGACCCTGTGAGCACGTTCCACCGCAAAAAGTTTACTCAGCCCCCGGGGCTGGAGATGGGTGAGGATCAGGTCTTCCACAAACAAATCTGCCGCCTCCTCCTCCCGTCCCTCCGGCACCCCGACAATACGAACGTTGTTCCTCCGGGCCCGACCCTCGGCGTCCTCCAATCGACGGTCCATCATGGCGCTCGCCTGGCCAAGCCGGTGCACCTCCTTTTGAAGGGCCGCCACGTCTGTAGTGAGACTTGAGGTGGTGTGGGCCAGGGAATCGACCCGGTCATTTGTTTTAGACAAGTCGGCTCTCACCAGGCCCACCTCCACCAGGGCCGAGTCTATCTTCTGCGCCAGAGTATCAAAGCGCTGGTCCACCGAGGCCTTCATTTCGGCAATGGCGCCCATGACGTCCCGGAGGGTCAGATCCGCGGGTTGAGCAGACGCCTCAGCCGGGCCCGCGGGGGATGTACGCTGTGCCTCTGGGGATCCCTTCTGGAGGGTATAGCGGTCCATACTGTTTGACTGATGTGCTGGGCCGCGGCGGGTCGATTTCACCTTGGCCCGGTCACCATCTTGCTTTGTGGACATGTCGCCCTCCCAAAGTCGTGCCAATCTCCTCGAAAGGGCCGATAAACCAGTTCACGGGTTCCGGGGGGGGGTGACCACTGCACCGCAGGACAACTCACAGCCGGCGGGTCAGCCGGGCACAGGGGCAAGGCCACACCACCGCACCCCGCTCCGCAACCCTACCTCGCTTGAGGGCAAGGAGGGCGCAAAAGCGAAAGTGAAAGCGCGGGGTACGCGAGTCGCCCAGCCCTGCCCGCCGTTGTTGTTCGCTTTGTCCCCGGATCGCCCCACAACTCCAATCCGGGGGGCCGGCGCGGAGAAGGCCGCAATCTTCGATCGGTGCTCCCACCAGTGTCCGGGGTCCGATTCGAAAACGGAAAACGGGTGCCGCCTCAGCTCGGGTACACAGACACAGTCCCCTCGTCAAAGACAGGATATAATCAGGATTAATTCAGGAGGTCGCGGAGGTCCTCGGGAGCTTCGCACCTACGCGGCCATCTTGGTTGCGCGCTAGGCTCCTCTAGAACTTCTTTCTTAACGTAGTGGGTGGTACTACTTCCCCCAGTCTTAAAATTAAACTACCATCAAAGGATAATTTGTGTCTGAGTTCTCAAAACGCAATTAACTCCTTACTATTCGCCTTCTTTTCAGGCCAACCTACCAAAACCATTCCACTCACCAATTTGAGGACATCATCCTGTTCTAGAGCTTTATCCCATTCAATACTAAGAAACTCTTCGGAGATGTTTGCCACACAGATTTCTTCACCTACATCCTCAGTGGCTTCACATATGGGTAGAGGCATGTGACTAAGGAAATCTGCAACCACATTCTTAGAGCCTGGAATGTACTGTACATCTTAATTGTAATTAAAAAGTCTTACAGACATTCTGGCCAGACTGGGCGAAGCAGCATACAATTCGCTAGTAGTTAATACTTTGGTAAGAGGTTTATAGTCACTACTTTTTTGCCCCAAATGAATTGACAAAGGTGTTCTAAACCCCACACACAAGCGAGTGCTTTCTGCTCAATATTTCTCCTCCTTGTGGTTGAGTGACCGGGAAGCAAACGCAATGGTGTCTTCTGTGCCAAATGTATTATTTTGGGTAAGAACAGCACCTATACCCTTACTGCTGGCATCAGTAGTGACAATGTTAGCAAAATCTGGGTCAAATCCTTGTAAAGGAGGGGCAGTACAAATGTCCTCCTTAAGGGCAATGAATGTTTCTTGACACCTATCAGACCACTAAAATGTGTTCCTCATTTTTAGTAGCTGGCATACCTCATATGTCTTTAGTTGAAAAATCCTTCACAAACTTTGAATAAAATTTACCCAAACCCAAAAACGCCCTCAAATCATCTTTGTTCCTGGGGACCAGCACCTCTCTATTGGTGTTCAAAAATTATTTTTTAGGTCTAATCCCTTTCCCTGTTATTTCATGTCTGAGGTACGTAACTTGTTTCTTTGCAATTTTGCATTTGCTGAATTCTGGGGTTAAGCCTTTTTTCCCCAAAATGGCAAGTTCCTGCTGCAATATGTGGTTGTATTCTATCTTGGACCTTCCCATTACCAGAATGTCATCTTGGAAAATGAGGATATTCTTGACTCCTTTGAAAACCATATGCATTAACCTTTGGAACATGGCCGCGGCTGAGTCATGGCTAAAAGGTTCCCACTTGAACCTATAGCACCCAAATGGCGTTTCAAAAGTGGTGAGATTCCTCCTCTCCGGGTGTACAGAAACCTGGTGATAAGCAGCCTTCAGATCAATGATGGAAAACCATTTTATATTTTTGTTGTGGGCTAATATCTCATTGATTCTGGGTAGGGGATACTGGTCCACCAGAATACTTCATTGAGATCATGCAAGTCTATGCATAATTGTAACTTGCCATTCGTTTTTTTAAGGTACGACTAAAGGCGCCACCTACTCTGAAGATTCCAATTCCTCTATCACTCCAGCTTTCAGTAATCCTTCCAGCTGTAATCACACTTCCTCTTTAAGCGAGAACGGTATGTTCCTAACCTTGTGAATACAGGGTTTGGCAGTGGCCTTAAGTTTTATTATATGTTGGAACCCTTTAGCTTCCCTATGTTGTCCTTAAAAACATCGGAAATTTCCTAGCCATTGCAATCCCAGTTCTACTTCAAGTTACACAATCAACACAGGTTCTAGGCTGTTGGGAGTCCAGGTTATCCCCATCCTGCATTAATCCTTCCACCCCAGTGCAGAAGGACCCGTGGCAGAAACATACAACTTGCCGATCATGTCTCTACTCTTAAATATGAACTTTAGTTTCCTGTAACCAATAATTTCAAATGGCTCTCCCGTGTATGTCTTAAGCGTATATCCTGTAAAACTAATTCATATCACAAAACATGAATACGTTTCTCGTCCCACACATCTTTGTTCACAACAGGGCATGGTGAACCAGAATCAGCCACGATGGAGATGTCCACCCCACCAATAGACATCTCGCATGTGGGCTATTCTTACTATTACCACTGGCTCCTGTACTCAATACTTGCATATCATCCACATTAACAACACACATATTAACATCGGAATCGTCAGATGAACTTGAGAAGTCATCTTCATCCTGGTCCACCATCTTGACTTTACCCCCAAACTTTCTCTGGCAAACCTTCTGAAAGTGACTTATAATACCACATTTAGTACATTTCTGTGTGCATGCAGGGCATTTCTTGTCATTAGCTAAGTGTCTGGTGCTTCCACACCTATAACATTTCCTAGGATTCAAACTCTTCTGATCAGTCCTCCACTCTGTTTCCATCTTCTCTTTGTTCCTCCTCTTGAACGAAGCTTGAACAGATGACTTGGAACTGCTTACTTTGGCTACCACTGCTGCTTCCTCATGTTTAACTTAGTCTTTGGACAACACTGCATTAGCGCACCTTCCTGTCGATTCCGCCCTGTTGACTAAGTCGATTACGTCCTGTAAAGGTTTCTCACCTTTGGCCCACAAGGAGTCTTGAATATTAGAATTAGCAGGATGCATCACTAACTGGTCCCTTATTAACTCATCATGTAGTTTACCAAAATGACATGTGCAAGCCACGTTTTTCAGTGCAGATAGATAATCTTTAATCGATTATTCTCTTCCCTGCTTCCTATGGGAGATTTTATAATGATCCACTGCAACACACACAGTGGGCTTGTAGTAGTTATCCAAATCTTCCAGAGCATTAGCATATACATCTCCTTGACCAAATGCGCGTATTGATGATGTAATATGTGACGTCATTAGCAGTGCATTGCGGGCGTGCGAGTTATAGTTAGCTGAACTAACTATAACGGGGGAATTTCAATGGTTTTGTACGAGTGAAAAGTCCAGCTAACTATTACACCCCTGAAACCTATGGTTTTTTCAGTGAATTTCTAAGGTTTTTTAAATGCTAATTCCTAACTATAACGTGCCTGAAACCTATGTTTTTTTCAGTGAATTTCAAAGGTTTAAGTATGCCTACAGAGATAGGACATATGAAGAAAGAAGCAAAAACGCACAGAAAGAAAAAAAAGAAATGCAGAAAGAAGCAACAGAAGTCCTCAAAGACGAAGAAAAGTGCAGGAAGAAGGATAACGTGCAGAAAGAACAAACAGAAGAGCAGAAAGAAGCCTTGTTGCAAAATCATCCTGTACCCTCAACTTTTTCAGACGGATACTGGTGGTAACTGAGTCTGACTAACCAGTCCTAGAGCCAGTGCTATGTTAAAAGACACTCAGAATACAGTGAAAACACCTACATACACTAGGGAACACTATGCGTTGGGGTCCCCCTGTGATTAGCATGACCTCCTCTGTAAGCCCCTAGTATATAATAGGGCAGGGGATTAAAACTACCTCTTAAAACGCACCACAGGGCGTGTTTGCACACGTCACCTCAGGCCCCGTCCCCTCCCTTCCCCACTGTGTAAACACGCCCTGTGGCCGTTTTAAGGTGGGAGATTAAGTCCCCTTGAATCCTGAGGGTCCCGAGGGTCCAACTAGACCACTAGGTACCACCAGTAAGCGCCACAGAGCTGCTTAGCATAGAGATGTAAAAAGAGGCACGGCCTAGATCACCTCTCTGCAACGCAGCGCAGTGGCGCTTACTGGAAGAACCTGGTGGGCTAGTTGGCCCCCAGGGTCCCTCAGGATTGAAGGGAAATTATTTCCCCAACTTAAAACGCGCCACAGGGCGTGTTTGCACACGTTAACTCAGGCCCCGTCCCCTCCCTTCACCACTGTGTAAACACACCCTGTGGCCGTTTTTAGTTGGGAGATTAAGTTGATTTGAATCCTGAGGGTCCCTAGGGTCAAACTAGCCCACTAGGTACCTCCAGTAAGCGCCACAGAGCTGCGTTGCAGAGAGGTGTAAAAAGTGGCACGGCCTGGACCACCTCTCTGCAACGCAGCTCAGTGGCGCTTACTGGAAGCACCTGGTGGGCTAGTTAGCCCCCAGGGGCCCTCAGGATTGAAGGGGAATTATTTCCCCAACTTAAAACGCGCCATAGGGCGTGTTTGCACACGTCACCTCAGGCCCCGTCCCCTCCCTTCCCCACTGTGTAAACACGCCCTATGGCCGTTTTAAGTTGGGAGATTAAGTCCCCTTGAATCCTGAGGGTCCCTAGGGGCAAAATAGCCCGCTAGGTACGTCCAGTAAGCGCCATTGCAGAGAGGTGTAAAAAGGGGCATGGCCTGCACCACCTCTCTGCAACGCAGAGCAGTGGTGCTTACAGGAAGCACCTGGTGGGCTAGTTGGCCCCCAGGGTCCCTCAGGATTGAAAGGGAATTATTTCCCCAACTTAAAACGCGCCACAGGGCGTGCTTGCACACGTCACCTCAGGCCCCGTCCCCTCCCTTCACCACTGTGTAAACGCGCCCTGTGGCCATTCTAGGTTGAGAGATTAAGTCCCCTTGAATCCTAAGGGTCCCTAGGGTCAAACTAGCCCACTAGGTACCTCCAGTAAGCGCCACAGAGCTGCGTTGCATAGAGGTTTAAAAAGGGGCGTGGGCTCAGAACACCTGTCTGCAACGCAGCTCCCTGGTGCATACTGGAGATACCTGTTGGGCTTGTTGTCCCTCAGGGACCCTCAGTATTGAAGGGGAATTAATTCCCCAACTTACAACTGGCCAGGGGGTGCATTTGCAGAGTGCTGCAAGGAGGGGGCGTGGCCTCCGGCGCGATGCCTGTCTTTTATTTATTTATTTTTTAAGAAGGAGGGCTGTGTGGCCCCCCTTCTTTTTCTAATTTATTGGCCCTGGGGACCCCATCCCCCAGGGCCTGCACCCTAATTTTTTTTGTTGAAAAAAATAAATTTGGAAGGGGGCCGCGTGGCCCCCTCCCAAGGCCTTAATCAGCCCCGGGGACCCCAACCCCCGGGTCATGGCCTTTTTAAAAAAAATTCTTTAGGAGGGTGGCTGCGTTGCCCCCCTCCTCAGGCCACTTATGGCCCCGGGGACCCCATCCCCCGGGGCCGCCCTTTGTTTTTTATTATTTAAAAAAATATATATATTTATAGAAACACCTAGAACATGCTGGACAAACCGTATGTACCTATCACCATGACGATTTGCGTGATATTCATTAAAAGGCGACTATGCATACAATGAATCCACGTGGAATGTATTTACACCGCTAGTGAAGCTCTGACGTGTCTAATCCCGGCGCCCCGCCGGTGGGTACTCTCCAAGTAGACACCCTTGTCGTTTATTTATACAAACATGGGTAGCTATTGACGGGCACATTTAATACACACGCACACCAAGCCATTCAAATGGGATTCGACAAAAATTCGACCAAACTATGCAAGAAACCCCCCTCACGGTTAATAAAACACACATCCACCGCCAGATGTGTAATACTTTTTATTTTACTCTCTGGAAAGGAGACGAACCTCACTTTAGAGTCACAGCATGCTCCTGGCTGAGCCCAATGCTGTGTTACACCCACCAGTGCCCGCCGAGTTCCACACACCTCTGTGTTGTATTCCACCAGCTAGTGCGTATGCTATGACACTCTCTAGCCCATGTGCACTGTAACACCACCCCGTGAATATGTCATGCCGCACTTGCCTTCGCACGGGTTATATTGCCGCTTCTAACGTGCCTTCCTCGATGCCTATGTTATAATGCACAGCGCTATGCCATACATATTACAATCTGGGATCCATATCTTTGTCACAGTGCATATGCAACTTTACACTCCCCAGCACATATTTTATATTACAAATTTAGAGACTAGTTAGGTTACACAACACTGCCCTGTGCATATTACACTCCAAGGCGCATATCGCATAGCACGCGCTAGTGCCTGTGCTATCTCGCACTCTCCAATGAATCTGGCATTGCGCACAATGTATTGCATATTATATTTCACGCCCCGTTTCATCTTATATCACACTTTTTGGTGCATAGTTTATACCATATTCTATATCTAGTTTTCATTTTCAATCGTGCTCTCAGGACTATGTTCTATATAACACTGCGTCCACCTACCCTTTTCACGGGCATTACATTTTGCGATGGGGGGTGGAGGGTCAGGGGGTGTTTCTGCCAAGTGAGCCCGGAGTCACAGTCACAAACGTCCTCTTCTTCCTGAATAAAAGTGAGATTATGCTGCATACTTGTTCATATTTTAAGTAGTTCGCACAGACACACATTTTAAAAACAATAAAGTTCCTAATACCTACCTTCTCTGAACAGTTAGTTTGCTGCCCCATCCACCTCCTCCCTATCCTCTGTTGTCTGAATCCATGGACTAGCCTCCTCCCTCCTGCCATGCATGGTCTGATGTGCTGCCACTGCCCTCCATTTAGCATGATGTACCAGTCCACTCCTCCTGCCCTCCATTGCCCAATTCTATGGCCCATCATTGACCTCCTGCTTAGCCTCTGTGCTTAGCTTGCTGCCCCTATTCTCCTTCCCCCTGCCCTCCGATGTCTTTGTGCATGCCCCTGCTCCATCCTTTTTGCCCACCATGTTCCATGGACCTGCCACTCCTATCTACTCTGAGTGTTCTGTTGTGCTGCCACTCCCCTCCCACCTGCCTAGCATTGTCAGATGACTGTAACCTGTCCCTGCCACCTCCACCCTGCCTGTCCACATGCCATGCCCCTATCCCCTTCCTCCTGTCCTCCATGGTCCATTTTACTGCCACACCCTTCTGCCCTCCCTGGTCTGTTGTGCTGCAACTGCTCCTCCTGCCTGCCCCACGCGGTCTGTTGTGAGGCCCCTTCCCATGAACTCTCTTGTCTCTGCCCAGGTCCTGACCCTCCCTTCTATCCTCCATGGTCCTTTGTGCATGCCCCTGCACCCTCCTTCTTGCCCATCATAGCCATTATGCTGCCACTAACCCTCCCGCTTGCCATGCATGGTATTCTGTGCTGCCATGGCCCCTCCCACCTTCCCTGTGTGGTCAGCTAGCTGCCCATGACCCCCTCCCACCTTCCCTCCATGGTCTCTGTGTATGCCATCATAGTCTCACTGTTGTTCTCCATGGTGTGTCTTGTTTCTAGTGCCTATCCTGCCTGACCTCCATGGTCATCTTGCTGCTCCTGCCCTACCCCCTTGCCCCCAGACCTCTGTTTCCATGTGCAGACCCCTATTCCCTCCCTCCTGGCTTGTCTGTTCCATTGTAATGCCCCTGATCCGTCCCTCCTGCCCTTTATGGTCTGTTATGCTGCTGCTTTCTCTCCTGTCTGTCCATTATGGTCAGCTAGCTACCATTGCCTCTTTCCCCTCTGTTCTCTGTTTTCCATGTGCATGGTACTGTCCCCTTCCTATTGCTTTCTATGGATTGTTGTGCTGCACTCCCGTCCCACATGCCCTGTGTGGTGTATTGTGCTGCTGCAAACCCTGATGCCTGCCCTGTAGGCTCTGTTCCCTACCCCAATTCCTCCTGCCTACCATGATCCAATGTACCATAGTTGCTAACATTTTGAACTTGGTAAGAGGGAGATTTTGAAAAAAAACTGGGGTATTGATTTTCCCCTTTGAGTTACATTGAAAAAGAGGAGATTGTAGACAGGAGACAGATCAAATAAAGCCCATTTGAGCTTAAAAACATTGGACGTTTCCTGGCTGAAACGGGTCTGTTGGCATGTATGGCTGTACTACCACTGCCTCTTCCTTCTGCCCACAATGGTCTATTATATTGCCACAGCCTCTCTTGCCAGTCCTGTATTGTTGGTGTGTTGCCCCTGCCCCCCTTTCCACTGCCCTCCATAGTCTGTTGTGCTGCCACTGCCTGCCCAGTGTAGTCAAATTGTTGCCTCTGCACTCTCCTACCTGCCTTCAATTTTCAGAGTCCGTGCCCCTGGCCGCTGCCTCTCAAGAGTATCCCAATGAACAACTAGATTGCTAACATTCTATATTTATTACAAAAGTGTGGAACGCCTGACGTCATCTTGATGTAATCAAAACTGTAATACCTAGAGCATTTCCTTTAGAAATTACATATATGAGAGGGTCTTATTTGCATCAAAATTATGGTTAGTGCTCTAAAAAACTAAAATGAGGACATATTTTCTGAGTTTTCAAATAGCGACAAAGAACTTTTAAATTATTTGTAATCTTTATGTTTTTTTATCCAGTTGACCACTTTATTAAATGTTGCACTTAGGGGAGAGGGTGTGGTGTTACTTCCAAAGCTGCAGACTTTGCAACTGGGGAACCAGGTTGGAGTTTCTGCTTCAGCTCAACATTCTGTGATTCTGGTCAAATCACTTAATCTCCCCATGTCTACAACCAAAATGAATTTGATCTTGTCTGATGTAACCAATGCTCATGTAAAGCAATCCAATACCTGACAAGTCTGCACTATATAAAACTGCAAATACACAAAAAATAAGTGTTTTGCACACTTCTGTCATTGGGCTATATGTGGGCTACATCTGGGTGATATTTGTGCTGCATTTGGGCTCTTTTGTCTCTGGTGGCCATCTTGGGAGATTTATTTGTTATGAAGTTTCCTAATTTCCTCATTTACTGCAGTCGCCTCAGTAGGAAATACTTTCAGTTTTTTACTTTGGTTCCATCAAGAAGGCATTCAGATGTGTCACACATTTGCCATAAATTCTGAATGTTAGCACTCTAGTTGCTCATTAGATCACTGTAGTAAAGCTACTGCTCACCAGGGAAGTCTGCTGCTGGTATTCAAAGTGCATGTTTCAGTCTGCATGTCAGACTTTTTTTATGAAATAGAAGAGGATTTGAGAAGTCAAAATGTGCCCTAATTTTTCTTTCTACAGCACTAATCATAATTTCTACGGCAAAATTAACCCCCTCATTTTGTTCCTTTGTAAATTAAATGTTTTAAGTGTTACCACTTTATTCCAATCAAGATTGTCATAAGTAAGACTGTTAGCGCTCTAGTTGTTCGTTAGAACACTCTGGGACATTCTGTCATTGGGCTATACTTGGGCTACATCGGGGTGATATTTGGGATACATTTGGGCTCTTTTGTCTCTGGTGGCCATCTTGGGCGATTTATTTGTTATGAAGTTTTCTAATTTCCTCATTTACTGCAGTCTCCTCAGTAGGAAATACTTTCAGTTTTTTACTTTGATTGCATCGAGAAGGCATTCAGATGTGTCACACATTTGTAATAAATTCAGAATGTTAGCACTCTAGTTGCTTATTCATCATCATCATTTATCTTTATTTCGGTCACTAGGACCATAAAAGAATACAAAATAGATACAATAAGAATTGTGCACAATAAAATATACAAACATAATTCAGTTGATAATAGACGCAACACAATTAACTAAAATCGTCATAATAATTCATTCAACTGAAGTGACTTAAGACGGTGCATACGAATAATCCACATTGATGTTAAAAATTTTGCAACAGCAAATACAGTTGGGGCCGAGAGATCTGTTTTCAGTATTCTAAAAGCTGGGACATGCTGTCTAAAACCCAGATTCCTAAGGAGAGGGCGGAGCCAATACTTCCTTGCTCTTTGATAGGCTGGTCAAAAAAATATAACATGCACAGCCGTCTTACGTAAATGCGCACAAGCGGGACATTGGGCTGTGTGATGGGAATGTGACCAAAGAACCGTACGCGCCCCAAGGGGCAGAGTGCTATAACGCCATTGCATATATAGCTTCCTTGTTAATGGTGGGCCCATGTCGTCATATGTAAACTCTAGATGGTATGAGTCTTTAAAACCCAGGAAGTGACCAATTTGAGACCCCTCCCGTGGCTTCGTGATGGCAACACGTAAATTATGTTCATAATAAGCCTTCGAGATAAGTTTTCGTGAAACCCTGGGACATGCAGACGCTGGGTCGTACCACAATTCTGGTCTGCCCAATGACTCACAAATATGCTTGATATAACTTAGCCATGGGATTTGTATATTTTTGCAAAGACGCAGAATCTCTAACAGCTCAGCTCTGTATTTGGAAAGATCCGGTGAAGACCATATTTTGCACCAGAAGGTTAAGGGTCTGAGACCCAGCTCCTCTGAAATAGGTCTCAGACCCAAATCCAATCTGAGTGGCAAAAGTGGGGTACTAGTAGGTAAGGCCGCCAATTGCCTAAGGAAGTTGTTCTCCGTTACCTGTAGCTTCTGCCCAGACGTATGCCCCCAAATTTTGGCTCCATAGGTCACTGCCCCTCTAGCCTGGATTTTGTATATTTGTAGGCGAGGGCCGAATGGCTTATATGTCAATCCTTTGGTCATCCTAGCAATGCCGCCCACCAGCTGAGTCAGTTTCATGTTTTCCCTGGTTTTATGCGAATCCCACGCCATGGACTGGTTGATTACTACCCCCAGATATTCAAACGTGTAAACCCGCTCTAATCTGGAGGGACCTATAGAAGGGCACGGGCGCGTTGTGGAGGGCGGGTTGAAGATCATATACTTAGTTTTTGCGGCATTAATCTCCAATCAGCGGTCCACACAAAAACTTGTGAACCCATCCAGGATCCGTTGTAAGCCCATGGGGGATTTGGAGAGCAGCAGGGTAGCATCCGCAAACATGATTGTGGGGACCCTGCTGCCGTCCAGCTTAGGGGCGTCGGTATTGTTCACCTCGTTAAGACGGTTTACAACCCCGTTGACAAAGAGGCAGAAAAGGGTCGGTGCAAGGACACAGCCCTGTCTAACCCCCCTGTCAACGGGGAAGGCATCCGAGAGAGTGCCTCCTCTTCCACATCTTACCCGGGCAAAGTTTCCCTGATGCAATCTCCTCAAAATTGATAAGATGTCAGCAGGAACCTCGAGGTCTAATAAAACAGCCCATAATTTATCCCTGGGCACTAGGTCGAAGGCGGCACGCAAGGCCACGAAAACCGTGTATAAGCTGCCGCCCTCGATCAACACAGACTTCCAATATATAAGAATCAAACGGAAAATTTGGTCGACTGTGGAAATACCTCTACGAAACCCTGCCTGATAAGGACTCATGATCGCACTCTCTTCAATCCAATCCTGAAGGCGATTTAACATGAGTCTACCAAAGATCTTCTGTGGGACATCAATAAGGCTAATAGGTCTGTAGTTGGCTGGGAGCAGAGGAGAACCCTTTTTAAAAATTGGGACAATCTCTGCGCCCAGCCAAGTACCCGGCACAGCCATGCCTCCCAGGATGGCATTGAAGAGAGTCATGAGGTAGGGCACCCAGACTTCCGGTTCTTGTTTGAATAAGTCGCCCGGTATACCGTCCAAGCCTGGTGCCTTTCCAGATGCCAGCCCAACAACAGCCGCTCGTACCTCCTTCAATGTAAACAACTCCCCAATCCCGACGGGACAGGACAATTGGGTAGAGCTTACCCTGTCATCCTCCGGTAGTTTGTAAAGGGACTGAAAGTGATCTTGCCATACCTTGGCTGAAATATTAGGTTGTATGGCAGAGGCCAGCTCCTCCGAACCTGTGTTGACACAGCGCCAAAATTTGCGCGAGTCCCCGCTAGCCAAAAAAGTGGTGAGTTTTATCCATTTTTCGTGCTCCCATTCACTTTTGGCATTGGAAATCAGGGACTTATAAGCTGATCTCCTTGCCCTGGTTTTTACATTGCCCTTTCCCTCTTTAATTGAGATCACAAGGTCGGTCTTTGCCTTGCGGCAGGCACTATGTTTGGTTCTTTAGTAAGACATACAGAGAGAGATTTAACAAGATCATTATGTATCTGCCCCAGTTGCATGTGTGCTTCCTGTGTGGTGTCTTTCATCTTGAGTACCTGGACCTTTTCAAGTATAGGAATCACCTGGGCATATAACTTAGATATCTTCCCAGGGTGTGAAGCTATTTGCTCCCACTTGACTCTACGCCTGTTGTTCTCAAGGACCAGGCTCTCCACAGGAGGCACCCTTTGTTTCCCCCTGGCCTCAAGCCCAGGGTGGACGTAAACTAATTCCAGGGCATTATGGTCACTATCATCCCTAACTGATACCCAAAAGTCTCTAATATGCGACCATGCGGTCAGGGGAGCCAGGACATAATCGGGTCGGGATTCTCTGCCCGCTCTATTGAAGGTACATCTAGAAGGGATATCAGATTTAAACCTTTCATTACAGGCCCGAAGGCCATATTTCAAAGTTAGGGAGGTGATTTGTAGGGCCAAAGGAGACCACGTTCTTGGGGCAGGAGCCTGCGAAGAGGGTATAGACCACAAAAGGTCCTCCTCCAAGGCCATCCCCTCCAAGATGCCTGAAAGGGGCTCGTAGTGGCAGTTGAAGTCGCCACCTATTAAAAGGGGAATGCCCTCCGGAATTTCATTGAGGGCGAGCAGAAGCTCCGCAATTGTGGGCGACTCCTGTGTAATGTTAACTGGCCTAGAATAGACATTTATCAACAGGAGACTTTGAGAATTAGGCCATTCAAGCAGTACAACTAGGATGTCTTCCGAGTTCGACGGGAGAATGGCAGCCCTGCATCCCAGGTCAGTGGCCACCCATATTGCAAGGCCACCCGAGGGGCGCCCTCTTCCCCCCCAGGTTGCATGTGTCGAGAATGTTGCAAAGCCGGTATAGGTGATATCTTCCCTAGCCCAGGTCTCTTGAAGGAGACATATATCTTTATCCCCAATGAAAGAATACCAGGTCGGGTTATTCAATTTGTTAGCTAAACCCGCAACATTCCAGGATAGGATCTTAAGGGGAGAAGAGTTACCTGCCGCGGAATGTGGGAATTGATGCGGAACCTCCCCATAGTTCGTCCCCGGGAGTGAATTAGAAGGAGAGTTGTTTTCTTGGACAACCCGGTCCGTAATCATATTGTGAGGGGGACTGATAATCCCTAGGCATCCTTCTTCATTAACTTGAGTGTATTCAAGATCATCCTTCTCCTTAGAAATTTCCGGTTGTTTATTAGGTGTTTTAATCTTATTTTGGATTGGATCACCGCCTCCCCCCAGCACTCTCGGTCAATCCACCATTTCTAAAGAATTAAACCTATTGTGGGTGGGGGGATAATCGAATCGAGGAAAACCTATAGAGGGGTACTCCCTTCTTTCCCCTAGGCCCCTTCTACCTCCTCTCCTACCTACTAATTCCCATCCTTCCTCTTCCTGATCAATAGTGATGGACGGGTAAAAGAAAGAGAGGGGAAGGGATTGGATAGAGGACCCCAGGGCGTTGTCAGGCCAGCTGCATATATGGGAGACTGTGCGGGGGTCCCTGAAATTAATCAATACACAGTCTCCATGAATAGTTTTTCTGGTATTTCCTAACCACGGGACTCTCCTCACCATGAGGACCTCACTGTGGATACCCACAGGGAGAGGTCTGTGTGCGGAGAGCCAGTGAATAACCTTATTTTTTAAAGCCTCCACAGGTTCGCTGGCGGATGGTTTTAGTTCAGGGATACCAGCTAGAATGACTGTATACGGGACTGCCTCCGGAGGTAGATTAACAGGCCTGTGTCTTGTGCCGTTACCCTGGATCCGTGATGTAGGTTCTACTAACTTCCCATGGGGACCAAAATTTGTAGTGCAAGATGGAATCAGGGGATTTGGTGTGTGGGAAATGGATGATCTTGGCTGATATACTTGTGCAGGCTTCGATAAGGGCCAAACTTCCTTACCTGGAGGTACTTGAGTGGGCTTCGTGTTTTGAATAGCTATTTTAGAGGCATCCACTATTTGGTCGATTCCCTTTTGGAGGTTCGCCAGAGATATTTCCAAATTTGCAAGGCGATCTACTAAAGGGGTGAGTATTTTCTTCATAAGAGAATTGATGTCCGAGAGAGAAAAACCGTCCTCTCGCGGTATGGCATTATAACTAGGGGATATATGGCCTATAATGTGTGGTAGGTCTATCCCCGTGCGAGCTGCTCCATGTTGGTTCTCTTCACCCCTCGGGTTGTGCTTTGAAATCTTGGGCTTGCGCCCGCCCGTGGTTTGCACCCTTCTTTTTTTTTTAGGAATTGCTCCCTCCCATTCCCCCTTCCTTGACTGTGTAGATGGAAGGTTTCTATCCGTGGTGGAGACCTTAGCGGTGGAATTTGGTTTAGGAGTGACTTGGGTAGGGGGGAGCCTGAGTGGTGGGAAGGGTAGTATGCTGAGCTCTACAGGGGCAGAAATATCACAGTCTGCAATAGATGTAATCAAAGTATTAGGCTCAGAACTGCCAGGATCCCCCCCCACACCAGTAGCAATGCATTCTGGGGGTTGTACTGGGTAAGTGACCTGTGCAAGTGGACCCAAAGACGATCTCCTAACCCAATCAATTTCCTGTGAGATGCGCCTTTCTAAGGTGGTTATTTCATTGATCAGCAAAGAACCTGCCTTGGCAAAATACATGTCCAAAGTGCCGGAGGCCATACCAGCGGCCAACGCAGATTTGCTCCGAGTTTCTCTGGCAGTCATGATCTTGGCTACAAACCTCAGTTCAATCACTAGCGAGCGATACCAGACCAGAGGGATTGGGCCTGGCCCTACCTCGCCCGTACTCGAACAGCCTCAAACGGCCCGCTCTTTGCCCGGTCTTCGTCCCGGGCTGTGCCCCGCACGCGTCCCGCTCACGCGGGTGTTAGAGAGTCTTAAATAATAGTGATTAGGGGGAGGGGTCAGGAAGAGGACGCCAGGTGGAGATGATGAGGTCCACGCTATGCTCCCTGGGCCTCGCAGTCCTGAATAGATACACCCCAGAGTCTGTAGCAGAAGTGTGCAGCGAAGGTCCTGCTGCTCCGCGACCTCGCTATCAGCATCAAACACCAGCGGCAAATACCAAAGCCTACGAGCGGCTCCCGCGAAGCGGGGGCCGCGAGGCGTAATGAAGCTTGGGGGGGAGGGGGCAGGAAGAGGACGCCAGGTGGAGATGATGAGGTCCACGCTATGCTCCCTGGGCCTCGCAGTCCTGAATAGATACACCCCAGAGTCTGTAGCAGAAGCGTGCAGCGAAGGTCCTGCTGCTCCGCGACCTCGCTATCAGCATCAAACACCAGCGGCAAATACCAAAGCCTACGAGCGGCTCCCGCGAAGCGGGGGCCGCGAGGCTTAATGAAGCTTGGGGGGGAGGGGTCAGGAAGAGGACGCCAGGTGGAGATGATGAGGTCCATGCTATGCTCCCTGGGCCTCGCAGTCCTGAATAGATACACCCCAGAGTCTGTAGCAGAAGTGTGCAGCGAAGGTCCTGCTGCTCCGCGACCTCGCTATCAGCATCAAACACCAGCAGCAAATACCTAAGCCTACGAGCGGCTCCCGCGAAGCGGGGGCCGCGAGGCGTAATGAAGCTTGGGGGGGAGGGTCAGGAAAAGGACGCCAGGTGGAGATGATGAGGTCCACGCTATGCTCCCTGGGCCTCGCAGTCCTGAATAGATACACCCCAGAGTCTGTAGCAGAAGTGTGCAGCGAAGGTCCTGCTGCTCCGCGATCTCACTATCAGGATCAAACACCAGCGGCAAATACCAAAGCCTACGAGCGGCTCCCGCGAAGCGGGGGCCGCGAGGCGTAATGAAGCTTGGGGGGGAGGGGTCAGGAAGAGGACGCCAGGTGGAGATGATGAGGTCCACGCTATGCTCCCTGGGCCTTGCAGTCCTGAATAGATACACCCCAGAGTCTGTAGCAGAAGTTTGCAGCGAAGGTCCTGCTGCTCTGCGACCTCGCTATCAGCATCAAACACCAGCGGCAAATACCAAAGCCTACGAGCGGCTCCCGCGAAGCGGGGGCCGCGAGGCGTAATGAAGCTTGGGGGGGAGGGGTCAGGAAGAGGACGCCAGGTGGAGATGATGAGGTCCACGCTATGCTCCCTGGGCCTCGCAGTCCTGAATAGATACACCCCAGAGTCTGTAGCAGAAGTGTGCAGCGAAGGTCCTGCTGCTCCGCGACCTCGCTGTCAGCATCAAACACCAGCGGCAAATACCAAAGCCTACGAGCGGCACCCGCGAAGCGGAGGCCGCGAGGCGTAATGAAGTTTGGGGGGGAAGGGTCAGGAAGAGGACGCCAGGTGGAGATGATGAGGTCCACGCTATGCTCCCTGGGCCTCGCAGTCCTGAATAGATACACCCCAGAGTCTGTAGCAGAAGTGTGCAGCGAAGGTCCTGCTGCTCCGCAACCTCGCTATCAGCATCAAACACCAGCGGCAAATACCAAAGCCTACTGTAGTAAAGCTACTGCTCACCAGGGAAGTCTGCTGCTGGTATTGAAAGTGCATGTTTCAATCTGCATGTCAGAATTTTTTAATGAAATAGAAGAGGATTTGAGAAGTCACTCAAAATGTGCCCTAATTTTTCTTTCTGGAGCACTAATCTATTCTATGGCAAAATGAACCCCCTCATTTTGTTCCTTTTTAAATTAAATGTTTTAAGAGTTACCACTTTATTCCAATCAAGATGGCTTCAGGTGTGCAATACTTTTGTCATAAGTAGGACTGTTAGCGCTCTAGTTGTTCTTTAGAACACTCTGGGAAGCTGCAGTAGAACACAAAGGATTCAAGTGACAGTCTCTGCCCTTGTTGGATGTACATGTTTTACTGAGAATGTCAGACTTCATTCTCACATGACTGAGAAAGATAATGTGAATTTACAAAAAATATGCTCTCAGTTTAGCTTATAGATCACCTTCCAAACCTCTGTGGGAAGAGCATGAGAAAATAGTTTTCTCTCAAACATGATTCATGATATCACAGCAGAAGGCTTTTTCACATGGTAAAATCACCTTGGAACACACCACAATTCCTAAAATGAGTATGGTACCATCAACATATGATTTATAATGTAACTAAAGTCTTAAAACCTTCTATGAACTGCAATGCTTTTTAATGAGGTGCTATCATGTATATTGGTCCCAAGATGGCTGCCAACACTTCTTGGATGAAGTACTGACAGCCAATCAGATCTCACGATGTGATGTGTCGTTAGGCTCCACCCAGATATATCTATCTTTTTAACTCTAATTTTCTCAGGAACTACTGAATGGATTTACACCATTTAAGCAAAAGGCACGAGTCTGAACTGAGGACTACCTCTTTGCCAATTTTGGTCTAATTCCATTCAGCAGTTCGGGCTGTAGCTGCATCAGGTCCTATGGGAAAATGCATGGGGAAAACGCGTTTTGGGACCCCCCTTTTTTCTCAGCCCCCGCTTGACGAATCAGGATAGGAGCGGACCGGAGCTGGCAAAAAGTTTGGAAAATTACGCGAGGATTCGTCAATCGGCGCCAACGTTATTCCAAATAGAATGTTGCGGATTTCCTATGGAAAATAGGTCCTAACTATAACTACCTACTGGCGACTGCCAGTAGGTAATATCTCTCTCTCTCTCTCTCTCTCTCTCTCTATATATATATATATATATATATATATATATATATATATATATATATATATATATGGCGGCATCCAAATAAACACGTAAATTGGCACAATATCTGTGGTCCGTGTCCCTGTGTTGCTGTGAAAAGCTGAGACGCTGCGGATTCGCTGATATATATATATATATATACTCCATCCCACTCCAGCAAAGAAGAATATATATATACCACCAAAGGGAAAGATTGCTTTTTAAAAAAGGCTACAAACTCCATCATGCATTGTGAAAATGAACTCACCTGTGAATCCCACCAGAGGGTAAAGGAACTGATTAGCATGGTACTATAAGAAATGTTTGTAGTGCAGCTGAGCAGTTGTTATTCAGCCTATGATTAAGAGGCTGGGGGCTCCGAAACGCATTAGACTAAAGTTTAAATTAATCAGGAATGAACATGCCGGTGCGTCCTTGCAAGCAGAACAACTCGAACTGAGAGACATAAATCACAGCAGTTCTGGCCATGGAGGACTGCACCCTCATTGGAAATGCAATATGGGGCCACAGGTTTGGAATTATCTTAACACACGAGTGGCACAGCAGTTCTTTAAAATCAAACCGAGCATTTTGGTTCTTGAGGCCCACTGGAGGGCTTGAAAAATAATATTAATATTAATAAAAATAATATTAAAACAAGAATGCAGCCACACAGAACCCACCAAAGGGAAAGATTTCTTTTTAAAAGAGACTACAAACCCCGTCATGCATTGTGAAAATGAACTCACCCATGACTCCCACCAGAGGGTAAAGGAACTGATTAGCATGGTCCTCCAAATAAAGAATGCAGCTGAATTGAACTGCTGTGAGTACGTCATTGCAAGCAGAACAACTCGATCTGGGATATATATATATATATATATATATATTATCTACTGGCGGTCGCCAGTAGATAGTTATAGTTAGGATCGTGTTTCCATAGGAAATCAGAAAATTCCATTTTGAATAACTTTGGCGCCGGTTGACGAATCCTCGCGAATATTTCAAAATAGGTGGGGCTCTCCGCTCCGCTCCTACCCTGAAAGTCTCGGGGGGATTCGTGAAGCGGGGGCTGAGAAAAAAGGGGGGTCCCAAAACGCGTTTTTCCCATGCAATTTTCCATGGGACCTTTAGTCCAAGGTACAGCCCGAACGGCTGAACAGAATTACTTGAAATTTGGCAGAGAGGTAGTCCTCAGTTCAGGGATGTGCCTTTTGTAGGTCTGGTGTAAATCTGTTCATTAGTTCCTGAGAAAATTGCAGTTAAAAGTACATATATATCTCTAAGCGCGCACCGTGCGCGTACGGTAAGCATACCGTACGCGCACGGTGACGTGCGCGAGCGCGATTCTGATTGGTTGTTAGATGTCAGTAAACATTCGAATCGGTTGAAATCAGGAAGTGTCGGCCGCCATTTTGTCTCTCGCGTCTGAGGCAATGAAAACAAAGGTGGAAAACGTGAGAAGGGGGCAGAATGGACAGGTCCTGACCCCCTAGCCTTTGTCAGGGGGTCACTGAAGGACCCCCAAGGGTAAAAAAAATAATATTTTTTTTTGCGAAAAATGGCGGAGTACGCTTACCGTACGCGCACGTTGCGCGTACGGTAAAAAACCTGAAAAAAAAATAATAAATACATAACTTAGCATTTAAAAAACCGTACAAATTCACTTAAAAAACCATAGGTTTCACACACGTTATAGTTAGGAATTAGCATTTAAAAACCTTGCAAATTCACTTAAAAAACCATAGGTTTCACACATGTTATAGTTAGCTGGACATTTCCCTCGTAAAAAACCAATGAAATTCCCCCGTTATAGTTAGCGCAGGCAACTATAACTCACGCGACCTTCTGCTGATGATGTCAGATATTACATCACTGATTACATATGTGTCTTTCTGAAAAATAAATATTTGTAATATATGTATAGCTAAAGATTAATGGAAGAAGAAATGGGTAAATAGGTGTCTAAATACAGTGATGTAATATCTGACGTCATCAGCAGAGGATTGCGGTCGCGTGAGTTATAGTTGCCTGCCCCAACTATAACGGGGGAATTTCAATGGTTTTTTACGAGTGAAATGTCCAGCTAACTATAACATGTGTGAAACCTATGGTTTTTTAAGTGAATTTGCAAGGTTTTTTAAATGCTAATTCCTAACTATAACGTGTGTGAAACCTATGGTTTTTTAAGTGATATATATACATATATATATATATATACACTTTCCAAAAGTCAATAATCACGCGCTCTCAGGGGTCCAGATAATACCAGGAGTTTATTCCAATGGTTGGAATAAACTCCTGGTATTATCTGGACCCCTGAGAGCGCGTGACTATTGATTTTTGGAAAGTGTAAATTAAAACCGTCCGGTTTTGGGTTACCGGCATTACACGCACCAACTGGCAACGGGATAGATCTCAGTAAAGACCCGACTTGGAATATATATATATATATATATATATATATATATATATATATATATATATATATATATATATATATATATATATAATATTTTTCAAAACAAATCATTTTAAATAAAATAGAAAAGTAGACAACATAAACATATTTTACACATTAAAACATTCATAATTATTAATATTTTAATTTAAAAAAAGCAAAAACCTAATTTAAATTGTAACAATATAAAATAAATTTTACTATTACCACTCCAGTCATGGAACAGTAAGGAAAGTGTTGGATTGTGGAGGGGTAAAATTTACTATTCCCACTCCATTCAGTGTAACAGTAGGGAAAGTGGTGGGTTGCGGAGGGGTAACATTTTCTATTCCAACTCCAAGGAGTGCAACCGTGGAGAAAGTGTTGGATCACTAAGGGTTAAAATTTACTATTCCCACTCCAGTCAGTGAAAGTGTTGGATTGCGGAGGGGTCAAATTTACTATTGCCACCCCATTCAGTGCAACAGTAGGGAAAGTGTTGGATTGCAAAGGGGTAAAAATACTATTCCCACTCCAGTCAGTGCAACAGTAGAGAAAGTGTTAGATTATGGAGGGGTCAAATTTGCTATTCAAACTCCAATAAGTGCAACAGTAGGGAAAGTGTTGGATTGCGGAGGGGTATATTTTACCATTCCCTCTCTAGTCAGTGCAATAGTAGGGTAAGTATTGGATTGCGAAGGGGTCAAATTAACTATTCCCACTCCAGTCAGTGCAACATTTGAAACAAACAAATTCTCTTCAACGCAATACAATTATTGCAAAAACAGTAAACAAAAAAAATATATAAATATGTAAATAAAAATACATATTTTTATATAAAAAATTACATAAAATAAATGCATAGGAAAATGTTAAATACATATCAAAAATAACTACAAATATTATGAAAATAATGATTTTGTCTTTTAAATAAATAATTTTATTGAAAAATCATTAACAAAAAAATATTTATTAAATAGATTTATTTTAGTTACTTCCCACCATATACCCCTATAATTTTTTGTACCCCTGTGGTAATATTATACCACAGGAAAAGAATGTATGCCTGCAAGGTAACCAATTTGTTTATGCCTTTTGGATGAAAATGAGTTTATGAATTGAGTTACTTGGCCAGAGTCACAAAGGCATTTATGAGTCTGTGAAGCTGACCTACAGAAGAACTCCTTCACGGACTCATAAATGCCATTGTGCATAAAAAAAATGTCCAACTCCCAGTTAGTAAAAAGTGCAAAGAGGGTGCAATCCTATCTATCTGTACCAACTGTAAATGAATATTCCCTGAATATTTCCAGTTTATTTTCATTTTATATGTTTTGAGGCAGATTCACGAATGCATGTAAGAGTACATGATGGAGAAGAAGCATTTCAGGTACTCATAAATACCTTTGTGAATTGACCCTTTTGTTTTATAAATGGGTTAATATGCAACTACATATAGTAATTCAAAATAAAATTATTTAGAAGCCTTTTGTGGGAGATTCAAAAGGAAGAATCAGGAAAATAAAGCTATAAATACAAAGAGAAGTTTGAAATCTCCAAAAGGAACTTCTGTTTTCTGGCTTTTCACACCAAACAAATTATTTTAAAGAGAGAGCTATAAGCAAATACAGTCCCCTCTGACAAATCTACTCTAATGCTGAAATATACCTTTGCTGTTTACCAAGATGTTCACAATTTCAGAATATAAAATGTACTGAATTTGAAGCGACTAAGAAGTTAGCAAGTTTGAGGAAACTGGTGTGTGAAGGGAGTTTTGGACTTAAATGGGGAAGATTCTTCTTAGCTATTTTTAGAGTTTTTAGATAATATTATGCAACGAATTACTAAACCCACCCAGATGCACGCATATTTTTAAAGTAGCAAGTTTCAAATGTGCATTAACAGGAAGCAGTAAAATTAAAACACAAATGTTGCTCTGCTTCCGTAGTTGATTCATAGGTAATATTGTAAATGCAAAACTCTAGTTCTGGGATCTGATATGCCTCACGTTTGGCACAAACAGAGTGTTAGACCTAAGTTTATCATTAGAATGCTGTGATAACGATACAGGAGACCACTGTAAAATCAAGTGATTTTTAGGATCTGCTCTTTGAATCATATGTTTTCCTCAGCCTAGCTGATGTTATCTGCACGAATTAAAGAAATGGGGACAGTTCACAACAACAGCTGTTATGATTATGTGTAAGTGTACTCAGAAATGCAAAAATCAGAAAGGTACAAGCATAAATGTACACCGACGCCAGTTTTATTTCTCTTATGCAGAGTTTTTGGGCAAGAGTGTGGAGATCCACATACAAGCAGCACTAAAGTTTATCTGTAAAGGTGGGAGTAGCAAAGATGGGTGACTGAAAGATTGGAAATATCTACTACAAAGTGTAAGGAGAAAAGGGACATTTTAAGAAGAGTCACAGAAAGGGCATACACATACAAAGGCACTTTCGAGTATGAGGGACGCCACCCTCCCACCACTCGTTCCACCAAACTCTAATCATGCCCTTAGTCATTTGCTTACAAAAAGGTTACTACTACTTCTACTCACCTAGTACTACAGCCCGGACAGGCTTAAATCTATCTCTGCCCAGCAAAGAAGTAACTCAGACACCACGCACAGCACTCACAGGCACTGCAAAGAATATCCTGGAGGCAAGGAATAATATTACCAGTACAATGGCAAACATCAAGTACAATAACAAATATTGTGAGAATAAAAAGAGCCATGGCAGACAACCTTACAATATACGTTGTAAACATGTTAAAAACATTACAAAGATAAGAAAAAAGTAATTTAAAACATCATTTAACTCAAGACATTGCAGACACCCATAGAAAATCACATTGTAATAATGTAGGCATAATGGATACAAATAATTAGAAAATGACAAATATTTAAATCATTAATGAATACACATAACTCATCTCACCTCTAACACTTCTCTACACACTCTCAAAGAAAGATCATAACACACTCCATTTCACGAAACATATACAGGGACATACAGTACACTGTAGCCTGTGTTCGGCTCTACAGCATATTGCAGCAAAGTGGGTAGAGGCGAGAGGTCAGGGTTTGGGCTGCATTCACGTGCTTCCACATATAACGATTATCAGGTGTGTGTTATTTTCCTCATGAATTGCCAATATGCTTACTGTTTTCAGTTCGTAATTCTACATTGCCTAGGGGGATGAACTCCACTTACTGCAGACAAACAATATTTTGGTAAATGTTTGTCGTGCCCCCTCTCTCCCCCCCCCCCCCACCGCCATGTAAACAGATAGAAATGTGTAATCTTGATACTGGGAGTAAATCTCCGAGCTTTACACCTAGGCTAAGGTGCAATTCTATCTGTTTTGTCGGAGATCACTGCACATAAAATTATCTTTCTGGTTTACACTCACCATTCTGATTCTACAAAATATGCACCCTTATTTTAAGCTTTCTGGGACACCATGAATAAGGTCCATTAAAAAAATGAGAGAAACTCGTTCTACACATAAAACCCCCTGAGAAGGTCAACATCTTTGACACTGTGAGAAAGCGCCACATTTCACAATAATACTATGGGGTCTATTCCGATCCGGGTCGGACAGCTCTCCGAGAGCTGTCCACAGCCTTACCGTGCGACCGACACATACCCGTAGCCGGTCCGTCCTGTAGATGAAGTACAATGCGCATAACTGCCAAAAATACGACCAACACGTAGGCTGTGATTCAAGCTTCATTCTCCGTCCGAGCCGTAACTCCGAACGCCGAACCGAGTCGCCTGGAAGCAGTATCCATAGCAGCTTCCGCCCTGACAGGTACGATGCGTACTTCCTACGCGCCGGATGGCTTGCCACGTACGGCACGTCACAGCATCTGGAAAACAAGCATATCAGCTACGATTCGCGCCACAACTCAATCCACAGCTACGAGACGTACCAGCTTGCAAAGGGTACGAGACGGAGCAACAAGCAGCGTGTACGACATGAACACATCATGAATCCCATCGCGCAGGTCATACCAGTACTCTACATCTATGACCGGATCAGAAACCGACGCCGACGGCGCAGATGGTAAGTCAGACACCTACCACACAAACAAACGACATGTACCCGCAAAATGTCACACACACGGGATCCATATCCTGGCCACTAACAACAGGCCACCATAGGGGTTGTATGGCCTGCACCACTACCACCCCCACTCATAGGGCTTATGTTGCCCATCACCACTGCCACCCCCACTCATAGGGCTTATGTTGCCCATCACCCCTGCCACCCCGACTCATAGGGGACCTGTTGCCCAGCCCTACTGCCACCCCCACCCCTAGGGGACCTGTTGCCCATCACTACTGCCACCCCCACTCATAGGGGACCTGTTGCCCATCACCACTGCCACCCCCACCCATAGGGGACCTGTTGCCCATCACTACTGCCACCCCCACTCATAGGGGATCTGTTGCCCAGCAACAATGCCACCCCCACCCATAGGGGACCTGTTGCCCATCACCTCTGCCACCCCCACTCATAGGGCTTATGTTGCCTATCACCCCTGCCACCCCCACTCATAGGGGACCTGTTGCCCATCACTACTGCCACCCCCACTCATAGGGGACCTGTTGCCCAGCCCTACTGCCACCCCCACCCGACCTGTTGCCCATCACTACTGCCACCCCCACTCATAGGGGACCTGTTGCCCATCACCACTGCCACCCCCATCCCTAGGGGACCTGTTGCCATCACTACTGCCACCCCCACTCATAGGGGACCTGTTGCTCAGCACTACTGCCACCCCCACCCATCGGGGACCTGTTGCCCATCACCCTTGTCACGCCCACTCATAGGGCTTATGTTGCCCAGCACTACTGCCACCACCACCCATAGGGCTTATGTTGCCCAGCACTACTGCCACCCCCACCCATAGGGCTCATGTTGCCCATCACTACTGCCACCCCCACACATAGGGGACCTGTTGCCCATCACTACTGCCACCCCTTATAGGGGACCTGTTGCCCATCACCCCTGCCACCCCCACTCATAGGGCTCATGTTGCCCATCACTACTGCCTCCCCCACACATTGGGGACCTGTTGCCCATCACCACTGCCACCCCCACTCATAGGGGACCTGTTGCCCATCACTACTGCCACCCCCACTCATAGGGGACCTGTTGCCCAGCACTACTGCCACCCCACCCCTAGGGGACCTGTTACCCATCACCCCTGCCACCCCCACTCATAGGGCTTATGTTGCCCAGCACTACTGCCACCCCCACCCATAGGGCTTATGTTCCCCAGTACTACTGCCACCCCCACCCATAGGGCTCATGTTGCCCATCACTACTGCCACCCCCACACATAGGGGACCTGTTGCCCAGCACTACTGCCACCCCCACCCATAGGGCTTATGTTGCCCATCACCCCTGCCACCCCCACCCATAGGATGGGTGATGCGCCACACATCCAACATTAGGTATGTCAGCAAAATACATCCCCCATAACATCATGACAACAGTGTGTAGTCTGTGACAAATGCCCACAACAGTGATTATGACTTCGAACTTAGAATGTAACTAACAGCACATGTGTGACCAACAAATGAGTGTGCCCTACACAAGGCAAGCATCACTATAGCACTGTGCCAATGTAAAACTAACACCCCCTCACTGTGTAGAACAAAAGTTAAGTGTGGGGTTCCAAACTGCAGCAAATGTCGAGCATTGTGGTGATGCGGTCTAAACCCCTCCTCATCACAGTGACCAAAAGGTAAGTGTCATCATGGTCAAAGCTGCAAATGCCAAACATTAAACACTTCTGGGGCAAACTAGTGGTTGTGTCCCATACCCACAGAGATGTGGTGAGGCTAACAGTGCTGTGAAAACAAAACATACTCTCGGCCATGTGCAGACAAGCACCACACATGGGGGCTGACAATGCATACAGTGTACAATGACACAAGAGCAGAAGTGACCATCACAAAGCATACACACATCTCGAAAATAGACACACTAATCAAAACAACCTGTGTAGACTGTAGGTGTCAGCTCAGAAAACTCCCATTCCATGCCAGCAATGGCACCTAGCAACCAGGATAAATGTGCACAACAATGTGATATGACTCACAGGGACAGCAGGAAAAATCACAGAAACAGCATCCAGACAATGGCCCACAACAGCAATACCAATGCACTGATGCAGATGCACAAACACAGACAGGCAACCTCACACTGCACATCTGACACAGCATGTGTGTGTGTGTGTGTGTGTGTCAGTATCCCCAGGCAACTACACAACACATGAGGGGGGCTGAACCACAGTGACACAGATGTGGACACAGTGCCGTACAAAAGCAAACCATCATTGGGACACCCTTAGTGGGCAATCAGGCATTGTGAGATGAGAGGGAGCACAACAGACACATGTGAAACAAGCTGGAATGAACACCAACTAACACAGCAAGAGACTGACACGCAACAGCACTACCCCCAGGGACCAGACATTGGGGTGACACAAGCATGCATGACACCTCCACTGTGATGACAAAGATGGATGTCGTACAAACTGGGAAACCCAGACGTGTCCTGTGCCGCAAACGTACATCACACCTGCACAAACACAAATCACTCATCATGGCCCGTCATCCACGGACAAACGGGAGCTAGGGGCCCATCCATGCAAACATTTACATCAGTCCACCCTCAACACCACACACCCTGAACTGCAACAATGTGCATCTGTGAAGCCCACATGGGCAGGTGACATTGCACATGCACCCATGACAAACACAGGAATGTTGGGAGGAACTAAGGTGCACAGACTCATCACACAAGGACAGTTTACAACCCTGGTGAATGACAGACATACTGCACAGTATGCGGTACATGGCCATGACGTCAAAGCTCATGCTATACTGTACATGGCCATGACGTCAAAGCTCACGTAACCTTCCAAATACCTACCACAGTCCCCGGGCAATGCAGAACCCAAAGGAGAACCACAAGGTACACATGCTGACACCTGCAAACATTGCAGCCCTGAACCCGACAAGTGGGAGCAGTCACACACACATACACATGTCTCAATCACTGAAAGGTACCACCTAGGGACAACTACATGATATTGCGAACAAACAAGTGCCTTGGGGAACCCTGACTGTGTCCCATCTGCGTCTGACCACATCATCACCACTCAGAACAGACAAATCCCAATGATGAACCACCAATTAACAGTAGTGTGTCATGCACCCACACATCTGGTAGCCCATGGCAAAGTTGTGGGATGAACACAGTACCACTTAGCAAGCATCAACAACAGGAACATATCAAGGGAACACTGCCTGTGTATGAAAAGGGATGTGGACACACACACATGCTCATACAATACACACCATGGGCCCAGGCTATGTCACGGGACAACACATCCGTGACATAGCCTGAGGGGACCCAACTCCTGTGTAAGTCCAGCTGTGCCAAACATAGTCACAGCACGTTCCACTCATGTCAGTAGAACACTTGGTCAGTCAGCTATCAGTTACCACACAATGAAGGCTCTAGTCACAACAGCCTGGGTACGTGAGTTTCCCCTAAGTCATCTGCACATACTCAACACAAATGTACAGCAAGTTGCACAGAGGACCCAGTTGCTCCTATACCAATGATGCCCACACCTGTAGGTCCAGTGGAGATGCGCCCAAAGTCAGGGAAATAGACAAATTGGACAATGGGAAGCACATCATATGTGCATGGGTGCAAGCCACAGATGTGACCATGCAAATGAAATGTTCACAGAGATGTCCACATATTGTTGATCATGATACACACAGTTAGCTGCAGAGGATGACATGGATACCGACCAGAATAGGATACATATCTCATGGACCACATGGAGTACCTCACATCAACACCTCAGTATTCAACATTGGAAACTAAGCATTACAGGTGCAAGGGCATGCTAAACATCATCAACCTAATGTACAGCTAAATCAAGTTCACAGGGATAAAGAAAAAAGCTTTATTCAGCATATGAAAATTGAAGCGTCCGTTCAAACAAAAGGCCAATGGCCAGTCCATCATCAAATTACAAGGAGTGAACTTGAGTGACAACTGTCACACGTTGCTTGCCAGCACTGGAAGGACAGGGGACATCACCTCGGAGGGGCATACATGGGGGCAGGCCAGGCACCGCAGGGACAGGATCAGGGCGCAGCAGAAGGAGGCAGTGAAGGGGTGGTGGATGCAGGAGAGTCACTTGCAACTGCAGTGGAGCTGACTGAAGTGGTGGGTGCAGTCACAACTGTGGGGCACAAGGCAGATGGGGTGGATGCCGGCACAACTTCAGTGGGCAGGTCAGATGGAGTGGATTGGGTCCCCACGTGAGCGGAATGGGGTGCAGGGGAGGTCAGCAGGACAGAGGGGGGGACACGGTCCCCACATCAGTGGCACTAACCATCTGACCGGGTGTGGCGGAGCAAGTGGTAGGGGGGAGGGCCTCAGCATTTTGGGGATGGTGTATCTGTGGGTGGGGGAACCCAGGGCAGGGTGTGGCGGGAGAACTTCTGGAGTGGTGGCCTGGGGGATGGAGGACGGAGACTTTGCCTTGGAGCTGCGTGTCGGCGGTGGGGTCCTGCTCTTCCGGCTCCGAGGGGACTTGCGGGTGGGGGCCTCAGTCTGACTGCACCTAGGGGAGGGTGTCCGGGTGTGAGGGGCACTCCCCTCTGTGTGTGGGGACTTCCTCTTCCCCTTGTAATCTGGATCTGCTGGGTCAGTGGGGAAGAGGCCAAGGTCACAGAGGAAGAGCTTCTGTGGAGATGGGGTTGCAAGGGAAGGGGGCTGGGAGGGAGAGGTTTCGAAGGACTGCGGAGTGGTTGTGGATGACTGTGTGTGTGTCTGCAAACCATCCCCTGTGAGTGTGGTATCAGTCCTCTGCACTTGCTTGTGTGCACGTCTAGACCTTGGTTTGGGTGTTTGTGTGCTGCCCGTGTCTGTGGCTTTGTGAGAATGTGCAGGTGTGTGTGTGCTTGGGATAGGTAGGCTGCTAGGAATCGTGGGTGGTGCAGGGGTAGGAGGGGTGCGGGACTGTTGGAGGAGGGACACTACTGCCGTCAGGGAGGAGGCCACGGACTGATTGGTCCTCTGTAGGGCAGACATGCCCAATGAAATGCCCTCCCAAACGACACCAGTTGTGTCAACAGAGTGGTGTGTGCATGGAGGACACTCAGCATCGATGTCTGACCTACATGGATCTGTCTAAGTAAGTCCACAGACTTCTCACTCAGGGTAGCAGGGGACACAGGTGCAGGGGGTGCGGTGCCTGGCACAAAGGAGACATGCTCCTGAATACGGGAGCCTCGACGGACCTCTGGGATAGGAGCCGATGGGAGGGTGGTGATGGTGGTGGTGGGGCAGTGGCAAGGACAGCCTCACTAGCTGGGGTTTGGTGGCTGCTGACACCCGCCTCCACAAGGGAGTCCTCCTAAGAGCTGCTGTGGCCCTCAGCTGGGGTGGATGATGCTGACGACTCCTCGGTGTGGCTCCACTCGCCCTCCGTGCCACTGGGTCCCCCCCGACTCCTCTCCTTCTGTCCCTGTCAGGCTCTGTGGCTCCTCCTGGTCCGTGGAGCTGTCCCCTCCTGTGGTCGTGGATGTATCTGGATAGGAATAGGAAGAAAGAGAATAACATCAGTCACCTGCACTGACTGCACACACCACAGTGAGTACATCACATCACAGGGCAAGCCCTGGCATCATCAGCTGAACACTGCTCAAAGTGCCAACACTGTTTAGAATAAGCCAATTGTCATTCTCAACATCAACCAAGGCACACATATCCCTCCTTGACTTGCACCCATATGTCTGTTGCATGTTGGATGCTAATATCCCAATGTCTCGACATGCACCACCCACACATCAGTTGGACATGCAAGTGAACATGTAGGAGTATGTCACTATACACACAGCACATCTCTTGCCACTGACTCAGTACAGATGTCCGGATGAAGGGATGGACAGAGACTCATTTCACATGCTTGTGATGCATGCCAGCAACACACACTATAATGCTCTCATGTCCTGATAGTCAATGCCACAATGGGGTGCATGGTGCACACTTGAACACAATGCAGGATCAGTCATAGCAAATTAAATGCCATGGCACTGGCATGCCTGGAAAGTCAGTCAACACTGTCTCCTGTCAAAGGGGCAGGGCATCCAGACAACAACAGTATGCACTGAGTCACAATCATAGCTCAGGGGTAAAGCAAACTCTGCAGCTGACAAATGCACTTGTCCATCTCCTGCAAACAACATATCCAGGACCCAAAAGACCCCACATCATGCAAATTAGGCATTTGAGTCTCTGCAAACACAACTCCATGTACATTAGCACATCACAGTCTAACGTGCATGTAACCCAGCTGCCTGAAGTACACAGTTGCATACACCATTGTGCGCTGTCAGATGATCACACACCTATATGTCACACAGGTCTTGTCTCTCACAGTCACATCTCAGATGTCCTGCTAACCCTCAAAATCATGGACACCCAGTTGTAAGTAACAGGAAGCCACACCATAATGACACAGAGGCAGACACCTGAAGGCACATGTCACGAAGCACAACCTGTAAGTTGATACACAGGAGTGGGATTACAGAGTGTTTCTAAATGCCCTTGAGGAGGCATGATTGCCCAGGTCTACGTGATACAGTGTTTGGCCCAGGACAGTAGTCAGGTGGCTAAGCAAGTGTGACATACTTGATATACATACTCCTGAGGCCCCCAAATTGGAGTCCCCTGCTGCATGGGTTTGTTTGAAATGCCCCAGCCACATGTGGTGAGTCAGACCAGCAATTGGAACATATATCAAGGGCACACACAGATCACATGTCAGATAACAGGCATTGGGCAAACAATTGAACCACCCATAAAACACACAACAGAGTCACGGGAACAGATGCTGTCCGGTAGCTGAAGCATAGCTGACCTAGTGACACAAGCAACAGACTGTAGGGGCCACACCTGTGGAACAGATGAGTAGGGTGCATCACACAATTGAGGGACCTGAGTATTGGACAACAAGACCTACGTAATGTGGAAGTGTGACCAGGCCCGCAGACTGCAATTAGCATGTCTGACATAGTACACAGATTAGGCATGGACTTACCCCCTTCTTACTGCTGTCTGGTCTTCAACTGCCTATCCAGGTCCGGGAAGACCACCGCCAGGATCCGGAGCATGTGGGGGGTCAGGGTCCGGTGTCCGCCCCTCCTGCATGGAGGTGACAGCTTCAGCTGGACTCTAGCTATCCTCCGGGTCCAGCCCGAAGGTCCTGTCACCTCTTCTGGAAGTTGCGGATCCGGCACTTGTAGACCCCCACCGAACGAACTGGCCGGGCGATGGTCAGCCATATCTCCTGCTTCTGGTGGACATCAACCTTTGAGGATGACAAAGCTAAAAGTACATTAACACACATGCCCCATATGTGTGCTGCACACATTTGGATATACATGTCATCATCACAAAGGGAAATAAGTTACACAGGTAGTGCAACCATGGGGAAGGACAAATCACCTGCATGTCTGACATGTTAAGAATACCTGGGAAGTTTAAGCTTGCACTAATGCACTTTAGCAGCAGAACACCTGTTCATTTCATGTACCTACAGACTTTGGGTGATGAAAGTAGTCAGTGAGAATGCTTGCCACTGGTGTACACACTGCTAGTCCTGCTAGTCAGACAACATGCACAATTAGGAAGGCAGTGGACTGCACACTCACCTGCTCCCCTGGTTTCCCATACAGCTTCCTGTACTGTGGAAGGAGCCCATCCAGCAGGGCCTGTTTCTCCTCCTCAGTGAAGGCTGGGACCCTCTCCAGAGTACGTGCCATAGCAGGAGCCAGAGGATGCAGAGACAGGAGCAGTGGTAGCAGGGATGTGGTCCAGGAGCATGTAGCAAGTGAGCTCCCTGGGGGCCAGCCAGCCTTATATCTGTGCTGCAGCGGCAGAATCTGTGCCATGTGTCCCAAGTGATAGGTCCAACACGGTTGCATTGTATGAATCTGGCCAATCCATGGATATGTACGACTCGTACACGCCTTCCGCATCATTCAAATCTTCACCTTCATGAAACACTAGTAATTGCAACATTGTTGTAGGGATCCAACTGAATTTCCAGCGCACAACTCGTACAAGTTTTGAATCCGCATCCGTCTCCATGACAGTCCAGAGCCAATGGGTGCGTCCGGCTCGTTCAACTGACTGTACAACGCGTATTTTGAAAATACACATGCACCCGTCTCTATACGATTCAATGGCCAAGGCGTACGCCTGTCTCGGACCATGCCTGACCGACGCGTATGCATGATAGTCACCCGCGTCGGACCTCATTGCAGTCAATGGCAAAGCGTATGCACGCTCGGTCATGAACCGTGCAATGCGTACGCATTGTCACCCGCGTCGGACCTCATTGCAGTCAATGGCAAAGCGTACGCACGGCTCGGTCATGAACCGTGCAATGCGTACGCATTGTCACCCGCGTCGGACCTCATTGCAGTCAATGGCTAAGCGTACCCACGGCTCGGTCATGAACCGTGCAATGCGTACGCATTGTCACCCGCGTCGGACCTCATTGCAGTCAATGGCAAAGCGTACGCATGGCTCGGTCTTGAACCGTGCAATGCGTACGCATTGTCACTCGCGTCGGACCTCATTGCAGTCAATGGCAAAGCGTACGCACGGCTCGGTCTTGAACCGTGCAATGCGTACGCATTGTCACTCGCGTCGGACCTCATTGCAGTCAATGGCAAAGCGTACGCACGGCTCGGTCTTGAACCGTGCAATGTGTACGCATTGTCACCCGCGTTGGACCTCATTGGTGTGACTATTCGACGGATTCAACACACAATTACTTGCCAGGGACACCTGTGCACACCTACCACACTACAGCATTGGCCACACAGTGTCCCATGGCATGTAAGGCTGCATTCCCTGTGTGTTGGGGGGCACATTTGGTTTGTTGGGTAGCACTTTTGTTCAGTCACTCCCAGGCTGTGCACGTGTACATGGGGGCAGAATCCTTTGTGTGTCTTGCACATTACCACTGTGATGTGCAAATGTACAGTAATGGGTATGAGTCACGGACACAGTTTCATGTCTGATATGTTTAGGGCATGTCACAAACACCCTGAGTCCTGGGGGTGATGGCATGTATGTCACAGTGAGACCTGTAGCCACAATTCTGATGTGCACCCACAGTCTGTGTGCATGTTGTGTCTCAGATGTGTCTGATCAAATGTGCCCAATGGGAGACAGTCTCCACATCCATGTGGTATATGCATCTACCTTGATGGTGTGTGTGTGTCTAAGAGACATACATGTAGGGCCTACAGGGACAACAGTGGCCACTACCTGTGGGACTCACGCTTGCCTTGTGGTGTGTACGTGATATGCCATGTCCATGGCAGTGTCGATGTGGCAATACAGGGACCCTGGGTATCTGCATAGCAAAGATATGTGATGCCTGGGAGACATCAGGCCTCACTTGTCACTGTGGTGTGTGTTTGTAACGTCACAGCAGTACATAGGTCGGGTGACACAGCCAGATGATTGGCCATTGCACTACATGGGACTCATGTGGACATGTGGAATTGAGATCCGAGGTGATGGTCATGTAGGTGACGTATGTGTCCATGCCCAACAGCACACACCTCAGTACATTGTGTAATGTCATGATCTATCATGTGATATTGAGCCTGGTCATGGCCACATGGGTGAATGAACTGACAATCTTCCTTTGTTCATCTCTGTTCTGCAGGGCACCAGCTGTCCATCGACCGCTCCCAGACCTTGCAACCATGCAGGAACGCGACTGCATCCGACGGTACCGCTTCACCAGGCCACTGATTGAGGAGTTGGCGGAGCAGTTGGCGCCACATCTGCTACCTGGCCGGACATACCCTACAGCACTGACCCCAGAGGTGAAGGTGATGGCAGCCCTGCACTTCTTTGCTACTGGTACCTTCTAGTACACTGTGGCTACAGCAGGTGGTATGTCGCAAACTATGTTTAGTTGTGTGCTACGTGATGTCTTGGAGGGGATGTTTCATTTCCTTGATCTGTACATCAAGTTCCCTAGCCCAGCTGAACTCCCTGAAATAAAGGATGCCTTTTATACACTGGGGAGGATGCCGAACATCATCGGATCTCTTGATGGGACACATGTGGCCCTGATACCACCACAGGCACATGAGCAGGCACACCATAATAGGAAACATTTCCAGTCGATCAATGCTCTGGTGGTATGTCTTGCAGACATGTGTATCACACATGTGTGTGCACAGTTCCCTGGTTCTGCGCACAATGCCTACATATTGAGGAGTAGTCGCATTGCAACACTGATGTCACAGATGCCAGCTCAGCATGCCTGGCTTGTCGGTGTGTACTGACTGTTTATCATTGGATGTGTTTGTCAATGTTATATTCCGCACTCCTACAAAACTCAGCTACTTGTTCATTTTTGTGGGTGACTCCAGATACCCCAACATGCCATGGATGCTGACACCCCTCAGGAACCCTGTGACACCAGCCGTGATGCGCTACAATGAGACACATGGTCGGAGCAGGAGGGTGATTGAGCGGACATTCGGCCTCCTGAAAAGCCGCTTTTGCTGCCTGGACAAAACCGGAGGGGCCCTCCCATATAAACCTGCAAAGGTGTGCAAAATAATCCTTGTATGCTGCATGCTACACAACTTGGCAGTGCAGAAGAAGGTGCCTCTCATCCAGGATGACGATGACGATGACGATGACCAACCTCCGACATCTGTGGAGGATCCCGACCTGGGCCAAGATGCCAGTGATGATGAGGATGAGGGTGACGTCCGCTCACAGCTCATCAACAACTTCTTCACCTGAATGTGAGTTTCCAGGGTTGTTATGTCAATGTATGGAGTTATTCAACACTAGCGCTGTCCTTCATAAAGGGGCGTCTCCCATTTGCACTCAAAATAACGTAATCACAATGTGATAACGTTTCATGCAAATTTTTTGTTTAATGTTGACTGAATTGATTTTTAATTCATTTTTTAGTTTGTCTTTTTCTCTTCAAAGATCAAATCCATAAACAAAACGTGGTCAGATAGTTCAAAATGATCCGAATATATAATTGTACACAAATCAAATCCGTTGCAAAGTAGCCCAATGCAATTCGGGCCGTAGCCCTTCCTCAGGGGCCGTGTATCTGTGATTGTTGCAAAAGTGTATCTGTCAGTCAGGGCACAATCAATAATGAATGGTAACAGTCAGAATGATAGATCATGCGGTATAAACATATCGTGATTGTCAAAATTGTGGTAGAAGGAAAAATGTGTGCGTAAAATCGTGATAACAAATAGAGGCGAGCCCAGAAGGGTATAATTGGCGAATGAAACCGTGATAAACTATAGAGTAAAAAGATAAGCCCGATGTGAGAAAACAATGATACTATAAAAGCTCTTACTTGTATCAGTGAAATGGCGATTTGCGCATATTCAAATATTCTGAAAAATTGTAAGGCAATGTCAAATAACCAATTATCTAGAGTTAGCCTGGAATGTGTTGTAGCTGCTCTGTTGCTGTGTGAGTGTGTCTGTGTGCCACTTGACTGGATGCGTGCAGTGATGTGTCCATTCAGGTGGTGTGTACTCCACAATAGGGTAGTACTGCTAACTTGTTTTTGTGTAGGTTTATTGTGACTTGTTTTGTGCATGTGTATTGCATTTCTCTCCTGTTCTGCTGTGCTTTTGACTGTGTCTTGTGTCTGTCCTTCACAGGGTAATTTGCCTGTTGTTCGTTCAACACTGACCCCCAACACCCAGAATCCGACACCAGTGTGGGAGTAGTCAATTGATATCAAGTGATGTGCCACACACCCCTGGACTACAATTCTCAGACACTCTGTGACCGTGTGTCCACCGTAACGTACAAGTGCCTTGCAACTATTTTTGAATAAACATGTTGCTGATGTGTAATGAACCTGTGCTATGCTTTGTTAGGTGCGTTGTCTGTCTTCCCACATCTGACTGACATTTGCTTACCTCACCTGTGGACTTGTTACCACTGACTGTGGATAGGTGTTGTGATTGTGCATACCTATGTGTTTCAGGTCAATATCATTGTGTGTGATGAGTAACATGGCCATGGTGAGTATGTGTTGTGTTGCCATAGTGGTGTGTCTCCCTCACATGTGTCACATCACCTAACGTTGGTCACATTGTTGCAGTATTTGGCATGCACTGTGTTGTGTAGCAGACCGACATCTCCATGACACATGACAATTTGGAATCACAACAGAGGCAAGTATGGTGTACTGGTGATTTTATTTTCGAACATGTGGTGGGTGCTGTATATTGGTTTTGGAATCCAAAGTTCGCATTAGAGTTGGAAGTGCTGGTAGATGAAATGTCCAGAGTAAAGTCCACAGTCATCTGCTACATTAACCCAACATGAACCCTCCATGTCATGTGGGCGAGTTGTGTGCGATTGAACAAGGTGAACGGGTTGCGCACAAAGAACATTGTCCAGAACAGGTTTAGAGGCCCTGGGGGATGTGCTGGGACATCTGCCTCTCACATGCCCTTCTTTGGACGACCCCTCTTCTTCCTGGGTGGGAGATCCTCAGGTGCAGGCCTCTGCGGTGCAGGGGACTCTCCGCCAGAGTCCTCCTCCCTCCCTGTGGCGCTGGCAGATGGTGTTGCAGCAGATGTTGTGGACACACAGGGAGGTGTGGACAGGTTTGTGTTGATCTGGCGAAGGCATTGGAGTATGTCCCGATGCACCGCAGTAAGGGCATCCCACTTGGCCTTCATGCGGGCACGGTGGGCAGCCTGCTCCTGTTGCATGTCCTTGAGGATCCCCACTACCTGGCCAAATCCTCCGGTGCTATCCTGGTACGCATCTATGATGCGTGCCAGTTGGGGGTCATCATGCAGTCCAGACCCCTCTGCAAGGCGTGCCCTCTGCCTCCCACCCCTCCCAGCACCCCTATCCACATGGGCAGGACCAGCGGCGGGACGCACAGGTGACACTGGGACCCCTTGGGTGGTGTTGCTGGTGGTGTTTGCTGTAGCTTCCGGGGGGGGGGGGGGGTCCTGTGTCCCTGTGCTGTGGGTGTTCAGTGGCCTTGGTCTGTCCGTGTTGGCTGGGGTGCCCTGTCGGTTTCCAGATGCTGGAGGCGTGGGTACAGGGGGTGCAGATGTTGATGCTGCTGGTGCTGCATGATGACTCAGACCGGAGGGGCCAGGTTGGTCGTCGTCATCCGAAGAGGACAGAGACAGAGTCAAACCAGAGAGCTCAGTGTCCACCAGAGTCTGGGCCTGGGAATCTTTTTCATTTGGTGCTGGAAGAGACACACAGTGAGTTATGTTTCTACAGGCATCAATGGTTCACAAACATGACATTTTCTACTGTACGAACAGATGCCTGCCTGTACACTGCTTTTTTCCAGCTTGTCACAGACAGAGTTTATTGTTGTTGCCCATTTCCCAGCAGGGTCTTGTGTTCCCCACAACAGAGCCCAGTGTCAGAAATTTTGTCAGTCCCTTCCCACTCCCTGTGAGGCGACCATGGTTCAGTATATGCTTGCTGGGCCATGTGGGTGGGTGTTGATTGTCTGTGACTGCGACTCCCATCATACTCTTGGCTGCACCTCCCTTCCCAGCATGCCCATACTTCCTCCCTCTTGACTCTGCTTTCCTGTGAGGGGGTGTGAAGGCAATGGCAAGATGGCTGACTGTGAATCCTGGTGTTTGTTTGGCTACAAGTCCAAAGAGAGCCCCTGTGCTTCACACAGCAGCACCCAGTACGGGGTATCTTTTGATGATATTTCACAGAGGTGTGGGTCAATGCATTCTACCCGGTGAGTTGTGTGGAGTTTGTGTTGAGGGGGGGGGGGTGTCTCCACATGCTGGTAAGCATGGTCAGAGCTGTCAGTCCTCCTTCCCACCCGGCCAGACATCCCTCCATGAAACGTGCTTCCATTGAAGGGTGTGCAAGTTGTCTTTCAGGATGTCAGTCAGCGGTGTCCTGCTTCTGATCTGCACACATGCCCTACCAGGGCCTTTTGCTCCCCACAGCAGGACCCAGTGTCAGCCATCTTGTCAGTCATTTTCCACTCCCTGTGATGTGGGCATGTTTCAGAGAGGTCTTGATGGGCCAATCAGGAGGGGAGCATTATCTGTGACTACAAACCCCATCATGCTTTTGGATACACTCACTTCACCTGCATCCCCACTATTCCTTCCTGTCAGTCAGCTGCACTGTGAGGTAGTGTGTTTGTGGTGGCAAACTGTCTGGCAGTGTCGATTTAGCTTTGTGCCACTGGCTTGCGCTATTTGTTTGTAGGTTGGTGCATGTCATGACACAGTTCCAAGTCACTATGAGATGGCAGGTATTGTGTTTGTGTGACTGGCATACACATCTTGGGATGATTATCTATTGGTTACTGTAGCTTTGCTTGCGGTGCATGGTTTCACTGTCCCCTTGTCACACAATCTTGGGTATGTTGTTTGTGTACTCACCAGGCTCTGGTATGTCTTTTAGCCCATGAACGCTCTCTGGTGGTAGGATGTCCCGCACCTTCTCCTCCCAGGTCCTGAAGTAGACTGGTTTGGCAGGAGGGCCACCGCTGGTGCACTGACTCAGGGCGTGATCTTTTTCGATGAGTTTCTTGACCCTCCTGCGCACGTCATACCACCTGTTCTGGATATCGTCCTTTGTGTGCCTTGCTGGTGCTTGAGCGTTCACCTTGTCCACAATCCTCACCCACATCTTTATTTTCTGTGATATGGGGATCCTTTGGACCAATGTACCAAACAAATGTGGCTCTACTCTGATGATCTCGTTTACCAGCACTTCTAACTCACTATCTGTGCACTTTGGATTCATCTTAGGGGGCATGGTGGTGGTGAGGGATGTGTGTGTGAGGGTGCAAGTGAGGGTGGGTTGGTGTTGGTTTTGCTGGCTGTATGTGTGTATGCTTTTGGATGAGGTGCTGATGGTGTGTGAGTTGTGTGATGGGTGAGTTGTGAGTGTGTCTGTGGTTGCTGTGTAATGGTGTTTGCTGCTGGCTGTGTCTCCTGTTTGCAAGGGATCATGGTAGTGATTGTAGTCCTTTATATATTTGGAGTTGTGGGTGTGTCTTTGTCCCAGGATTTTTTTATGTGATATTTATTGGCTTTGTCATTGCTTTTTTGGTCCTTTTTTTTTTCTTTGGGTTTTGTAGGCATGAAGGAGACGTTCATCTAACGGAAACGGACGCTGATGTTGGCTCGTGTGGGCTTCTCCGCCTCGTTCACGCTGCCTATCTTCTGTGTTTCATACGCGTCGGTTGCGGAGATCTCTATTACTTGTGGGCCTGGTTTTCAGTGCGTGTCGGTCATGCGGCTTGGTCTCCGTGCGAGTCGGTCTGGGTTTACACTCATTGCATCGTACTGCGCGCATCGGACATCGCAGGTACGGGTTGGTCGGGTTCATTCCGGGTTCGTGTCGGTCGTTGAAAATCGCGTCGGTTTTCCGACCGGTTCACTATTTTCCCTACGGCTCGGTTGTACGGCTTGTATTCCGTACGTGACAGTTGTAATTCACACGCATTGCATCGTACTGCACAGGTCGTACGGCGCTGGTTCGTGACGGTCGGTATCCGGTCCGGGTCCGTGTCGGTCGGTACGATTTGCGACCGGAATCGGAATCGGCCGCTATGTGTGTACGGCAAAATACATACAAAAACATTGTGATGAAAACCTGCTAACTTTTATATTCGCTCCATCGATATAATGACCCTCAAAAATAGTAAAACACTCAGCTGCATTTCAAAAGATTGGTCAGTTAGCTGTAGAAGAAACAATGGCAGTGCCTTATTGAATATTACACCTATATAGTACCATGAAAACAGATCTTACAGCAATATTGGGAAAAACAAAGGTAGGATTTTGCCTATGGAATTTCAAAAATACAAATAAGGATGGATTCTCTGCCAGGAAGGTGATTTAGTTCAATATTAGTAACGACTCACAGCACTAATATACCTCAAGACTGTCTCTCGAAGAGGCAGACCCTAGTGTGAGGTGTACACAATACAATTACTTAATAACTTCCCTCCTGCATCTTTGTAACTCTTAAATGTATTCTGTATAATGCATACCAGTTGATTTCATGTGTCCTTTTCTATTCTTTGTCTGCCGGCCCATATTTCGACATTATTACTGCAGAACTGAAACAATGTAATCCCGGTGTCACTAATAAAATATGCATTTGGATTCAACCATCCCCAAAATACAATGCCAGAGTTAATGCAGCTCGTTTTATAACTATGCTCTGGCTTGTTTGAATTAGGCATTGTGAAAAAACCCTGTGCAAGTGTAGAAGTCAGGTCTTAATATAAATAGCATATGGCTTCTGAAACGTAGGTGTTTGTTTGTGCTTTAAAGAGCTAAGTGTAAATCACCTTCGCAATGAGATCAATATTTCAGTCTATTTAGGTCTCGCCTGCGAACGCAGCGCAAAGCGCTGCTGTCCGCCAGCGAGATCTATTGTTGCTGACTTGCCTCGGAAGTGGGACAGGAGATGGGCACGCGCAGGCTTTTGGCGGATTTGAGCCGGTGTACGCGCACGTGAACACGCACGTGCACACACGCGATGTGCACATCTCCTGTCCCGCTTCCGATAACATGCCAGCCCCATTGGAGGCTCCGTGTGGGCTATTGTTGGCGCAAAGTGTACTTTTGCAATTCTGAGCAACAATAGCCCACACGGAGCCCCCCCAGCCCTTCTTTACTCACCGGGCTGCTCTTCTGGGGGGGCGGGGGCTCCTCCTCGCGGCTGCAGCACTTCTGTTGCGGGGCTTCCCTGCACTCCTGGGTGCCCCGCGCTGCTGTGGTCATCCTCGGCCGCCGCATTCTTCACCCGGGCCCCCTCCTGGGACCCGGGGTTTCTCTTCACTCCGGCCGCCAACGCGGGGCTCTCCCTTCAACATGGGAGCCCCGCGTTAGCACGGCACGCCGGTTTCTGTTTTTGCCGGAGCAGGCCCCGCCCACGTCCCGGGCAAGGGCGCCTGACTTCCGGCTTGAAGACTAGTTTTTTAATTGTATCTGTCTCCCCCTTCTTTTTTTAATTTGTCTCTCCCCCGATCGCTGTTTATTTTTTAATAATTAACTAATGAAGCCCACGCCGAGGCTCGAACCCTGTTCTCCAGCTCCTAAATCAGCAGCGTGTACAGCCTGCCATCCATTTGGGTCAGGTTACAAATGCTTTCACTTTCGGGGCTTCGCTGCGGCGCTTTGTTTGTATAGCGGCCCATTTAATGGTTCTGTGAGTTTGGTGTTTTTTTATTCGAGTGTGCGAAATTGAATAGTTAACGTGTTCTCTTGGTGCTGTGGAGGGTAATTTGAAAGAAGTGGGATGCGCTGTGATATTCGGAGACCATTTGCTTTTTCTTCGTGACGGTTAAGTTTGGCTTCCTAATGTGTTATATATTGGTACTGTGAGTATCGGTGTGCGTGAGGAGGGTGGGGTATTGCTGAGAAGCATCGCTTTCTCAACAATGCGACTTTCATGCGGGTGCGGGCACTAGTGTTCCAATATATGACGACGATGGAGCGCTTACAATGGGGCTAAAGGAACCCTGGGATTAATCTCTCTTTGAATGAGTAGATTTAAAGTTCGAGTGTATACTTTTACGTATTTGTTTATCTTGAAACTTTCTTAGGAAACAAGCCTGCAAAACTGTCATTGGCAGTTTCCTTGTCGGAGTCGTCGTCCTCATTGAAGCAATCACTGCACATGCTCTGCGTGACAAGATGTGCTGGGGAGGATTAGTTTTCATTGTGTTGTCTTTCGTGTATTGATTTACTCATTTTGTCTGCACCCCTCCAGGGGACGACGCGCTCAATGAGGAAACGTAATGACTGGCTGAAACTAAGCAAGGTGTGCCAGAGTTACATCTATCCGTTTAAATAAGACTATTGTTACAAGTGATGTTCCAACGCTCTCTCTCCTCCAGCACACCGAAGGAGTGACTCACATCTGCCGTAACCAAGCTGTGGGATGAACAAAAGCCTGGGAAAAGCAATATTTAGCATGCGCGCTCACAATTGGTAATCGCTGGTTTATTCACATGCAAAGGATGTGATTGCTCCACAGACAGGTGTGAAAGAAAATTACCGCTTGGCACAATGAAACTACACGAATGTAGCGACAATTTCAGATGTTTCCCACCCATCTCTCCCCCGCCTCTTACTTTTCTCACTGATTCCGCCCTTCTACATCCACCCCTTACTGTTCCCTCTCTCTTCTCTGTGTAAGGTTTTATGATTGTTCTTCCGCTCTTACATCTACATGTCCCATTCATGTACTGCCATTCACCTCTCATTTCTTTCTCCAGCTTCCTAACTTATTTTTGCTGGTCTGTCCCTTTTACATCCATCTGTCCTCTTTGACCCCCGCGCCTCTTACATTGTCCCGTTGTTTCTGCCTCTCTTATATCCACATCACAAAAGTCTGATGCCGCAGGCTGGTGGGATACGCGGGCCTTCATGGGGCTGTTGCTGCAGTACCGTGGAATGGAAATCCAGAATGTGCCTGTGAGTGTCCGACCCCCTGCCCTTAGCCTCCATTATCATTATTAACTTCTAGCTCAAAAAAGACTCCCTCCCCAACCAAGGGGTCTACTCCCTCCCCCTACTACCAGCATAAACGATCCCCCTCCTTTGCCTCCATCACGCATCACTTCCACTTCTGATATCAGCCATACATGTTTCTCCTATTTACCAATGAACTAGCTAGCACCTGCTACTCCTCTAGGTGTGACTTGCGAATGTGGAAAAATCTGATTATTTGCAGTATTCCCACTATCGCAAGTGAGCCACCTGCACAAAATTAGGGGTGGGCGGAATTTGCGAAAGTGACTTTCGCAAATTATCGCGAAAATATTAAAAATCTCCGCAAACACGCGGAAATATCGCGAAGATGCAGAAGTTTTTTTCCCGCCCGTTCACGGTATTTTCTGCGTGGTCGCGGCTCGCCAACTTACCCATGCGGTTGCTCGCGGGCGCGGCCATCTTGTTTTCACTCTTCTCGCGGTGCATGATCGCGAGAAGAAAGGCGTGATCGCGCGACCAATGACATTACTGCGGGCGCGAACTGTCGCGAGACAGTGCAAATGGCTACCAACAATCCAACATCTCGTGGAGAACGCGACCGGATCAGGAAAACTTGTCGGCGAACGAGGGGATTCAGGTAAGGCGATAGCGTGCGCGCGAGAATGTATTATTTTAAAGCGCGAGCAAGAAACAAATTATCGCTAAGCTGCGGAATGCGGACATTTTTACATTTTCGCGCTCTCTGCGGAACACGAAAATGTCATATTATCGCATTTTCCGCGTGCGGAACGGAAATTTAGCCCAGGCCTACACAAAATACATAGTTTCTGAAACACTTGCTGGGTTTGTTGCATGTTTTCCTTTTTTATTTTTTTTAGATGCACATTAAAAAAATTATTGCAAATCACACCTAAAATGTGCATGCAAGGGACGCACACATATACCGCAGCAACTCAAATGAACTTGGGAACCTGCATATCCAAGCCATACTTGGTCCCCGTCAGAATTTTTAATGAGCAACACCATTATGCTAACTGACCTGTGAAAGTTAAGTGCATTAACGCATTTAATAACATGAAGCCTACATGAGTCTTCTAAACCTGAACAACAAATACATAACGTACATGGACCACCATGATGCGTCCATAGATTGTTTTTGCATTGCAATAGTAAATGTATAAAGTAACGTGACACCAAAATATATATCAGTAGCTTTGGGAGCAGCTTCACAAGTATCCCCGGCCTCCAGCATGTAACTCTACCTTTCTCTAACTCTCTTTTCAATCTCTATCTCATTCTCTTTCTCTCTCTCGTCACTCTACCTCACACTTATATACGCAGATAACTCTAACTATCTCTATATAGCAACTCGCTCTCCCTTTCTATCATTTCCGCGCTTGCTCTCACATAAGTAAAATACATTTCCATTACAACGCCAATAACTCTAACTCTAAAAAAATGCGAGACATATTGTATTGCAAATGCTTGTTTTCTAAAGAGATGGCAGAATTTTGTTGTCATTCAAACAGTTGACGATGTGAACCAGATTTTTTAAAATAAATTTTATAGTAATTTCCACCTATATTCACTTTCGAAAAGGAAAACAGTTTGACCATTGAAGTCTCTGTACTTAAAGGAGTAGGGTGCGTGGCACGAACTCTGAGTGGAGCTCACAGTCCTAGGCAGGCGGACACAAGGTCAAGCGTGCCTGTTTGCAACACTAGATCATACATGAGACTGCACTGCATCATACATAACCATTTCGGTTAGTATTTACTGCTGCAAAAATATAATGCTTCTGGGAGAAACACCTGGCTGTGTTGAAATATTTCATGACTAGATCCTCAAAATTATTTTTCAAACCTTTCACATTTTAGGCAATGTTTTGCAAAAGGCATTATTTTTTTTATTGTGCTTGTTTTTCAGAAATGTCTAGAGGATCCAGTATACCCTTAGGCCGGCTCGCTTCACCTACTCAGTGAAGTTCGTGTTAGGGTTTCCTCACCACCACTTTAAAATTATACCAGTCTCATGTGACCCCGCCACATCAAATAGTCAATAGGATCACTCAAAAATCTGTTTGACTGTATAATCCGAATAACTCTTTGCAAATAAGACTTACCGGGAAGTAATTTCCATTGAAAAGCTTACTTATCTCTATGGGAAGGTTTAGAGAATTGACAGTAAGTATTATAAAACAAGAAGGTAAAACACTAAGGGCCTGATTATGTTGTCAGTTCGAGTTGCCTTGTCTTTGGACCAACCGACCTCTGGTGGGTGGTCCCGACACCGCAATTACTATGCAGCCAAACATGGTGCGGTCGCACACTCCCATTGCTCCATGGGAGCTTGTGCTGAGGTCGGACACTGACCGCAGCACAATCTCCCATAGAGAAATGGGAGTTTTGTAAATCCCTGCACCCTGTGGCAGGTGCAGGGATTTACAGGGGGGCACCTATGGTGCCCCCAGGCCCACAACCGTAGGCCGCGGAGGCAATTGGGTCGTGCTAGGGGCCCCAAAGTTGCTTTCTGACAGCCATTCCATATCGGAAAGGCCCGCATGGAAAGGCTGTCTGAAACCGATATCATAATCCCAATGGAGGTAACGCCATCTTAAAGGCAATACGTTGCAGTTCCAACTGGCCGACAGGCCCCTTGAGCCCATCGGGAGGCAGTCGGTCAGACCGGCCGGTTTACTCTCTGACCGCCTTCATAGTAATGAGGCGGTCAGACTGTAAACCTCAGATGTCGGTCGGAAAGCTGACCAACATCATAATCAGGCCCTTAATGGTTTAAATGTCCTGCCTTTTACAGTGTTGAACTCCCTGATGTGTCATGGTTTCTATTATGAATAATGACAGACAAGCTTTTATTTTGATTATCACATTTTAATTGATTTAAAAACCCACATAGATCACAAAATACACACATACCTTGAGTTTGTGGACATGCTACAGAATAACAGTAATGATACCTGTGGGGCGCTTGGGTTAAGGTTTGCGCCAGTGTAGCTAGCTTAAACACGACTGATTACCTGAATCTAAATAAAGTGGGTGAAGCAACAGCTTGGCGGAGAGGATACTCCAACATGTTTGTGGCATAGGACTTTGCCTGCCGAACTCTAGATAAGTAAGGGCCTGATTTATGTATTGGCGGTAAGCATAATCTGTCGCAATGCATACAGAGTATCATTACCACCAATATAATGGTCCGTCTGCTGAATATATATGTGGGTGGACCAAAGTTTGGCAATGCTAGAGACTACTCCGTCTCTGCTGTGGTCAAGCTTCTTGTATGGCCATTACTCCGGTTATATGTCCACCGATTTAGATAGGTAGACATATCGCGTTTTTTTTTACTTCCCATCACTGTTAGGCAAACCATGGCGGTAAGGGGCAGTTAAAAACGAAAAATGCCCAACTTGCAAAACCTTTGCTTTTTTTTATTTTCAAAAACAAAAACCCACTTTTGGGCTTTGTTTTTTAAAATAAAAAGAGTTTTGAAAACTTGAAGCTGTTCAGCAGAGCTCCAATACATTCACAATAACCACCTTGACGGTTGTTCCAGTAAAAGTTAGAAATGTCTGAAGGGTTGATAAAATGTTTTCTAAATTTGGCAGACTGGTACTCCATAAGGGCGATGGAGGAATTTACTCTGTCACCCTTGTGGAGTATAATCCGGTCGCCAAGTTATAAATCAGCCCCTAAATGTTTGATTTATAACCTAGTGGTTAGATTGTACTCCGGATCATCATACTGGTGGTAAGGATACTCCATCGCCATTTTGACTGAGTATTCTACCACTGCTATACAAATCAAGCCCTAAGTTCTTAATGTTTTAGTTGTGCGCTTATTGGCATTGGCCCTTGGCAACACAAGTTTCCATGAAGGGACAACCGACTCCATTAATTTGGCCTAATATACAGTGCGATCTACAGAAATATGTTACTGCGAGACTGGTTACATGCATCGTTTGGTATTCAACTCAGTCCATGTGGGAGATCCTGTGACGATTCACAAAGAGGAAGTGGTCTGTGTGGTACCACATTTCAAATACAATGGCATTCTGACAGTGTACTAACTGAGGTAAAAAGCCACAATCAATGGCTGTACTTCAGTCTCTTCTCATATTGGATGTGATGGTGTGGCATGTTTGAAGAATGGTGACTTTTCTGGATCAACCTCTGTCCATTGGCAGATAATACTCAGTTCAATCCAGAAGGTACAAACTCATAAATATTAATAACCTTGCTGGTTGCTTCTACAGTAAGGTTTGGGGCAAGGAAGGGTGGACATGATTTGCCGTGTGCTTACTATTTGCAGGCACACCTTACCAAAACAAGAACCCATTCACACTGCACCATGATTTTCCTATATAAACTGAGACAGGATACATATGTATATAGGTTGTACACAATATTGGAGTGGCAAATGATGTTTACTATTAATGTGGTAAAAACATTGAATAATGCTGCTAATTTGCTAGCTAAAATAACCATATTTAATTTCTTCTTATAAAGAAATAATCAAACGTTTTTCATAGAAGTTTACTCTCCAATGAGCAGAAAGTTAAAGCTAATATACCTCATGGCATTCATAGATATAACATGGCAAAGCCAAACAGAACAACTGGATGCCTGCTGGATATTCCATCTCAGTGAGGACTGCCTATCATTCCATTTGGCCTGAGATGCACAGATTAAGAAGTTGTATGTGCCATGTCAGTCCTGTGATTGAAGACTTGACATCTTAAAGGCCACAACACAGCACTGTCATTGAGTCCCATACTTTGTACAAATTCAATATGTATTTCTAGTTCATGTTAATCCTGAGAATTTCCTTAGCAGATTCCTGCAGCAGTGATATGAATGTCTGTTTTCAGGGGGAATGGTCAGATCCTGCAATTGTTAATTGATCTGTCCTGGGATGCCCAGGGATGCATTCACTTTTTGGATGGTGACAAACATATAAGTGATGAGGTAAGTAGGTATTTAATCATTTCAGAAGAGGAGGCACACCCTCTCATGATATTCCTACATAAGATGCTTAGTTGATGAAACAAAATATTTAAAGGTTGATTCGTGTTCTACTGGTGTGAGAAGTAAAAACAGTTGATGCCCCTCAAACCCAGCGCCATTCTCCAGTTTGGCTGTTGAAGATGTAATCTCGTCCTGTAACTATAGACAGAAATCACAGTTACTTCTTTGTAGATCACAATTGATAAGGCAACATTTTATTTGTTAACAAATAATTAAGTATACAACATGGACATGTTACAACACTTGGTGCAGTTGTAATAATTTTTCAGTGGGTCATGTTTGCAATATACAGTTACCACTAGGTAGAATCTCCTTTTTCTTGCTCTTTCAGCACATTTAGTTTACCACGTTTATTGGGAGGAGCGGAGCACACTGGGAAAAATTCCTACTGATAGTTGTTTGGGAACAAGGCCATTTTACGCCATATCGAAAATTCTGCAGACAACGGTAGACAAAGACTGCCAGTAGCATGCAGAATCAATAAAGTCTACATCCTGCTTCCAGACCCATTTACTGAAGGGTGAGCACACAGGCCACAAGTCCTATTTCAGGGTACTTACGTCTGATTCTTATCAGTTAGACTGCTAAGGCGAGTTGAAAAATAGAGAAAAAGGCACCTAGTGGAAAGGGATGAAACAAATATGCAGTACTGTACTTCATTTCTGGGTCAGTGGTGTATGGAATCAAGTCAAGGACCACATTAAAAATAGGAATGGAAGACAAATACTATTTATGGTACTTGAGAGCCTTGCTAGACTAATAGACACTTAACAATAGTGAAATCCTAAGAAGTTGGATCAATTGTTAATTCTCCTATCAACTGCAAAACAACAGAAGGAAAGTATCTTGTTTGAAGTCACCATAGTGGTTCTTGGTGGGCAAGAGACTATAAGAATGTATCTCACATGGAGGAGGTCTTGTCCAGCCTTTTGTAACTCAGAAGAATGGTTGAGGCTGTAATAACAGTACCACCTACAGCCCCCATCTTGCATCATCACATCAGTTGAGAGGTGGCTGTTAGAACTGGGGGTCTCTAGTTGGCAGAGGTAGGTAGGTACCTTTGACCAAATAGGGACCCTTACTTCTAAGTCAGGAAAAGGGGATTACATTACTAGATAACCCCTACTCACCCCCTTGGTATCTTGGCACGAGCAGACAGGCTTATCTCAGAGGCAGTGTGTTAAGCATTTGTGAACACATACAGTAATACAGTGAAAACACTACAGATGGACACCACACAGGTTGTATTATAAAAATAGGTATTCTTTATATAGACTTATCACAAGACCATAAACAACAAAAATCCACAATACTGTACTTAATAAGAATTCTTCAAGATGGTAAAATTAGTTTAAAAATAGGTTATTCACTTAAAATTAGTCTTTAGCAATAGATAACCCCAACGGGATTTATCACAACGTCAAGGTCAAAGAGATTCCAAAGTACGGCGCCGACCGCGAGGTGCGCGGCGTCGGGCCCAGAGTCAAAATAGACCCACCAAGAACAGTACCTTGGAAAAGCGAAAACAAAGACAGGTCACGGCATCGGGGAGATGCGGCGTCATTGGAGCGTTGCAGCGTCGGTTCCTTGCTCCGGGGGAGATGATGCGTCGGGACCTGGATGCTTGTGCAGGCAGGAGAGGCGCCGGTTCCTGACCGGAGAGGAGGTGACGTCACGATGACGCCGAAACCACGGTTCCGTACGATGTCACGTTGTCTGTGGTAAATAATTTAATTACCGGGACTTAATTTGATACAGAAACATAATAAAATAGCTCAGTAAATAAGAGGCAGAATCCGTGGTATTAGAGGTTCGGAATGGGCTTTATTCCAATGGTAGATTCGAATCGGTTGCTCCAAGTTCCATCACCACGAAGGTTCAGGAAGTGAAGTACATACGTTATTGACAATCAATCACTTTTATACAATAGGCATTACAATGAAGCAAATACAAGAGGCGTAACAATTGATAGTGTGGATAATATATTCATGCGTAGCAAAAAGTAGGCGTAACTGGGAGTGACTAGGGAACGTCATCAGGTGTGACGTCATAATAGGGTGGTTCCATGAAAGAATTTCGCAATGTCAGCAGAAATACTTGGCAGAAATGCGCGCGCAGCCGCATGACGTGTGATTGACGTGCAACTAGGGGGTGAAGGGGACTTGACATTTAGCTCTACATGTGGCGACAGAAGTCTGGAGGGTCAAGTCAACCTAATCCCAAATCATATCTAACATCCTATGTTTAAAGAACTATGTTATCCAAAAGAGAGGTCTTCTTAGAGTAGAATCTTATTCTATACTGACTATACTGACTGTTAGTGCGTGTACAAGCGTCTAAGTGTCTACACTAGATGCGTGGGTAGAAATCTTCCATAGTAATAGGGCTATGAATTACTTGCATAAAGACAGAGAAGCCGGGCCTTTGCTCGGTTGCTGGAAGAATGTTTACTTAAACTACTAGACAGGAATGCATCGGGCAGGGAACGGAGCAGATAATTTCGAAGGTGAAATACAGTTTTTGGCAGGCAACAGGCTGATGTCAGGCTTCGTGAGCCGCGCAGAGAATGAGACAAAGTTCATGGTCACAGGTGCAGGCTCAGACTCGAGCTTTCAGAGGCAGAAGGCAAGAAGAGTTTGATGACAGAATCAGGGCCTACTTGCCTGGACTGTAAAATGGCATAAGTGAACCATATAAAGCCGGTGGCCTTTCATACTTAGGAATGGAATATCCGGCCTATTCATGGCGGATCTGAAAGAGGACATGTTGACGGTGGACGCACATGTGTTTGCGTCTTCATAACTGGAACTGGAGGGAACATACATGTACTTATGATTCATACATGAAACCGTTGGGGTCCAAGATAGGGGACATAACTGATCAGAAAAATCCATATTTCCACATTCCCTCCTTGTCCCCTACTTGCCCGTTAAGAGATATCAATCTTCATCAATCCGTTGATCTGTTCATATAGCATCATTTGTTCTTCTTTCTTCTTCCGTGATGAATGAAATCTTGGTGGTGGAATACACGATGTGGCACACAGACCACAGATCGCTGGTCCACACTGTAGACATAGACAGCAACTGAATAGTATGAGAAGGCCAATACCTAGGAAGGATAGGACCTTCCATCCAAAGGTAGATAATACACTCCAAAACCAACCGGACCAAGTCTAGGTGCCTGGATTCTGGTGTATCTGGCTTACAATCTTATGAAGGCGAGTTAAGGCTTTATATACAGATGGCGAATTTTCTGGTATGAAAATGCAACAGCTTGATCCGATGACCCTACAAGCTCCGCCCCTATCGGCCAGGATGACGTCAAGGACAAGACGATTTTGAAGCACAACAATCCGCATAGCAGACTGCTCTTCTGTTAAATTGCCTAAGGCGGAAATAGTTTCGTTCACTACTGCTTCAAGGGTTCTAGTTAATCTACGTATCAGCTTACTATTAGTAACGGTACCTATATAGGGAAAGAGACCTTTATTGAAATCTGTGTATTTTTCCCATGCTGTTTCAGTGTAATCAACTATTGGGAGATCTCTCCTTACTCTATTATATACTAAATGAGTATTTCTGTGATAATCAGGAGGAGCTAGGAAAACAGGTGGCAAAAGGAATCCAATGTAGCAAGTACCATCCCAATCTAGAGGCAAACGTACATATGCCGTCTGACCACATATGAAATAGGAATGGCGGGAAGCTCTAAATGTAGACTTGCCTTGATCACTAAATTCTACTACAGTGGTGCATCTACTATGGCCCATATGTATGGAACCATTCTTTCTTACACATAATTCACCTTTTACTGGAAATATTGACATAGCGGGCAAAATTGGAGTAGCTTCGGATTCGACATTTAGGATCATAAGATTAAGCGTAAAATTACCTAATCCATACACTTCATTTTCTAGATCAGTTCCTGTTCTCTGGGGAAGTCCCTCCTTGTTAGGGTAGCAGACTTTAAGCAAAACTAAGTTCAAATTTCCCCATACCCAGTTATCTTGATAAACTGCAGAATTCGAATCTAGGGAATTGATTAAGCTAAACCATGCTCCACAGGAGCCGTTGTGTGTGAACGGGTATGGAAAGAGAGGTAGAATTCCTTTATAATTCTGATAGGGAGGGAGTCGGTCACATATCCAACAATTTGTAGCATTGCTAACCTGATGGGAATGATGTAACATACTAATAAATGTGTTATTGCGCAGCGCAAATCTATAAGACAACTCAAGCGGAGGTAATTCACTAAAAGAATGTTCAGCAGTAACATTGTAAACATGTCTAGAAATAGGATAATATATGTGCAACAATATACTTGCAGTAATTATTAAAAGACTTAAGGAAAACAAAATTAATAACGTCACTGTGCAATGACTACGCAGTGATTTACAGTACGCCTGTCGTTTCAACATTTTTCGGGTGCATTCTCTATTCAGGTCTAAGGGATACATGTCAGAGACAATTCAACCGCTTCACCTTGGAGAGGACTTAAACAATCAAATTGCTTGACTGATTAGACCTGAGTTTTAGTTTATAAAGTTCGGAATTACTCTTTTCAACAAAAGGAAGTTTTGAGTCAATGGGTGAAGACACACGAGGTGTGGTATTCACGTCCGATGGTAGTCCATGGAATTTCTTGATATGACTTGAATGAATCCAGCCTTTCCTGCCCTCGATCTTCACGGCTGTCCTTGTGGTGAGCAAGACCAGCTGCGGCGACTTCCACCTTGGATCCAGCTGAGTCTTTCGATCAAAGTTCCTCACTAGGACCAGGTCGCCTGGAATTACGTCATGGGGTTTCACCTCAGTGTTGTCAGGAAAAGCTGCAGCTACCTGTGAACGACAAGATTGTAGTGCAGACATCAAGGAAGCCAGGTAATCTGTCAGCATATTACAGTCAATATCAGTTATTTTGCGTGGTATAGGCGTCCCCCACATATTTGGTGGTCTGCCGAAGATCACCTCATACGGGGATAGCCCTGTTCGAGAGTGTGCTACCATTCTCATGTAAAAGAGTGCAACTGGTAATGCTACTACCCAGTCGACACCTTTCTCTCTGCATATTTTGGACAATCTAATTTTCAGAGTTTGATTATGTCTTTCTACGAGACCTGCTGCCTCGGGGTGTCGGACACAGTGGAATTTCCACTGATAGCCTAACAAAAGTGAAACGTGTTTCATTAGTTCGGATGAGAACGGCTGGCCGTTATCTGAGTGAACAACACGTGGTAAACCGTATCGTGGGAAGAATTCTCGAACCAACTGTTTGGCAGTAGTCGGGGCAGTGTAATCTGAAACCGGGTATGCCTCCGTCCAACGGGAAAGGGCACAGACAACTACGAGAACATATTTGAATCCTCGACATCGTTCCATCTGGATATAATCCATCTGGAGGACTTCAAAAGGGTGATCAGGAGGCTGAAATCCACCCTGTTCTACGGGAACACCTTTTCCTGGGTTGAACTGGCAACAGATCATACAGGTACGAACTTTTTGTTTAGCTGCTGCTCGTAAATGTTTATTGAACCAAATGTGTTGAATGCTATCTAGCATAGCTTTTTCTCCTAGATGTGCTGGACTATGTACAGTGTTAATAACGACTTGGACCATTGAATCAGGAAGGAACCACACAGACTTTTCCTTCATCATCCATCCTTGATCCGTTTGGATCCCTCCTAATTCAGTCCATTTCTTTATTTCGTCTGGTGTAGCATGTGTCTGTATATCAATTACGTCAAGAGTAGGATCTTTAATCGTCATACAATGTGTTGGCGTCGGGACTATTGTCTTTGTCATGTCGGATGTTTGAGTTTGAGCAGTCTGTTTAGCTGTTCTGTCAGCTAGATCATTGCCTTGAGAAATGATATCAGTAACTTTCGTATGAGCTTTACATTTCATAATTGATATTGCAGTGGGTAGATGTATTGCATCTAATAAGGCATGAATGAGGGGTCCGTGCTGAATGTGGGCACCGTGAGAAGTTAAATAACCTTTCTCTCGCCACAGCACGCCGAAGTCATGTACAACTCCGAATGCATAACGTGAATCAGTGTATATGTTGACTTTTTTATTTGTGGCTTGAATACAGGCTTGTGTCAGAGCGACGAGCTCTGCGGTTTGAGCTGACAAGGTATTTATGCAATTTGTTTCAATGATTTCAGTATCTGTTGTGACTGCGTAAGCGGCCACTAGTTCGCCTGTACCTGTTCTCATACATGAACCATCTACATACAACGTCAGGTCTGGGTCTGACAATGGGACATCGGTTAAGTCTTGTCTGGGTTTCGTCGTGATTGTAATAACTTCAATACAGTCATGGGCTAGTGGGTCTGTTCCGATTACAGGTAAAAGTGTGGCAGGATTCAATGTGTTACAACGTCTGATTTCTATATGTGGCTGAAACAATGTTAGTTCATACCCTGTAAGTCGTGCTATAGTCAAGTGTTGTGTTTGCGTTCGATTCACGAGAACCTCTACTGCATGTGGTACTTGAACTGTCAATGGATGTCCTAACACTATGGCATCGCTTTGTCTGATTGCTAAAGCTGTCGCTGCCACTGATTTCAGGCACGCAGGCAAAGCCTGAGCTACTGGATCTAATGTACTAGAAAAATAAGCACATGGTTTGTGTGCTCCTGCTTGTTCCTGAGTGAGTACTGACAGGGCAGTACCTTCGCGCTCTGTAACAAAGAGTGTAAACTGTTTACTGTAACATGGTGTTGCTAAAACAGGTGCTTGACATAAGGCTGTCTTTAAGCTTTCAAAAGCTTGTGTATGTTCCTGAGTCCAAGGGAGGACAGTCGATGGGGCTGCCTCCTGCGTTGTCAACTGAATGAGTGGTTTTGCTAGAAATGCATACTGAGGGATCCACTGCCTACAATATGAAGTGAGGCCTATGAAAGCCCGCACCTCCTTTTGTGTCTTGGGTATTGGCATGTTAGCTATTAACTGAATGCGGTCGGGTGTAAGCTGCCTTCCCTCCTTGGACAGCGAGTGTCCAAGATAAACAACTCGCTGGACACAGAATTGCAGCTTAGAAGGGGACACCTTGTGCCCCTTTTCGGCTAGAAATTGTAAAACTGTCAGTGATGCTTTCTCACATTCTGGTTCGCTTCTCGCGGTGATCAGCAGATCATCGACATATTGAAGCAAGGCGGTGTTAACTGGCATGTGGATACTGTCGAGTTCTCGTTTCAGTGCTTGGCTATAGATGCTGGGGCTTTCTGTAAATCCTTGAGGTGCGCGGGAGAATTTAAAGCTACGTCCATTTAAACTAAATCCGAACAAGTATTGGCTTTCCGAATCTATTGGGACGCTGAAAAAGGCATTCTTGAGATCAATTACAGTAAAGAATGTTGCTTCGGAATCAATAGCTGTCAGTAATGATGAGATATCTGGGACCACAGGGAATTGTGGCACAATGCATTTGTTTAATTCGCGCAGATCAATAACCAATCGGTATACTGGCGGGGCCTTCGGATCTGTTCGTTTAAGAATCGGAATTATCGGTGAATTACATACATTGGAGTCTGTTTCCACAACTACTCCTTGGGCAATGAGCTCGTCAATGATTTGCAGTAAAGCCACTACAGCATCTGGTGGTAACTTGTATTGTCGCATTCGTGGTAGTACTACTCCTGCCTTTAGTGTAACTCGATATGGTGTAATATTCATGCAACCAACATCAGTAGGGCCTTGTGCCCATAGATGTGTAGGTAAAGTCTGCAATCGGGGATCCATGTCTCTAGACACATAATGACCTTTAAAATCACGTAAAAACAATCTTACTCCTTCCGGAGAACAACATATTATAGCTCCTAGAGCTTTCAGTGTTTTTATACCTAACAAGTTTTCTGGACATGATTTAGTAAGCAATAAATCTGTAGTTCGGGTCAAAGGTCCTATCGTAAGTGGAAGAGGCTGTGATACTTCATTAACAATAGGTTTTCCTGAAAAACCAAGGGAAATATTCTGTGAGCCTGAGAGGGGTGCCCCTGGAACTTCACTACGTTTTATTGTTGTTCGACTTGCCCCGGTATCGAGTAAAAATTTTCTATCTTGGCCTAATAATTCACTATGTACATAAGGTCCTTCTTGGTCTACAGGGACCTCAATAAGGGGTAAGTCAACTTCCCTCTCTAGGCTGGTTCATGCGTATCGTTGATAATCAGGATAGTCGTACTGTGCGGTCTGGTACAGTTGTCGTGTCGTGGTTTGGGTGGCAGCAACAGGCAGCGCTGGTGCAGCTGGCACAAACTGTATAGACTGTGGTGGAACTGGCATGGACTGTGCATGCTGCGGGGCTCCTTGTTCATTCTGATCCTGTCTAGGTGGCCGTGGTCTTTCTTTTGTATTACCTATGGCGATATTATGTTTCAAACCTGGACAATCGTGTACGTAATGACCTGGCTTTTTACAATAGTTGCATGTCCCTTTTACAGGTCCTGTTGAATCACCGGAGTGTGTCGTACCCTTTTTATGTCCTTCAGCTGGAACTGTCTGGGAGACTAGCATTTTCATTTTCGTGTCTTTCATGCGTCTTTGTTCATGTTCTTGTTCCTCTCTAATTCTATTGTGATGGTACTGTAACATTTGTAACATTTGTGATGGAGTGTTACCTTGCCAGGTACTCTCGAATTTTAATACTCTATTCTTCACTTGAGGCAAGGAATTTTCAACTAATTTTGTCACAAACAGATGTGGGTATGATTCGCTACTTGCTTTTATGCCACTATTTATACCAAAACATTTTTCAAATCGGGCATAGAAATCACTAGTGTCTTCATCTTGCTTCTGTTTACAGGCTGAAATTGTACCCCAATCTTCCTTTTTCGTAGTTAATAAACGTGGTAGTACCTGCACTAGTAAACCTGGTAGTGCTTTAGTTTTATCCCCAAGCCCTGCTCCTGCAGTTCGGGCCTTTTCTTCTGCTTCTAATGCTGACCATTCTATCTTTTGGTCTCCCACCTCCCACTCTTTTTCCTTGAGTTTTTCATAAATGCCAGCAGGCATTAATACCTTTAATATTGTCATAATGTCGGGATAGGTATACTCTCCCATGAGTAACATGTCTTTAATTTCTCGGTGGAAACCCGCTGGGTCTTTGTCATGACTGGGTACCACTTTCTTCATTTGTAACAATTCTATTTTCGATATGGGCGTATATACAAATACACGTTTGAACTCATTGTCCTCGCCTTTTATTGGGTGTACTTCTCGTAAGGGATTCTGTCGGTCCATGTAATACGTGGTTCTTTCCTTAATGGGCAGTGAGACATGTTCTGGGCATACAAAGAGAATTTACTGCTTTCTTGATTCTAGTATTTCTTTAATTAACTTAGTACCTGAACCTCTCCATCTATTCTTGAGTAATTCAGTCAGTATTTCAGGTAAAGGACCAGGATCTGAATGCTGACTCTGATATAGTATAAGGAGTTGTTGAATCATATAAATCCCAGCTAAACGCTGTTCATCTGGGGTGAGATTCATAAATGTGTGTGCTACTGTATCATCACCATACATTCCGGGACTGTCAACCCATTGAACGGCTGACCTGGCTAATTCTTGTTCATCCATAGAATCGAGAAAATGATAACCCCTTCGTTCTCGGAGTAATTTGTCAGCGGCTTGGAACGAATGCTCGGGGGACCTTATATTTATTATAGGTGTTTGGAAATTCCTGTTATTATCTGGACATATCGGACGTATCGGGTCAATAAAACATCTAGTACTATTACAAGATCTTCCTCTACCTACATATGCTATCGTTTCTGACTGTCCTGTGGGCAGTCCTGATCCTTCCTCCTCGCTTTGTTCGAACTGGTCTACCGCTAATCTCTCTTCGTGTAGGCGTTCTATTTCTTTACGGATCTTTCGGCACATGGCTATTATACAATTTTGCTTATCATGTCTCCCTTCTGATATATTCTGGCTCCATCTGGTAAGAATTTGCATTGCTTCCGGGTCTACCCCCGGTCGGTCTTGATTTCTGATCACACAATTTATAAGGAAACGTAACAGTTCCCCCTGTATCTCCACTTTCTGGTATTCCATAGCTCTGTTAATACATTCAGAATCTCGCCCTGTTTGGACAAAATGATATATATTATCTAGATGCGCAGTCATTCCTGGTAACTTCCCTAGATACACCGCGGCTCGTCTGATACGTAATGATGCCATGATCATTTCGTCCTCTTTGCCGGGCACAGGGTCATATCTACAATCTACAAGAAGTTCCTTAAGCGTACGGGCATTTATGAGTTTGGGGGTACGTGAATGTGCAGATTCTTGAAAGGTAAGTTTATTTATTCTGGGTGGCGTAGAAAAAATGTTGGTAGCACCTCCCGTAGCCCCGTCTGGGGTATCGGGCGTGAAAGGATTCGTTGAACGCGACACAGCAACTATAGGTGTGGACACAGCTATAGAAGTAGCTGTAGGAACAGATGTAGAACCAGATGTGCTTGCCGGAACTTGTGTCGGAATTTGTTGCTGTAGAGATACAGATACTGGATCTTGACGTTGAACCTCCCTGGCAGGCGGTCTATGTGGGGCGGGATTAGCATACTCGGGAGCTGCGTCATCTAAATATGAGGAAAGAAAAACATCTTCTGCGGTTCTAGGATGTCCCTTAGGATGTACTTTTATTGGAAATAATGGGGGTGGCAAGTCTTTTGGTATTTCCGGAGTAGCCTTAGGTAATCCCTCGGCCAGGAGGGGATACATACCATTCATAAGGGCATTTCTTTGTCTGTCTATTTGTTCTGACTTCACTCGTGTACCTTCTTCAATTAATAGATTTTCTCGGACTTTATTTGAATTCCCTCTATTTTTCTCTTCCTGTCGGAGTGCTTTTTCTGTACGTCTATGAGATTTTTTACGCCATAACTCAACGGCGTCTTTCTGTGACTGTCTGACTTTCCTTTTCCATAACTCTTCCTCTACTTTCATGATGCACTCTGCATCCCAGGTCCCAGCTGCGGGCCACTTCTGACTTTCTGGTAATTCCTTGGTGTAGTCTACCCATAAATCAAGAAATAATATAGCGTCTAAGCCATGTTTATGATACATGAAGTACCCTGGAGTATCCCTAGGAGGAATAGGAACGGCTTCTTCGAGTACCCCTTTTCTAGTTGTGATCTGTCTTAATTTCGAAAAGAGCGGCATATTGAGAACTGGTCTGATACTTGATCTTGAACAAACTTAATACAAATATACACAATAATGAACAGTCATTCATACCACAATATGCAGAACGTATTTAAAACATTTAACATTTAACATTTAACCGAGCAACAATGATGATGACGATCTAAGGAAAACTTAATCACTAAACATAATACTCGACATTATCTGAGTTATTCTGAATTTATATACTTGATATACTAGATATACTGCTAAACAGTACAGATATACTGCTGAAACAGTGCAGACCGGATTTGTGTACCCAAACCCGTCTTGACCGGCACAACCTATGTGCACGTCAGAACGCCTCCCCAGTAATGGTACTCACCGGGTAGCTCGGAAACGGAAGGCCTCGGAAACTGAACTGAACTTGAACCGGACTGGACTCGACTCGGGACTTCGGAAACTGGACTCGACTCGGGACTTCGGAAACTGGTGGGCCTCTGTATACCTCGGATCTTGCTCTCTCAGCTAGGCTCTGGTCGGGATACTTCGCACTTCTCACCGCCTCGTCTGGGTGTTGATCGCAGCCTCAGTCGCCCCCGCTTGACCGGAGGGAGATACAGGAAATCCTGCTGGTACGCGTTGTTGTCCGTCCAGCTGTGGCAGGAGACCGGGCCTGCAACTCACCGCCGGCGCGTGAGATGAGAAAGTGTCCCTGTTCGGGCGCCATTCATGTGGTAAATAATTTAATTACCGGGACTTAATTTGATACAGAAACATAATAAAATAGCTCAGTAAATAAGAGGCAGAATCCGTGGTATTAGAGGTTCGGAATGGGCTTTATTCCAATGGTAGATTCGAATCGGTTGCTCCAAGTTCCATCACCACGAAGGTTCAGGAAGTGAAGTACATACGTTATTGACAATCAATCACTTTTATACAATAGGCATTACAATGAAGCAAATACAAGAGGCGTAACAATTGATAGTGTGGATAATATATTCATGCGCAGCAAAAAGTAGGCGTAACTGGGAGTGACTAGGGAACGTCATCAGGTGTGACGTCATAATAGGGTGGTTCCATGAAAGAATTTCGCAATGTCAGCAGAAATACTTGGCAGAAATGCGCGCGCAGCCGCATGACGTGTGATTGACGTGCAACTAGGGGGTGAAGGGGACTTGACATTTAGCTCTACATGTGGCGACAGAAGTCTGGAGGGTCAAGTCAACCTAATCCCAAATCATATCTAACATCCTATGTTTAAAGAACTATGTTATCCAAAAGAGAGGTCTTCTTAGAGTAGAATCTTATTCTATACTGACTATACTGACTGTTAGTGCGTGTACAAGCGTCTAAGTGTCTACACTAGATGCGTGGGTAGAAATCTTCCATAGTAATAGGGCTATGAATTACTTGCATAAAGACAGAGAAGCCGGGCCTTTGCTCGGTTGCTGGAAGAATGTTTACTTAAACTACTAGACAGGAATGCATCGGGCAGGGAACGGAGCAGATAATTTCGAAGGTGAAATACAGTTTTTGGCAGGCAACAGGCTGATGTCAGGCTTCGTGAGCCGCGCAGAGAATGAGACAAAGTTCATGGTCACAGGTGCAGGCTCAGACTCGAGCTTTCAGAGGCAGAAGGCAAGAAGAGTTTGATGACAGAATCAGGGCCTACTTGCCTGGACTGTAAAATGGCATAAGTGAACCATATAAAGCCGGTGGCCTTTCATACTTAGGAATGGAATATCCGGCCTATTCATGGCGGATCTGAAAGAGGACATGTTGACGGTGGACGCACATGTGTTTGCGTCTTCATAACTGGAACTGGAGGGAACATACATGTACTTATGATTCATACATGAAACCGTTGGGGTCCAAGATAGGGGACATAACTGATCAGAAAAATCCATATTTCCACATGTCGACGGATTCTTGACCACCCACGTCGACGATCAGCTCCGCGATGATGTCGGCTTCGGAGTCGATGCGGCACAGCAGCAGGCGTCGGGTCGGCGTCGCAAGTCGGAGCAGCGCTCACGGCTATGGCAGGCTGACGATGTCGTTCGCTGGCATCGATGTGGCACGGCAGCCGGCGTTGGGTCTACGTTGCAAGTCGGAGCAGCGCTCACGACTTCGGTACAGATTATGGCGTCATTCGCCAGCGTCGGTACTGCAGATTCCTTCTGTAGGACTAGAACAGCAAGTTCCAGATGCAGGCAAACAGAAGGCGGTGAAGTCTGGTATCCCTGAGACTTTGGTCAGGAGGCAAGCTCAGATCAAGCCCTTGGAGTAATATTCTGCAAGATTATGAAAGTTTTTTAAAAGTTCCTTCTCCTTTCCTTGGCAATGAAGAGACCACTGCAGGTCAACCCAGCAAACAGCACACTGGCAGAGGGGCAGTCCAAACTCCTGCAGCTTCCTTGGCAAAAGGTTTGTCTTGTTCCCAGAAGTGAACTAAAGTCTTGGGGTCTGGGTCCCCATATTTATACTACTTTTCTCTTTGTTCTCTGAAGGCAGAGAGGCCTTTGCCTAGTCCAAACAAGTTCTGGTCAGTCCTGGAGCACTTTGTTGACAAGACTCCTTCTTTCCTTTCACAGTGTAGGGCAGAGACATCAGACGCTCCACAGGAGCCAGCATTGTGGAGGGAAGGCACAGGCCTATTCAGGTCCTCCCTCCCATCTACATGCAGATCTTCCTATTCAGCCCTGTGCTGACTCACCCTCTCTCCTGGAATCCCCCTATCACTCACTGAACCAGACTCAAAATACACAACCTAGCAGAGGCAGGCTTGGACGGTTAAGCAAGAAAACTCCTACTTTCTAAAAGTGATATTTTCAAACACAGAATGTTAAAACCAACTTCACTAAAAGATGTATTTTATCATTCTGAGTTCAGGCATACTAAACTCGAATCTCTACCTAGTTCCCTGAGTCAGTTAGGATTATAAGATGTAATTATCAAACTGCCCATTCTGGCCAATGGGGAACAGGTGGCCTTGCAATAGTGAAAAACGAAAATGGCTGTGATTCACTATTAGGACATGCCACACACACCAGGGCATGTCCTACGTCTTACCTTATACAGTTCACCCTGCCCTTGTGCCTACCATAGGTGGCACAGTGCCCAAAGCATCTAAACCAAGAAAACATATCAAAAACAGAGATGGCAATCAGAAAAATGGAAGGGAGACTCACGCCAATGGTACCAGGTCTAAGAGTGACTAAATAACATTTAATGACTCCAGGAACTCCCCCCATAACTAGCAATTTAACTGATTTTAAAGTGAAGGATAGTGAGCCACAGTTGATGGCCTCCCGCCTAGACACTGTAAGTTCATGCCTATCAATGCACATCACACAGTATGTCATGTTGTTAGTTGTAAATGAACATATACAAACATATGTACACATTTAGTAAAATTACGGGCGGGTGGGAGACGGGTGGCGGGCAACTCGCTCCGCCGTGGGTGTGCGTAGCTTGCATGTCCTACGCCTACTTCGCGGATCGCGAAGTAGGCAAAGCTACACACACTCCGCGGCCGGAGCGTAGCACTGTGCCCAGGCTTACTTTAGGTGCAAAGAATTCGATCAGCATTAGTATTTCTGGACCTGGTATCTCTACACTTACATTTTAGGGCATTTGTATTTGGGCATCTGGAGTTCCTAACATTTAAGCTATTGTAAGAAGATCCAGATCTTTAAATTGTCCTGGAAAAGAGTGTCAGTTAAGGCCGAAAGAAAAATGAAAGTGTGTTTTAGTGGGCAGTGCTGATAAAACACAAGAGAGACCAAAGGTGGCTTGAGCAAATCTTGTAGGTAATCCTATGATACAGGGCAGACATTTAGCAGCATAAAGGAATGTTCTGGTGCATGAATGGGGTTGTGGACTGTGCGCATCGTTAAAATGAAACTTGTTTTTTATCCAAAAGACAGAGCATTGGATACATGGTCTCAATTTCTGCTTCAAAACAGCAAGCAAGCATAAAACATTTTGAAGTAAGTTTAACACATGAAAAACTGAATAGGGACAAAAGTCCTTGCATGCTGTCGAAGCTGTGCCATTCTGTCCCTGTTTGACATCTGGTGACAATTCCTGTATGTTTCCCTTGTGTGGCTGTCATTCTGTTCCTGGAACCATTTGAACACCCTTTCTAGGTTTTATTATCTAGACTTACAAACTAGCCTTATCCTAATGCTAAGGCATAGTTTCCTGTAACTATTGATTAAACATTTGCTTGCAGTGGTGGCACCTGCTAATTGAATGAAATAATTTGATGGTCATTGGCGAGTTCTGACATATGGGCTCCTGAAGTTTGGAACCCTCAAGGGACATTGATGTAGATGCTTGTCCTATTCTCTTACCTTCCATCTACTTTAACCATCTGAATCCCTTTAGCAAGGGTAAGAATGAAGGCTGGGAAGGATACATGAGTTTCTAAATGAATGGAAATTAACAGCAAGGTCTGTGTTGCCATCCCTGTTGTTTAACCTTAACACAGCTCATTTCGATTATTTGAAACGAAAATTGTGGTAAAGGAGTTCCAAGTACTGTAGCATGTCAGTGAGATTTTGATATTTGATAGAGCCTGTGTGTGCATGCTTTGTTCTCTTGTATTGGCTGCGGATAACAAAATTAATAATTTGATCACAACTACAAAAAAACCAAAGATGATATTTGGTAAAGGCCGGGAGGTAGCAGATACATTATATTTGGGTGACCTGCCCCTGACATATGCCTCAACTTCTAGATAATTGAGATTTTGGATAATAGTTTAGGGACACCTTGTTGTCATCGTGCCACAGTACCTCAAATATATTAGCATACCAGACTTGTAAGGTGGTCTCTACAAAGTTCATCCATAGAATTAAGAAGGCTAACCAAAGGACAATAAAATGGGTGATATAGCAAATTTTGGCAGGATGAGAAGGGCCTGTGGAAACCCCTGGGATCTGTGTTTAGAAACAATGATTGATGACCAATGGGTAAAATGAGTAAAATCACAGATACAAGATCATTGTGTAATAAATGTTAACAAAAAGTACACCCTGACAATCTATAAACCAACAAGAATATGCAATACAAGCAATGATTTGCCTAAACAGACAAAGAAGTAGCAGGATGTGATTTTTCGATCTCCTCACCTATGAACTCAGAAGTAGCTGGAGGATTGACGAAAAATCTTAGTTGAAAATGTAGGCTTTGTAATTATAACTATGAATCTTCTAAACATGCTTTATGCTGGTGTTGAGATGGGGATGTCCCCTGCATGGTGCATAGTCGTGGACCCGCCCTGCGTTCATGCTCGAACTGCATGTGTCTGTTATCATGGCATTTTAGCCTATCCTCAGTAAGTCAGTATGTGCACTGTGGCCTAGGCCTGCACTTTAGGTTAAGTACTTGTCCTGGACCTGGAGGTGAACACTAAATAAAATAGTCATAGTGACAGCTGGACTACTGTCCCTGGTTTGACACGTGTAGCATGGTGGTGGCAGCTTACTGTGTTTTGTAGTGATTATAGTCTTACTATGCTTTTTACCTGCTTCTTCTGAATGGAGGCCTACGTGCCTACTCACCTAAAGGTTCCACTGATCACAGTGAACCGGAATCCTAGCACCAAGATACTGTGTTCTGGGACATGTGCATCTGTGCTAGCGGAGTGGTTTACAGTACAGGGGTGTATGCGTGAACCAACGTGACACTAACATGTGGGTTCCCCTTTGATAGCCCTGGGCCTGTTCATGTGCACAAGAAAGAAGTGAGGCTGCTTTCCCAGAGCACTGCTGATTAGTCTTCCTGGAACTGCCATTGGGTGGATGGCAGGGGTCAAGGATGGAACTGCAGTATCTATTGTCAGATTCTGAAGAGTCCCTAAAAGGGGAACAACCCTTTGTCTTTCCTTGTGATCACTGTCAGGTGTGGCTGTTGATAGTTAAGGTGCGAACTGCTCACATCTCTTTGTACCTCTGTTATGGGTGCTTAAGCCTACTGTGAGGAGCATCACTCAAAACATAGGCTGAGGATGGAAGACAGCTTGCGAAGGACACATGCAAAGGGAACAGACCCAAATTGATTTTGAAAATGCAGACTGGATCTCCAAATACCCTGGCTGCCAAATCTGTTTAAAAGTGAGAGTAACTGACCAACTTGTAGTCTCAGTTCTAAGTTATTTTCAATAAAGGATAGGGAACTCCATAGAGAACTCAGAAGACCACTACACAACCAATTGCTGGTATCTTCTAGATAGCCAGTTCCCCGGGTTGAGGAGACATCACCTAGAGTTTGATCTGGAGGATGAATTGCTGACTTGGACTGGGAAACAGGGATCTCTGCCTGAGGGAGAGGGGAGGAAAGCGCCAACCCAGTAGCAGGAGCGGACCATTTGCAGGCACTGTAGCAATTGACCCTGGTGCAGAGGTCTGTCCAATAGAGACTTGCAACCTGAGTGAATGACTCCAGCTGATCTGGGCAGCTTCATCAGAGTAACCGCTGCACTGCCCAATTGTGCTGTGTGGCCTCCGGTACTTTTCACATCGTCACCAAGGCTCACCAAGGCACTGGAGCTTCCCCACCCAGTTGACTGGCCTGACTGAAGCAGGGATTGGTATCTGTCTGTGGCACCCACTATGTGCTATTGAATGTAGAAGATGTGACACAGAACTGCCACTTTGTGCCATTGGATCCCGACCGTCACAAGGAAATAAAGGCTGCAATCCAGAGGTGCTGGCCCATAGTACCCCTCTGCACGTATAGAACCTGGCACTTATCCAGACATCCTAGGAGCCAGCTGTACTCCAAAGACCCGAGGCCGCCGCCTCGTGCCACTAAGTGCCTAAGATAGCACCTGTCAACTGTGACGTCGAAGACTACGGCATCCAATTGGAGTACTGTCACCATGACCTAGGATGTCTCCTGGAAGTGTTTCACTGAAGCCAGAGCCTCATGCCTGGATATGAGGGCTGCCAACTGCTTTCACACGGGGAGTCTGCAGCATGAATGACCTGACTCACTGGAGTGACAGGGCCGGACCTGCCAAATCCTCAAGTCCTGCCCATGTGGAGTGATCATTGGAGCCAAGAAGGGGGCTTACTCCACACGCACCGGCTCCTGCTGATCTTCCCCTGAGATTTCAAGTGTGAGTGGCAGGTGCTTTCCCCCAGCCATACTGTTGCTTGCCGTGTGGGAAAGCCTTATCCACCACTGGTGAACCTGCTCCGTAGCCACCATGTACGGATGGGAGACTGAAATGGGTCTTGAGCCCTTGAGACTGTATTCTGAGAGAAGTGGGGAGGAGAGAGTGCTGCACCCATATTAACAACTATGCCACATTAGCCCAGAGAACCCTGAGACTGAGAGAAAGGGAGAAAGTATTGGGTAGAGTAACTAGAGCAGGAGAGTTCAACTTTGAAGTACAGGAGACTCACACCAGCAAGTCAAGTATCCCGGCATTATTGTGTAATATTTTGAACAGATATGTTATGTAACAGGGGGATGGCTCGGGGCGATCTACGGACTACTCTCCCCCCTAACGCAAATACAAGTTATGGGTAATAAGAACTCTGCGAAGTTGGGGTGGTGGGTAGTTGTATGTCCGTCTTGCAGCGAGGCAGGGAGGGGGGTGGAGGACAGGGACCAGTTTGAGTTCATGTTTATTTTGTTAGCACAAGTACACCATATACTGATTGCATCTATACACAGTTTGTGCATGCTTCCTGTATCGCATTGCTCCCCATGCACCATAATCACCTTCACACCTTCTGACAAGAAGAGAAAACTTGACCGACCACATGCAGGCTCAACCCGAGATCTTTAATGGGCTAGGCCCCCCTTTCTCCATTATATCGTGGAATGTAAATGGCTTATGTGACAAGATAAAGAGGGGGTTAGTGCTGCAGTACCTTAAACGACATGCTCAGGTAGTGGCCCTCATCCTAGAAACACACTTGATGGGATCGGCCTGTAAAGCTTTGGATAGATGGGGATTTAAAATGGCGACACACTCTGAATTCACCTCGAGTTCATGGGGGATGGGAATCTTGGTTCGGAAAACCTTCCCACTGACTATAACTGGGTCTTGGACGGACGATCAGGGGCGTGTTGCAGCTGTTGCATGTCAGTGGGAGGGGCGTGCATACCCTTTGGTCTCTGTATATATCCCACCTGCGCTGCAGACTCTAGCCCTCCCGGCCCTTGGTAAATTCCTGCTTACACTCCCTCAAGGTGAACTGATCATAGGGGGTGACTTTAACGCCACGCTCGACACCACGCTCGACAGGCTGCCACCTAGGGAACACTGCAGGACCCACCTTCGTCTGGCCACATTCCTCAACGACTTTGGCTTGATAGGCATTTGGCGTTCACGCTTCCCTCAGGAACGACAATACACCTTCCACTCGGGTGCGCTCAATAGTCTGTCTAGGATAGATTACATCCTTGCTCTGTCAACCGGCTTGGAAGACGTGTCGAGATCTTACACCTCCCCAGAGGTATTTCAGACCACTCCCCGATTATGTTAAAGTATACCTCTCGCTTCCAGGGAAGGTGACGCATGTTTCCCATACACCCTGGTTTTCTGAGAGACCCCACAATCTGTAAAGGCCTACACACCACTACAAAGCAATATTTCACTGAAAATGAACATTCTGTGACCTCCCCAACAACCCTGTGGGAGGCTTATAGGACAGTCCTGCACAGCCAAGCCATATCCTTAATTACCTCTCATAAGCGGGACAAGGCAAAACAGGTGATGTTCCTTGAGCAGGTGGTACAGCGGGCCGAGGACGAACACTCCACTGACCCCAGTGACGACACAACTCATAAGCTGAGCCTTGCAAAGCAGGAATACAGGGACTACATGTGGGAGGAGGCCAAGGCCAGAATAACAAAGGTACAGGACACTATTTATGAAGTCGGCGATAAAGCTGGCAAACTTCTGGCCTGGCTGGACAAAATGTAACAAGCTGGGAGCTGGGTGGCACAACTGAACTCAATAGATGGGGTGGTGATTACGAACCCGCAGGTGATAGTGAATGCATTTGCACTTCATTATGAGACAATATACACTCCCAAGGCCAAGACTACGCAAGAGGAGAATCTGGCATTCCTCAAAGATATACAAATCCACAAACTTGCCCCGCACGAGGTTCAAGCCTTGGAGACAGACTTGACACCTGACAAACTAACACAAGCCATTAATGGGCTCCAGTTGGGGAAAGCCCTGGGTCCCAACGGCATCCCCATAGAACTCTACAAAAAGGAAGCTTGCAAACTCACGCCGCATTTACTCAAAATGTACGAAGCCAGTCTGATTCCCATGGATCAGCGTATCGCGACAATTGTAGTAATTCCGAAACCCGGTAAACCCCCACAAGAGTGCTCCTCTTATCGGCCGATCTCCCTGCTGAATGCAGAAGACAAAATACTCTAAAAGGTACTGGCAGCTAGGCTCCAACCATGGGGATACCGCATATGCATTAGTGACACACAATTGTATTGCTGGGGTAGACAGATCCAAATTTCGCTTCCATGGCATTGATGTAGCCCTGCCCGCAACAAGGGGTGGAGATAGAGTACTCAAATTGAGACAACTGGAAGCTCGATGGATATGTATGCTACGTTCGGTAACAAAGGGGTTCAACAGTGACAATGAGATGCACTACTTTCTCTAATTTAGAACTGGTTAGTAGCATTTGAATCCTGTTCGTGGCAGTAATTCAATTTGTTTGCATGTCACCTTGTTTTTACATATGCTTTACTGTGTCGACTACTAATATGTATGGCTGGATAATGTTTTCACATTTCCTAACGTTTCTCCAAATGTGTATTTAGATAAACACAACTATCAAATGTAAAACGAATGTCATATCTATTATACACTGTCTGTATGTTGGCCCTGGTGTCCGTCCATATATTACTGCTTGTTAAGTGCTGTACGTGCCTATTCTATCCGACAGGCTGTTCACACACATTATTGCGGTGTTATATGTTAGAAAATATCCATGGACCGTTGCTTGATTCCTTAATCTATCACGTTCTTTTAGCATTTAACCTTCTGACTATCAATGGATGCTGTTCATCATGCTATCACATTTTTCTGACTCTACATGCTCCCTTTCCTTCTTTTTCAAACTGCATTACAAAATAGTCTCCGGAGGTCGTCAACGCTTAAACATTGGTTGTTAACACTCTTCAACAGTGTGTGGGAATGTTTCTTTAAGACGTTACCATTTTAGCGGTGTATACTTATATTTGAACACATTATTAATCGTTTATCCAGATCTTGGTAACTCTGGACTCTTTATATTCACCTCATTTTAGCATGAATTTTGTGGACCCTTTTCCATTAAGTATTAAGCACATGGCCGGCAGTCACTAACACAGGACTGTGCATAATATAAATCTCTTGGCCACCCATACCGGCATATGCTCCGACGTTGCGTGATACACATATACGCGGTCACCCCCAGGCGTAATGCTTCCATTAATATACTTCAGTACTCTAGTAAGTTTTTGCCGTCAATTGCATGTGTTATCCTGGTACGCACACATGCTTTACTTAACACGGACAGTATGACTGTGCACAGTGACCATGCACTGTGAATCCACATGCCGTTGACAATTTTGTTCGTGGCATTTGAACCGCTAACCTTCCCAAACGATCAGTGCCGTCGCTACTCTCAGCAGTTTCGAAATTCAAACCAATCCAAGATGGAGACGTTGGTGAACTACTTGTATAAACACCTAATTTTATTTGAATACTCAGCACTTTCACTGATTCATATACTCATGATTACTTTGACTTTTAAGAAATGTGGATCTGTTCGTATTATGTTAAAGCATTAGGGCTAGCATTGAGATATTACCTTGTTTCGTACATAATGTCTCTTATTCTTGTCCAAACACGGAACTAGTCAAAGATGGCGGGGACTGGGCCACAGATGGTTTGATGCATTTACGCTGCTTCCGTGTCTCGTAAATTTGCTGAACACGTCTTTTACTTACGTATAAATACGGGCAGCTGATTACTAGTGGTTGATTACCGATCCGACTCGACGGTGTATCATAACTACGTTATCGACTCCTGTGAATCTGCTTGATACTTCGCTCCGAATTTACTCAGGTATCTGTGGGACTGAGTCAGGGCATCTTGGTTTTAACAGTGGGCGTGTAACGGCTTTGGTCTTAGATTATGAGGGCTTATGTGCCCCTGTCATACTTTTCGAATTGGACGTTTTAAGTGTATGGCTGTGCTCTGTAACTCGAACTATATATGATTATTGCGCCCTATACTGTGAGATTCTCGTCCGTGGGGTCCGCCATGCTTGGTCACATTGTTTGTGTTTTTGTTTCTTTCTCATAATTTTCACACATAATACGTCGCTGCATTCAGCAGCGTCAACAGGCTGTCGTTCGTATTTTCAAATTGCTTGGCTTGACTGTGTTACCGTTAAAACTGCCAATTTTAAAAACTATTGCAGCTCAATTTGCCGGAATTTGGCGCATTCTTGTAACTTGCCAGAGAACGTATCTGGCTTCCTCTTCACCAAGGTTGAGGGGTAGAGTTCTGTAATCTTTTTGACGGAATTGTGTCCTAGCACATGTTTTCTGTTAATTTATATCATTGTTCTCATTTGCCTATGACACTGTATATTTGTGTTCATCAGGGTTTGTTCTTTGCTGGAACAATACAGCTTGGACTATTCTGAATTATTGTCACTTTGGATAACTTTTCAACGCCTACGCTTGTCCACCGGCAATATAACTCGGTAAGAATATTAAATATTAAGGCTGTACGTATGCCTTTTGAATTCTGTGGTGATTACACAAATGACGTTGGGACCGCATGTGCATAATTTGCCATGCTTAAAGTTTTTATTTAATTTTATCTACTCAGATTAATGCCGATCAGTCAATACTTACAGTCTTGTTCCTAATAGGTTAGGAACTTTGGACTGACATAATTTGATATCTTTCTCTGCGAATTTGGGAAATTATGAATATAGACATTTCTCCTCCCCTTTTTCTCTTTTACACGCTCCTCAGATTTTTGCACATTGGAAATCTTTCAAATCACTACATCTCAACAATCGTGTTCTACTAAGTTCGACAGCTTGATCCGTTGGTAAGCGTTTTGAACATTAGGATACAGTTTTCTTGGTTCCTAGGTGGTACTCTTTGTTCACGTGTTCATCAGTCTTACTTGCATTTTGGACTTTTTCTCTCTCTCACTATCTCATTTTCGGTGATTATTACGTCATGTTTCACTTTTCTATAAACCTTTTCTAATTATTCTGATCTTTTCTTCTCACGGTATTTCGGTTTTGGATATGGGCAGCTTCTTGGCCCTGAAGTATATTCTGGCACTTTTGGTATAAGGTTTCTATTCTTCGCTAAAATTAGGCTCATATTTGTCTTTTTATTCAACATGTTTTTATGAATAAATCTGATGTGAATTTTTGTATGATTTTAACAGCCCTGAAGAAGCCCATGTTTGGGCGAAACGCGTTGGCTGTGGATATAACAACATCTTCATAATAAAGAAGAAATTTGAAAAACTGCTTATCTCTTTGTGCGCTACGTTAATCCTGTAATATTACAGTATACCAGCTAGTTTATTTTTGTGTTGCCTCTCATATTTTGGGCTTATTAGGCTCCAACCATACCTTACCTCTCTAGTAAATCCCGACCAGTCGGGCTTCATGCCAGGCAGGAACACGGCACTTAATCTCAGACGACTCCACAGTGTAATGGCCCGCATACCCACTATTCAGGAGGAGGCGGTCATACTCTCCTTGGATGCACGTATGGCTTTCAATCTCGTCGAATGGCCCTTTCTTTTCGCAGTCTTAAGACACTTTGGCCCCAAATTCTGTGCCTGGGTCCAACTCCCATACACGCAGCCTCTGGCGCATGTGGTAGTCAATGGACGAGTCTCAGCTGATTTTCAGCTAGGTCGCGGGACAAGACAGGGTTGTCTGTTGTCTCCCCTCCTGTTTGCTCTTGTGCTGGAGCCGCTTGCGTCTGGATTAGGAGGGATCCTTTGATACGCGGGCTTAGATGGATGGAGGGATGGGAGGATCTCCATGTATGCTGATGACATCTTACTTTATATGGCATCCCCCAGATGATCAATAATTGTACTACTAGATATCTTCGTGTCCTATGGCAGAGTTTCGGGCTATACCATTAACTGTGCCAAATTGGTCCTTTATGTCATGAGGGGCCCTCCTCCGCGGCTACCTTCGGGCTGCCTGAGGGGTTTAGGTATCTTGGAATATATGTGACTTCCCAACCCGCACATTTCATTGAGAGGAACCTTTCAGAACCCTTGAAAAGACTCCGACAGGATGTAAAACACTGGCACTCTTTGCCCCTGACGCTTCTGGGTCGCGCAGCCCTGTTCAAAATGATGGGACTCCCCAGGTTTCTTTATGCCTTGCAGAATACTCCATTCCCGGTTCCCCACTCTTACTTCAAAGCGATTGACGCAGCAGTAAGCCACCTTCTCTGGGATGGGAAGCCGTCTCGAATAGCAAAACACACAAGATGATGGACGTAATGTTGCACATTGGCAAAACATTCACCCCCAGTCACAGATCTGGGTTTAATCCATCGTTATTTTGCTCAGCACGCCACCCCAGTTCAGAAATGGCCATATGCAAATCAGTCTTGACCCTGTGCCTTATGGGTAAAGTCCAGCCCGAACTGCCAAGTCATGTCTTCCCTGGACCGGAATCAAGCATCTTAGGACCGGTTTCGGGGTTTCACCCCTCTTCAGCCAGGATAGCTTGACTCCAGTGGCGTAGTGAGCACGGGACCCACGTCTGGGCATACCCTTCCCACATAGGGTGAACAGCAAAACACACAAGATGATGGACGGAATGTTGCACATTGTCTCGAATAGCCATGCCCAAACTGGTACAGGGCTGGTTTGATGGCGGGATTGCCCTACTGTGGTAAATATTCTTTTTACCTTGACTGAATTTCATACGGAATCTAAAATAAAGTAAAATTAGCTCAGAATAATAAGAGGCAGAATCCGTGGTATAAGAGGTTTTCTGAATGGGCTTTATTCCAAAATGGCCGACTCGAGTGGCGGCCTTCAGGTTCCGTCACCACGAGGGTTCAGGAAGTGAAGTACAATACTTTATTGACAAGAAGTAACTTTTATAGGTCATACATTACAATGAAATGAGTGTAGAAGGCGTAACAATTGATAAGAGAAATGACATAGTAAGTATGTAATCGAAACTAGGCGTAATAAGGAGCAAAAAGAAACATGATTGGCTCTGATTATCATACATAGGTGGATCTATAAGATAATACTTAACATAGATGCGCGCGCAGCAACATGACGTGTGATTGACGTGCAACTAGGGGGTGAAGGGGACTTGACATTTAGCTCTACATGTGGAGACGAGAAGTCTGGGGGGTCAAGTCAACCTAATCCCAAATCATATCTAACATCCTATGTTTAGAGAACTATGTTATCCACAAGGAAGGACTCTCGGGCAGAATCTATTCTATACTGACTGTGTGTGCGTGTACAAGCGTCTAAGTGCCTATATGAGATGCGAGGGGCAGAAAACTTTCCATGGCAACAGGGCTATGAATTACTTGCAGGAGAACGGAAAGGCCGAGTCCTTTGCTTGTGAGCTAAAGGAGATGTTTACCTAAATCACTAGACAGGAATGCATCGGCTGAAGAGCAAAGTAGATAATTCGAAGGTGAAATACAGCTTCTTGGCAGGCAGGCGAAACTGGCCGAGGCAGGCACCGTTAGCTGCACAGGGAGTAGGACAAAGTTCATGGATACAGATGTGAGCTCAAGCTGAAGCTGTCAGAGGCAGAGAGCAGGGAGAGGTTTTGAGGACAGAATCGGGCCTACTCGCCTGAACTGTAAAAATGGAGTAACTTAGCCATATAAAGTCGGTGGCCTTTCATACTTAGGAATCGAATATCCAGCCCATTGATGGCGGATCTGACAGAGAACATGTTGACGGTGGACGCACATATGTTTGCGTCTTGGAAACTGGAACTGGAGGGAACATACATGTACTTGTGACATGCACATAGAACCGTTGGGGTCCAAGATAGGGGACATAACTGATCAGGAAAATCCACATTTCCACATTCCCTCCTTGTCCCCTACTTGCCCTTCAAGAGATATCAATCTTCATTATTCCATCGATTTGCTCATGGAGCATCATTTCTTCTTCCTTCTTCTTCCGGCATTTTGAACGAAAACCTTGATATGGAATGCATGATGTGGCACATAGACCACAAATTGCTGGTCCACATTGCAGGCATAAACAGCAACTGAAGAGCATAAGAAGGCCAATACCTAGGAATGATAGAACTCTCCATCCCCAGGCTGATATCACACTCCAAAACCACCCGGACCACGTCCAAGTGCCTGGATTCTCGTGTATCTGGCTCACAATCTTATGAAGGCGTGTTATAGCTTTATATACAGATGGCGAATTTTCTGGTATGAATATGCAGCAGCTGGATCCGATGACCCTGCAAGCTCCGCCCCTATCGGCCAGGATGACGTCAAGGACAAGACGATTCTGGAGAACAACAATTCTCATCACTGATTGTTCCTCTGTCAGATTGCCTAGGGCGGCTATAGTCTCGTTTACTACAGCTTCAAGAGTCTTGGTTAGTCTACGTATCAGCTTACTATTTGATATTGTACCTATATAGGGAAAGATGCCTTTATTGAAATCTACATACTTGTCCCATGCCGTCTCAGTATAATCGACAACTGGGAGATCTCTTCGCTCTCTATTGTGTACTAAATGAACATTTCGATAATAATCAGGAGGAGCTAGGAAAACAGGTGGCAAAAGGAATGCTATGTAACAGGTACCATCCCAATCTAGAGGCAGACGCATATATGCCGTCTGACCACATATAAAGTAAGAATGGCGGAAAGCTCTAAATGAAGATTTACCTTGATCACTATATTCTACTGTAGTAACGCATTTGCTATGGCCCATATGTATGGAACCAACTTTTCTTACGCATAATTCACCTTTAACTGGAAATACTGACATAGTGGGTAGAATTAGTTCAACTTCGGATTTGACATTCAGAATCATAAGATTGGGTGTAAAATTACCTAATTTATACACTTCATTTTCTAGATCAGTTCCTGTTCTACTGGGGTGACCCTCCTTATTAGGGTGACAGACTTTGAATAAAACTAGATTCAGATTTCCCCATATCCAATGTTGTTGATAAACTGCTGTGTCTGGGTCTATGGAATTTAGTAAACTAAACCATGCTCCACAGGAGCCATTGTGTGTAAACGGATGTGGAAAGAAAGGCAGAACTCCTTGGTTATTCTGATAGGGAGGGAGTCGGCCACACACCCAACAATTGGTGGCATTACTAGTCTGATGGGAATGATGTAACATACTAATGAAAGTGTTATTGCGCAGCGCAAGTCTATAAGATAATTCATGTGGCGGTAGGTCACTAAAAGAATGTTCAGCAGCAACATTATAAACATGTCTAGACATAGGATGATATATGTGCAAAATCACACTCGTAATAATTAGTAAAAGACTCAATAAAAACAGAATTAATAATGTCCTTATACAGTAGCTACGCAGTGATTTACAATACGCCTGTCGTTTCAACATTTCTCGTGTATTTTCTCTACTCAGGTCCAAGGGATACATGTCAGAGACAATTCAACCGCTTCACCTCGGAGAGGACTTAAACAATCAAATTGCTCGACTGTTTGGGCCTAAGCTTTAATTTATAGTTCTGAGAGTCGTTTTGCTCAACAAAGGGAAGTTTTGAATCAGTCTGTGAGGGAGTGCAGGGCACAGTGTCTATATCCGAGGATAGTCCATGAAATTTCTTGATGTGGCTGGAATGTATCCAGCCCTTGCGGCCCTCAACTTTCACGGCTGTTCTTGTGGTCAGCAGGACTAGCTTCGGTGCTTTCCACCTGGGCTCCAACTGGGTCTTTCGATCGAAATTCCTCACCAACACCAGATCACCCGGAGCAACGTCATGGGGTTTCACCTCAGTGTTGTCAGGAAAAGCTGCAGCTACCTGTGAACGACAAGATTGTAGTGCAGACATCAAGGAAGCCAAGTAATCTGTTAGCATATCACAATTAACATCAGTTATTTTACGTGGTATTGGCGTCCCCCACATATTTGGTGGTCTTCCGAAGATCACCTCATACGGGGATAGCCCTGTTCGAGAGTGTGCTACCATTCTTATGTAAAATAGTGCAACTGGTAAGGCTACTATCCAGTCAACACCTTTCTCCTTACATATTTTAGACAATCTGATTTTCAAAATTTGATTATGTCGTTCCACGAGACCTGCTGCCTCGGGGTGTCGGACACAGTGGAATTTCCACTGATATCCCAACAAAAGTGAGACATGTTTCATTAATTCGGATGAGAAAGGCTGGCCGTTATCTGAATATACAACACGTGGTAAACCGTACCGTGGGAAGAATTCTCGAACTAACTGTTTGGCAGTAGTCGGGGCCGTGTAATCTGATACTGGGTACGCCTCAGTCCATCGGGAGAGAGCGCAGACAACTACAAGAACATATTTGAATCCTCGACATCGTTCCATCTGGATATAATCCATTTGGAGCACTTCAAAAGGATGGTCAGGAGTCTGGAATCCACCCTGTTCTACGGGAACACTTTTTCCTGGGTTGAACTGACAACATATCATACAGGTACGGACTTTTTGTTTAGCTGCTGCTCGTAAATGTTTATTGAACCAAATGTGTTGAATGCTATCTAGCATAGCTTTCTCCCCTAAATGCGCCGGACTGTGAATTGTAGCTATAATGGCTTGGACCATAGAGTCAGGAAGAAACCATACAGATTTCTCCTTCGTCATCCATCCCTGATCTGTCTGGATCCCTCCTAGTTCAGTCCATTTCTTTAATTCTTCTGCAGTAGCATGTGTCTGTATGTCAATTACGTCAAGTGCGGGATCCTTAATTGTCATACACTGTGTTGGTGTCTGAACTATTGGCTTTGTCATGTCTAATGTGCGATTCTGAGCAGTCTGTTTAGCTGTTCTGTCAGCTAAATCATTGCCTTGAGAAATGATATCAGTAACCTTCGTGTGTGCTTTACATTTCATAATCGATATAGCAGTGGGTAGATGTATTGCATCTAATAAGGCATGAATGAGGGATCCGTGCTGAATGTGGGCACCATGGGAAGTTAAATAACCTCTCTCTCGCCACAGCACGCCGAAGTCGTGTACAACTCCGAATGCATAACGTGAGTCAGTGTATACATTAACTTTCTTATTTGTGGCTTGAATACAGGCTTGTGTTAGAGCAATAAGTTCTGCTGCTTGGGCTGACAAAGTATCTATACAGTTTGTCTCAATAACTTCAGTGTCTGTTGTGACTGCATACGCGGCCACTAAATCTCCTGTACTTGTTCTCATGCACGATCCATCTACATACAACGTCAGGTCTGGATCTAACAATGGAACGTCTGTCAAGTCTTGTCTAGGTTTCGTCTTTATTTCAATAATTTCAACATAATCATGAGCTAGTGGGTCTGTTCCAATTACAGGTAACAATGTAGCAGGATTCAATGTATTACAACGTCGGATCTCTATGTGTGGCTGAAACAATGTCAGTTCATAACCGGTAAGTCTTGCTATGGTCAAGTGTTGTGTTTGCGTTCGGTTCACAAGAACTTCTACTGCATGTGGTACTTGTACTGTCAATGGATGTCCTAACACTATGGCATCGCTTTGTCTGATTGCTAAAGCTGTTGCTGCCACTGATTTTAGGCACGCAGGCAAAGCCTGAGCTACGGGATCTAATGTACTGGAAAAATAAGCACATGGCTTGCGTGATCCTGCTTGTTCCTGAGTGAGTACTGACAAGGCAGTACCTTCGCGTTCTGTAACAAAGAGTGTAAAATGTTTGCTATAACATGGTGTTGCTAAAACAGGTGCTTGACATAAAGCTTTCTTTAAGCTTTCAAAAGCTTGTGTATGTTCCTGAGTCCAAGGGAGGACAGTCGATGTGGCTGCCTCCTGTGTGGTTAACTGAATGAGTGGTTTTGCTAGAAATGCGTACTGAGGGATCCACTGCCTACAATATGAAGTGAGGCCTATGAAAGCCCGCACCTCCTTTTGTGTCTGGGGTATTGACATGTTAGCAATTAACTGGATGCGATCTGGTGTAAGCTGCCTTCCCTCCTTGGACAGCGAGTGACCAAGATAAATAACTCGCTGGACACAGAATTGCAGCTTAGAAGGAGACACCTTGTGCCCTTTGTCGGCTAGAAAATGTAAAACTGTCAGAGAAGCCTTTTCACATTCGCGTTCGCTTCTCGCGGTGATCAGCAGATCATCGACATATTGAAGCAGTGCAGTATTGACTGGCATGTGGATACTGTCAAGTTCTCGTTTCAGTGCTTGGCTGTAGATGCTGGGGCTTTCTGTGAATCCTTGGGGAGCGCGTGAGAATTTAAAGCTGCGCCCATTTAAACTGAATCCGAACAAATATTGGCTTTCCGGATCTATTGGGACGCTGAAAAAGGCATTCTTGAGATCAATTACAGTAAAGAATGTTGCTTCGGAATCAATTGCTGTCAATAATGATGATATATCGGGGACCACAGGAAATTGTGGCACAATGCACTTGTTTAGTTCACGCAAATCAATAACCAATCGGTATACTGGCGGAGCAGTAGGATCAGTTCGTTTAAGAATCGGAATTATCGGTGAATTACATACATTGGAGTCTGTTTCTACAACTACTCCTTGGACAATTAGCTCATCAATGATTTTCAGCAAAGCCACTACAGCATCTTGCGGTAACTTGTATTGTCGCATTCGTGGTAGTACCACTCCTGCTTTCAATGTGACTCGGTATGGTGTAATGTTCATGCAACCAACATCAGTAGGGCCTTGTGCCCATAGATGCGCTGGTAAAGTCTGTAGTCGGGGATCCATGTCTCTAGACACATAGTGACCTTTAAAATCACGTAAAAACAACCTTACTCCTTCCGGAGAACAACATATTATAGCTCCTAGAGCTTTCAGTGTTTTTATTCCTAACAGGTTTTCTGGACATGATTTAGTAAGCAATAAATCTGTAGTTCGGGTCAAAGGTCCTATCGTAAGTGGAAGAGGCTGTGATACTTCATTAACAATAGGTTTTCCTGAAAAACCAAGGGAGATATTCTGAGAGCCTGAGAGGGGTGCCCCTGGAACTTCACTACGTTTTATAGTTGTTCGACTTGCCCCTGTGTCGAGTAAGAATTTTCTATCTTGACCTAATAATTCACTATGTACATAAGGTCCTTCTTGATCTACAGGAATCTCGATAAGGGGTAAGTCAACTTCCCTCTCTAGGCTGGTTCATGCGTAACGCTGATACTCAGGATATTCATACTGTGCAGTCTGATACATTTGTCGTGTTGTGGTCTGTGTGGCAGCAGCAGGCAACGGTGGTGCAGCTGGCACAAACTGTATTGGCTGTTGTGCGGCTGGCATGGCCTGGGAATGTGGCATAGCTCCTTGTTCATTCTGATCTTGTCTGAGTGGCCGTGATCTTTCTTGTGTTTTACCTATGGCGATATTATGTTTTAAAACTGGACAATCGTGTACGTAATGACCTGGCTTTTTGCAATAATTGCATGTCCCTTTTACCGGTCCTACTGAATCGGAATGTGTCATACCCTTTTTATGTCCTTCAGCTGGTACTGTCTGAGACACTAGCATTTTCATTTTTGTATCTTTCATGCGTCTTTGTTCGTGCTCTTGTTCATCTCTAATTCTATTGTGATGATACTGTAACATTTGTAGCATTTGTGACGGAGTGTTACTTTGCCAGGTACTCTCGAATTTCAATATTCTATTCTTTACTGGAGGTAATGCATTTTCTACTAATTTTGTCACAAATAAATGTGGATACGACTCACTACTTGTTTTTATACCACTATTTATTCCAAAACATTTTTCAAATCGGGCATAATAATCACTTGTGTCTTCATCATGCTTTTGTTTACAGGCCGTGATTGCACCCCAATCTTCCTTTTTCGTAGTTAATAAACGTGGCAGTACTTGTACTAGTAAACCTGGTAATGCTTTAACTTTATCCCCGAGCCCTGAACCTGCAGTTCGGGCCTTTTCTTCCGTTTCTAATGCTGTCCAATCTATCTTTTGGTCTCCCACTTCCCACTCTTTTTCTTTCAGTTTTTCATAAATGCCAGCAGGTAAGAGCACCTTTAATATCGTCATAATATCAGGATAGGTATATTCTCCCATCAGTAACATGTCCTTAATTTCTCGGTGGAAACCCGCTGGGTCTTTGTCATGACTGGGTACTACTTTCTTCATTTCTAACAATTCAATTTTTGATATGGGTGTGTATACAAATACACGGTGAAACTGATTGTCTTCGCCTTTTATTGGGTGTACTTCTCGTAAGGGGTTTTGTCTATCCATATAATACGGCGTTCTTTCTTTGCGGGGCAGCGAGAAGGAATCCGGACTTACAAAAAGGACATACTGTTTACGTGACACTAATATTTCTTTAATTAACTTGTTACTAGAACCTCTCCATCTGTTCGTGAGTAGTTCCGTTAATATATCAGGTAAAGGACCAGGGTCAGCATGTTGGCTCTTATATAATATAAGGAGTTGCTGAATCATATAGGTTCCGGCTAAACGTTGTTCATCTGCACTGAGGTTAAAAAACGTGTGTGCTACGGTCTCATCACCGTATTTTTCAGGACTGTCAATCCAGTGAACGGCTGATCTGGCTAATTCTTGCTCATCCATGGAGTCGAGGAGGTGGTAACCCCTTCGTTCTCGTAGTATTTTATCTGCGGCTTGAAACAAATGTTCAGGAGACTTCAGATTTATTACAGGCGTCGGATACGTTCTGCTATTATTTGGACATACAGAATGTATGGGATCAGAAAAACATCTAGTATTATTACAGGATCTTCCTCTGCCTACGTATGCTATGGTCTCTGACTGTCTTGCGGAATTCCCTGATTCGGACACTTCATCTTGCTCGAACTCGTCTGTTTCCAATCTTTCTTCATGAATACGTTCTATTTCTTTACGGATTTTTCGGCACATGGCTATTATACAGTTTTTCTTATCGTGTCTCCCTTCTGATATATTCTGGCTCCATCTTGTAAGAATAAGCATTGCATTCGGGTCTACCCCCGGACGGTCTTGATTTCTGATCACACAGTTTATGAGGAAACGTAACAGTTCCCCCTGTATCTCTACTTTCTGGAATTCCATAGCTCTGTTAATACATTCTGGGTCTCGCCCTGTTTGGACAAAATGATATATTTTATCTAGATGCGTAATCATTCCTGGTAACCTCGCTAAATACTCTGCGGCTCGTCTGATACGTAATGATGCCAGGACCATTTCATCCTCTTTACCGACCACCGGGTCATATCTACAATCTATAAGGAGTTCCTTAAGCGTACGTTCACTTACGAATTTGGGTGTACGTGAATGCGCTGACTCTTGAAAAACAAGTTTATTTATTCTAGGTGGCGTAAAAGTGTTGCTAGCACCTCCCGTGGCCCCATCTGGGGTGTCGGGTGTGAATGGATTCGTCGAGCGTGACACAGCAACTATAGGTGTCGATACCACTGTAGAATCGATTGCGGGGACAGTTGCGGAAACAGATGTGCTTGCCGGAGCTTGTGTCGGGACTTGCTGTTGCACGGGGACAGATACCTGATCCTGACGTTGAACCCCTCCGCCAGACGATCTATGTGGTGCGGGGTTAGCATACTCGGGAGCTGCGTCATCTAGATATGAGGAAAGAAAAACATCTTCTGCGGTTCTGGGATGCCCTTTAGGATGTACCTTAATTGGGAATAATGGGGGAGGCAAGTCTTTTGGCATCTCTGGAACAGCCTTAGGTAGTCCTTCGGCTAGAAGGGGATACATACCGTTCATAAGAGCATTTCTTTGTCTATCTACTTGTTCTGATTTCACTCGGATTCCTTCCTCAATTAATAGATTTTCTTGAACTTTCTTTGAACTTTCTTTACTCCTCTCTTCTTGTCTACGTGCTTTTTCTGTACGTCTATGAGATTCTTTACGCCATAACTCAACAGCCTCTTTCTGTGACTGTCTGACTTTTCTTTTCCATAACTCTTCCTCCACTTTCATGATGCACTCTGCATCCCAGGTTCCCGCTGCGGGCCACCTTTGACTTTCTGGCAATCCCTTGGTATAATCTACCCATAAATCAAGAAATAATATGGCGTCTAAGCCATGCTTGTGATACATAAAATGCCCTGGAGTGTCCCTAGGAGGAATAGGAACTGCTTCTTCAAGCACCCCTTTTCTGGTAGTAATCTGTCTTAACTTCGAGAAGAGCGGCATATTGACAACTGATCTGATACTTACTCTTGAACTCACTTAATACGGAAAAACACAATAATGAACAGTGAACAATGAACAATCATTCATACCACAATATGCAAGACATTTGAACAATTTAAACATTAAACATTAAACATTTTTTTAAAAATGACCGACAATGATGACAGTCTGCATAACTAATCACCAAGCTGAATTCTTGACAATAACTGAATACTTCGGAATACTTGATATACTGCTAAACAGTACATATACACTGCTAAACAGTGCAGACCGGATTTGTGTACCCAAATCCGTCTTGACCGGCACAACCTATGTGCGCGTCAACACGCCTCCCCGGCGATGGTACTCACCGAGTAGCTCCTTGAAACGGAAGGCCTCAGAGAATGGACGGGACTTGATGACTGCGGACAGTGGACCCTCTGGACATCGGGACTTCGAAAACCTGGTGGGCCTCTGTATACCTCGGATCTTGCTCTCTCAGCTAGGCTCTGGTCGGGATACTTCGCACTTCTCACCGCCTCGTCTGGGTTGATCGCAGCCTCAGTCGCCCCCACTTGACCGGAGGGAGCTACAGGAAATCCTGCTGGTACGCGTTTATGGTCCGTCCAGCTGTGGCAGGAGACCGGGCCTGCAACGCACCGCCGGCGCGTGAGATGAGAAAGTGTCCCTGTTCGGGCGCCATTGTGTGGTAAATATTCTTTTTACCTTGACTGAATTTCATACGGAATCTAAAATAAAGTAAAATTAGCTCAGAATAATAAGAGGCAGAATCCGTGGTATAAGAGGTTTTCTGAATGGGCTTTATTCCAAAATGGCCGACTCGAGTGGCGGCCTTCAGGTTCCGTCACCACGAGGGTTCAGGAAGTGAAGTACAATACTTTATTGACAAGAAGTAACTTTTATAGGTCATACATTACAATGAAATGAGTGTAGAAGGCGTAACAATTGATAAGAGAAATGACATAGTAAGTATGTAATCGAAACTAGGCGTAATAAGGAGCAAAAAGAAACATGATTGGCTCTGATTATCATACATAGGTGGATCTATAAGATAATACTTAACATAGATGCGCGCGCAGCAACATGACGTGTGATTGACGTGCAACTAGGGGGTGAAGGGGACTTGACATTTAGCTCTACATGTGGAGACGAGAAGTCTGGGGGGTCAAGTCAACCTAATCCCAAATCATATCTAACATCCTATGTTTAGAGAACTATGTTATCCACACGGAAGGACTCTCGGGCAGAATCTATTCTATACTGACTGTGTGTGCGTGTACAAGCGTCTAAGTGCCTATATGAGATGCGAGGGGCAGAAAACTTTCCATGGCAACAGGGCTATGAATTACTTGCAGGAGAACGGAAAGGCCGAGTCCTTTGCTTGTGAGCTAAAGGAGATGTTTACCTAAATCACTAGACAGGAATGCATCGGCTGAAGAGCAAAGTAGATAATTCGAAGGTGAAATACAGCTTCTTGGCAGGCAGGCGAAACTGGCCGAGGCAGGCACCGTTAGCTGCACAGGGAGTAGGACAAAGTTCATGGATACAGATGTGAGCTCAAGCTGAAGCTGTCAGAGGCAGAGAGCAGGGAGAGGTTTTGAGGACAGAATCGGGCCTACTCGCCTGAACTGTAAAAATGGAGTAACTTAGCCATATAAAGTCGGTGGCCTTTCATACTTAGGATTCGAATATCCAGCCCATTGATGGCGGATCTGACAGAGAACATGTTGACGGTGGACGCACATATGTTTGCGTCTTGGAAACTGGAACTGGAGGGAACATACATGTACTTGTGACATGCACATAGAACCGTTGGGGTCCAAGATAGGGGACATAACTGATCAGGAAAATCCACATTTCCACACTACCCAATATTAAAACATACTATTGGGCCTCGCAGCTCATTGTGGTGAATCAGTGGTTACATGCCCCTCAAGACGAACCTGCGCTTCGCATGGACAGACATACTCTGGGTGCCGGAGGCGTGCTGAGTGCACTCTACAGTTGATCCCGTACAAGTACAATACTGGGGCCTACCGCACATACGGTACACATTTGGTTCACTGCGCTCCAAGCACTGGGTTGGGAGGGGTCTTAACGCAGCACACATCACTTTGGAACACCCGACGGTTAGGTAGGCTCAGAAATAGCAAAGGTTTTGCCCGATGGGACCTCATAGGTATATCGAGGATAGGGGACCTCTGGCGAAAGGGTGGAGTTGTCTAATTTTCCCAGATTCAGGAGACATATGAGATGGCATTGTCGGAACACTAACGATACCTACAGATTAAACATGCGCTCGTGAAAGCTATTCCACCAGGCACTGATCTCCCCGAGTCCTCGTCACTTGAGGACAGACTGTTGACGGACCACATGACCAATAAATCCATCTCCCTGATGTATCATAAAATTGTAAATAAACAGCGGGATCCCACGGCCGCCCTTCATGAGAAATGGCAGGCTGAGCTGGGGGAATTGGACGACTCGGACTGGCAGGAGGCGCTAGCATCCCCGCGCGAAGTGGCAATACCCTCTAAATTGCAACTTGTGCAACTCAAAATACTACACCGAACATATTACCCGAGAACAACACTACACAAAATGGGTAGATCCGATAACCTGTTGTGCCTGGGGGTTGTGGCACACCGGGTATATTCTATCACACCTTGTGGGACTGTCCTAACATTATGCGCTACTGGGAGGGTATCATGGATATAATCACCCAGGTTTGTGGACCCACTGTCTCCCCGGATCCCAAGAGATTTCTCCTCAACATTTGGGAACTGACAGATCTTAACCATGCAGCTCAGGACTGGGCAACTTTGGGTATGATGCTGGCTAAACGCAACATAGCTCAACTCTGGGGAGCGCAAGGCACCCCCACAAAGCGGCAGTGGTGTAGCAAAATGGATAGTGCATTGGTGGCTAAAAAGGCGGTTTTCGTACACAGAGGGTGCCCCAAGAAATAGACTCGAGTATGGGGGAAGTGGAATGCCTTTAGAGGGAGTATATGTACCCCACCCCCTGAAGAGTCGGACCTGGACCTGAGCGATTAATAGACACAGCCGGGGTTATTTCCAGGAGACCTGTCAATACTGTGTGTATAACAGGGGGGGCAAATGTGAGATATGAACAATGCAAACTTAGAATGGAGTTGTATAGGTGATCGACACAGCTGTGTATTTTGTACAATATTTTAATATTGGATTCTAGCAATCAGTACTACTCTTTGTAAAAAACTATTAAAAAAAACCAATTTTTAAATCTGCCTTTCAGTTTGGTTTTGCTTATATTTTCTTTCATGGATGTTCAGCCATTAATTTCTGCTCCATGGGTCACTTGTACTCAAATATTTAGTGGTCATAAACCCTCCGATTTTCAAAATCAGAGGGCTGGTGACAGCAAAAACATTGATTGGTATGTACTAAACCCATTTTAGGAGTCAGCGAAGTATTACAGACTCCTAAATCGAGTTTAGAAATCGATAATTATTAGCAATTTGAAAAGGGCATGTTGTGGGCATTTTTTGCAAATTGTGATTCGGAATTCTATTTGCAAACCATTAAAGAGTTACCAACTCCCAAGATGGGGTGGTAACTGATTCACAAAGAGGATCCTGGGAATCCAGGTGTCAATGCCATGGGCGGTACGCAGTGTTCCAGGGGACCTCTGCAATTTTTCAAAACTAAAAACATTTCTTAAAAGAAATGGGACTCCTCTGAAAAAAATATTTTCATTTTGACATCACAGGGATAGTGGTCTGCTGACCCTTGCAGGCTACCATTCTGTGACTGCGGCCAACTGAAGGATGTCTAGTGAATATTAATCAGGCAGGTTATTGTGTGACTCCCGATTCATTAAGGTGCAAACAGATCTTTTAGGATATAGGTTGTGTTAGAAATTGGGTTGTTGGTTGATTGGGGTGGGAGCCCTGGTCAAGCAACAGCCACAATCTCTTGCATAGTGAAACCACAAAAAGTCACTAAATTAACCTGTGCTTAATCCGGAGTAGATTGGCACAATAAAGAGTCCAGTTTAATTTAGAAGCAATGTCTAAAGTATTTATGCAGCACACAAACAGTAATAAAGTGAAAGCACAACACAAGAAAAATCCCAAACCAATGTAGAAAAATAGAGTATGTTTTAATAGATTATTTGACACCAAAACGACAAAATTTCAATCAGTTGAACTGGAGTTATGAATTTTTGAAGTTTAAGGTTCATATTAGCACCTAAAAGATCAAAGCGCCAAATGCAGACATCTAGTTTTGCGAAACCGGGACAAAGACAAAAGTTATTTTTTTTAAATTCTCTTCATTCAAAATGTTTATTTCTACATCGTTACAATCACTTTTGTTATGTGCTATGGTAAGGAACAATCTATTCTCGGTGCACAAGTTGTTGTTCATGTGGTACAATCACATCACATTAAGGGCCATATGTAGGTAGCCTAATACCGGTCGGTAACGGCCGATTTTCGATAAATATTCCGTTACCGACCGGTATTTAGGCTTTTGCTATGTAGGGGGAACATTTCAGGATTCGGTAATTTACCGAATCGGTAATTTTACCGATTCGGTAAATACCGAATCCTGAAATGAGATGTAGGTGACACTCAAATGAGTGATGTGTAGGGAAAATAATTCGGTATTTAGCACCAAATATATGTTGGTGCTAAATACCGAATTCATTGCAAAAAGCAATATTTTGCTGGACTAACAGTGCCATGTGGCAGACATACATGCCCTTAGGGCATGTATGTGCGCCACATGTGCACACATGCAGGAATCAGGGGTGCAACAGGGTGTCAATGTGACACCCTGCCACCCTTGAATGTGCTCCCCCCATTACCGAATCGGTATTTACCTATTCGGTAATGAGGCATACCTTCCCATTGATTCCTATGGGCCTCCAGGCCCATAGGAATCAATGGGAAGGTATGCCTCATTACCGAATCGGTAAATAATTACCGAATTTCTCTGATTCGGTAATATTTACCGAATGATTACCTACATACGAGTTACCACTTCTTAAATACCGAATCGGTAAAGTTCGGTATTTAAGAAGTGGTAACTTGTATGCTACCTACATATGGCCCTTAGTCTCCAAGGCTACATGGCCAAATATTGGCATCGGATAGTGTAGTGCACAAATGCAGGATGCATTTTAGAGTCACAAATCGAGCCGTTTCAACAAACCGGGAAGGGGGGGGGAGGAAGGATAAAGGGAAAGAGGGGAGGGGGGAGGTGACCAGCCCTAGTCATCTAGCCCATGGGGGTAACACAGACTCCGTGAGTGTGTTTGGCCAATCAATCAATCAATCAGAACATTTGTAAAGCGCACTACTCCCCCGTGGGGGTCTCAAGGCGCTGGGGGGGGGATGCTGCTACTGCTCGAATAGCCAGGTCTTGAGTAGTCTTCTGAAGGTTAGAAGGTCCTAGGTCTGCCGTAGGAGGATGGGGAGGGTGTTCCAGGTCTTGGCGACGAGGTGGGAGAACGATCTGCCGCCGGAGGTCGCTCTTCGGATGCGGGGGACGGTGGCGAGGGCGAGGTCTGGCGTTTGGGGTGTAGAAGGTGAGTTGTCTGTTGAGGTATGCTGGTCCGGTGTTGTGTAGTGCCTTGTGTGCATGGACTCCGTGAGTGTGTTCGGTCAATCAATCAATCAATCAATCAGAACATTTGTAAAGCGCACTACTCACTCGTGGGGGTCTCAAGGCGCTGGGGGGGATGCTGCTACTGCTCGAATAGCCAGGTCTTGAGTAGTCTTCTGAAGGTTAGAAGGTCCTGGGTCTGCCGTAGGAGGATGGGGAGGGTGTTCCAGGTCTTGGCGGCGAGGTGGGAGAACGATCTGCTGCCGGAGGTCGCTCTTCGAATGCGGGGGACGGTGGCGAGGGCGAGGTTTGGCGTTTGGGGGTGTAGAAGGTGAGTTGTCTGTTGAGGTAGGCTGGTCCGGTGTTGTGTAGTGCCTTGTGTGCATGGGTGAGGAGCTTGAAGGTGATCCTCTTGTTGATGGGGAGCCAGTGCAGGTTTCTCAGGTGGGGTGTGATGTGGCTGCGGTGAGGGATATGGAGGATCAGGCGTGCAAAGGCGTTCTGAATGCGTTGTAGTCGTTTCAGGAGTTTGGCCGAGGCTCCCGCGAAGAGGGCGTTTCCGTAGTCCAGCCTGCTGCTGACGAGGGCCTGGGTGACCATTCTTCTTGTTTCAGTGGGGATCCACCTGTAGATCTTGCAGAGCATGCAGAGGGTGTTGAAGCAGGAGGATGAGACAGCATTGACCTGTTTAGTCATGGAGAGATTAGAGTCGAGGATGAACCCCAGGTTGCGTGCATGGTCGGTGGGTGTTGGTGCTGCTCCCAGTGCGGTCGGACACCAGGAGTCGTCCCAGGCCGAGGGGGTGGAGCCGAGGATGAGGACTTCCGCCTTGTCCGAGTTTAGCTTCAGACAGCTGTTCTTCATCCACTCGGCGACGGCTTTCATTCCTTCGTGGAGGTTGGTTTTGGCGGTGAGGGGGTCCTTGGTGAGGGATAGGATCAGCTGAGTGTCGTCGGCATAGGAGATGATGTTGAGGTCATGTAGTCGGGCGACGTGGGTGAGCGGGGCCATGTAGATGTTGAACAATGTTGGGCTGAGGGATGAGCCCTGGGGTACGCCGCAGATGATCTCGGTGGCTGCGGAGCAGAAAGGGGGGAGTCAGACGCTTTGGGTTCTGCCGGAGAGGAAGGAGGTGGTCCAGCCCAGTGCCTTGTCCCGAATCCCAGTGTCTTGGAGGCGTGTGCATAGGGTGCGGTGGCAGACAGTGTCGAAGGCGGCTGACAGGTCCAGGAGGATGAGGGCCACGGTTTCGCCGTTGTCCAGCAGGGCCCTGATGTCATCGGTCACAGCGATGAGGGCAGTTTCGGCGCTGTGGTTGCTGCGGGACTGGGATGAGTCCAGGATGCTGTTCTCCTCGAGGTAGCGGGTCAGTTGTCTGTTGACGGTCTTTTCAATGACCTTGGTTGGAAATGGGAGCAGGGAGATGGGTCGGAAGTTCTTGAGGTCCTTAGGGTCAGCCTTGGGATTTTTGAGTAAGGCGTTGATCTCGGCGTGCTTCCAGCTCTCTGGGAAGGTCGCTGTTTCGAAGGAGATGTTGATGGCTTTCCGGAGATGGGGTGCGATGGTGGTGCTGGCTGTGTTGAAGATGCGGTGTGGGCATGGGTCTGACGGAGATCCGGAGTGGATGGTGTTCGTGATTTTGATGGGGTCGTGGTCGCTTATGTTGGTCCAGGAGAGCAGGGGATCGGTGCAGATGGTGGCTGTGGGGGCGGAGGCCTCTGTGGCTGTCGGGGCGGTCGTGACGTTGAAGCTGTAGTGGATGTCTGCGATCTTGCGATGGAAGAAGGTGGCGAGGGAGTCGCACAGGTCTTGTGAGGGTGGGATGTCGTTGTTGTTGGAGCTGGGGTTGGAGAGTTCCTACACGATGTTGAAGAGCTCCTTGCTGTTGTGTGCGTTGTTGTCTAGGTGGACTTTGAAGGAGGCTCTTTTGGCGGATCTGATGAGGTGATGGTGTCTGCGGGTGGCGTTCTTGTGGGCTGCATAGTTGTCCGGTGTCGATTCACGGTGCCATTTCTTCTCTAGTTTTCTGCAAGTTTGCTTGGAGGCCTGGAGGTCCTTGGTGAACCAGCTGGCTTTCTTGCTGGTGTGACTGTTGGAGGGTTTCTTGATCGGGGCGAGGGTGTTGGCGCAGTTGTCGATCCACTGTCTAAGGTTGCGGGCGGCGGTGTCGGGGTCGGTGGGGTCGGCGGTTGGGCTCTGGGCGAGGGTGGTGGTTAGCTGGTGACTTTGCTCCAGCAGCGGCGAGGGATCTGTTATGTGCGGTGGTGCGTGGTGGGTTTCCGGAAGCTGCAGTGGATATAGCGATGGTCGGTCCAATGGAGTTCGGTGGTGTGGCTAAAGGAGACGTGGGAGCTTGCAGGGAAGATGGGGTCGGTGGGTATTCCCAGTGCTATTCTTGACTGCTCAAGGTCTGGGGATGTGTAGGCACCTCGTTATCTGCGTATGATCGCATATATAATTGCAGCGGTCCCCATATGTCTCTAGGCCGGGTCTGAAAAGGCAGAACGTCCCAATATGCAGATAACTGTTCCTGACAAAACGCTGCATCTCTGAGCCATTACTCTCTATGTGCAGCTTGATTCCTCCCCCTATTCATCGCAATGCGCCGCTTTGCAAGTAAGAGAGGCAAGGCCACCAGTTTTCTGCTAACCGTCGGTAGGTCTCGTACCTATCCTAGCAGCACAGTTAGGGGGGACCTTTCTAAGTGCATATCGATCATCTCCTCTATCGCGTCAAAGACGGTCGCCCAGTAGTGTTGAATATTGGGACATTCCCAGGCAAGGAGGAGGAAGGCCGCCTCGGGGGTACTGCATCGCTGACAGCGCGCCTCATCTTTCAGTCCCACTTTGTATAGCCAGGCTAGTGTTCTGTATAATCTGTGGAGAAATTTGAAGTGAATTAGACGGAGTCGGTTGTTCGGGGAAAGTGTTCGCGCCTACGTGCAGCAGAATGTCCACTGTTCCTGTGTAATTGAGATGCCAAGCATTACCTCCCACTTTTGTTGGGCTCGCGGTGTCTGTAGGGGCATATGTGCGTATAGGTGCATAATTAGCTTGCATGGTGAGGGGTTTCTCAGGAAGCGCTCAAGAGTATAGACTGTGGGAGGCGCAGCTAGGAAGGGGGGAGATAGGCGCACAATGTGTCTCGCAACTGATAGTATGTCATCTTTTCTAGTGTAGTCAGCTCTCCCTCCTTCCACACTTGATGTGGTTCAATAAAGTTGCCCTCTGGAAATAGGTCTCCTATTTTAGTGAGCTGTAGTTTCCTCAGTCTGGCGCCAGGGCATGCCTCTGCCAGAAACGGTAACACGGGATGCATAATCAGGGGGACCGAAGGGGCGTACATTACCTCCAGTCGCGCTCTTCGGCACAGCTCTTGCCATACCCATACCGTACATCCCACTGTGTCCACCCCAGCCTGAGGTTGGGTCCTTGCTTAGTATATAGCCAAGTGAAGAAGGAGCGGGGCTACCTAGTCATGCTTGGGTGTGGTGTGCGCCATGAAATGTGTGGGATATACCAAGTGGAAGGCAAATTGATCTTGGGTGCACATGTAATGTAAGTCAAAATCAGGCGCGCCTAGTCCGCCCTGCTCAAATGTTAATGTGAGAATTTCCCAGGAGATTCTGGGCTGTTTGCCAGCTCATGCAAGAGTGATCATGTTGGAGTGTAGTTGTCTCCTGATGCAATGAGTGAGGGGGAACGGGAGATTCGTGAAGAGGTAGAGGAGTTTAGGTAAGACCACCATTTTTGCTATGGCCAGCCATCCAGTCATGGACAGCAGCAGCGCAATCCAGCTCTTAATGTGCAGCTCCAGCCAGTCAATTAGTTTGCCATAGTTGGAGTACCATAGCTCCTTAGGATTGCGACTTATCCAGATGTCCAGGTATTTCACTGGGCCTTGTGACCACTGCAATGGGAATTCTGAGTGGACTTTAGAAGTGGCCTTCGTCAGCGGAAAGATCGTTAAATTTGCCCAATTTATTAAGATCCCAGAGAGCTCTCTGAATATAAGAAATTCCCTGATCAGGGGATCAAGGTTGTCCGCAGGGTGTTTCACATATAACGTGACGTCGTCCGTATATAGCAAGACAAGTATCACCTGGGGAGTGAACGCCAATCCCCTATGGGCGTGGTGTTGCCGTAACCGAGTCTCAAGAGGCTCCATGGCTATGGCGAAAAGTAGGGGCAACAGCGGACATCCCTGGCTAGTGCCACGGGTGACCAGGAATGGGGGTGATATCACTCAGTTGACTCTGATTCGTGCAGAAGGGAGGGAATACAAGAGAGAAATGCATTTAATAAACTTGTTGCTAAGTCCTATATGGGCGAGGAGGGAAATAAATACAGCCATTTGAGAGAATCAAATGCCTTAGTGGCATCTAAAAAACTAGCCACTGCGTGCAACTACGGATCCACCATCTGCATTGTGGCGAAGATCGTTCGAATGTTGTAGACCGTGACTCTGCCAGGAACAAAGCCATGTTGGTCCAGGCGCAGCACCATGGGCAACAGCTGGCGGAGATGCGCTGCGATGAGCTTGGCAAGTATCTTATTGTCAACATTGATCATGGACAACGGCCAATAGGAATCGCATCTCAAGGGGTCTTTTGTCTGATTTCCATATTGTGATAATTAAGGCCTCACAGAGCGAAGGTGGAAGCACTCCCCGCTCCACGGATTCCTCATACATGTTGATGAGGTGTGGGGCGAGTAGGCCGGCGTATTCTTTGTAAAATGCAGTCGTTAGGCCATCAAGGCCGGGGGTCTTATCATCTGGTAGGGCTTGTATGGTTCTGATCACCTCCTCCTCTGTTAACAGTTCATCGAGGTAGGCTCTCTGTCCCTCCTCCAGCCACAACAGCTGTATAGTGTAAAAGAATTCTGCAAGCTCGGGCGGCCCTGTCTCTTGTTGGGCGTGGTAAAGGGACGACTAGAAAGAGACCATTTCAGATTGAACAGCTGATTGACCCACCGCCAATTTATTATCGGCTATGCTTAGCTCTGGAATGTATTCATTGGCCCAGGGCTTCCTAAGGATCCCCGTCAGTGTCTTCCCTGCCCAGTCTCCCTCTTCATACAGTCGGGCTCTTGATTCCATACCTAGGAATTAGGATTCACATGTGGTCGCCTCTTGGAATTCATCAATTTTTTCTCTAATCTGGCATAGCAGATTTTTGTTTTTGCTGGCATAAAACTCCTGTTCTAGGGCTTGTATTTAATTTTCTAGGCGCTTAAGATCTCCTCATAGCAAGCGTAGCACACCTGCTTGTTTGGCAATGCATTCTCTGCGTACGTCAGTTTTGAATGCCTCCCATAAAGTCGAGGGGGAGTCGACTGTGCCTTCGTTAAGCGTAAAGTACTCAAATATTGCCTGTATGATAGTTTCACAAAATGCTTGATCTCGCAACGGCCCCAACAGAAGTCTCCAGCTGAATCCTGTGGCCGAATACTCTGGAATGTCCAATGTGAGCGTTACTGGGGAGTGATCTGAAAGGGCTTGTGGTAAGTGTAATGCTTTAGCGGCCCGGCCGCTGCATCACAAGAGACCTGCCAGTAGTCAATCCATGACCAGGAGACTCCAGCGGGCATCACAAATGTGCCTTGCGACCCATGTGGATGTATGTGCCGCCATACATCTATCAGATCTCCATTTGTTATTATGGCCTGCAGTTGTGCCGTAGCTCTCGGGTGATGTCGACTAGTCACCCAATCTGTCTTTTCTAGCATCCAACACCACGTTGTAATCCCTTCCCCAGACTATTGCGCCCAGTCCAAGAGAGTCCACAAGCCTCCAGATGTCTGTGAAGAATTCAGGGTCACCCGTGTTGGGTCCATATATTGAAATCAGTCTAAGAGGATGCCCCACCAGTGAACCCGCCAGCATCAAGTATATGCCCATTTTGTCGCTTATGGTTGCGAGCGTACACCAGTGTAGCGCCTTCCTGATGAGTATGGCCACCCCGCGAGCATAGTTGGAGTAACATGCAATATGCCGTTCACTGACCCACCCCGCCCGCAGTCGCCCATGTGTGCGCTCAGTTAGATGCAGCTCCTGTAGGAAACAGATGTCCGCTCTATGGCGGTCCGGCTGAGCAGCGACCATTCTCACTTTACTCGTATCATTCAGGCCACGGACGTTCCATGTGATGCACTTAACTCTAGTCATGTTACCCCATCTAACAATTTGCCTACGGATGCCTAAAGATGTACTTCGTTCCTAGTAGATCGGTCTGGGAGAAAGGAAATAATAGTAGAGAAGGGATGGCAAATAAAACAGTCGATATCAAAGCTCACCCTCAACAGGACCGCCCCCACCCACTCCAACCCCCCAAACAGGCTTAGCATGAACCTCAATCAACACACATCTCCGACTTAGAACTAAAATTTCACAAAAAAAGGGAATCATCCCTAGGGGGGAAATGTCTAGGAGCCCAGCGTGCCAACCGGCAAGGGTCGGGTGGTGGGACAGGGATCACAAATAGAAGCAGCCAGTCTCAGGACAAGTCAAACATCTGCAACCAGCAACATCAATTTTACTAGAAGAAAGGTTACAAGTGGAAAGAGTCATTGTCCCTATGGGCAGCTCTGGCCCTCTCAACTGGGTTGTCGCCGACACTTGCTCATGGATCATCAGTGCAGTGCGTATTCAGTCATTATCGCTGGTATGGTTTCCTTCCTCCGCATCTTTAACCGGTCGTTCTGCTTTCTTAGCCAGCCGCAGATCTTTCACGAACCGAGCAGCACTCTTCAGGTCTGTGAAGTATGTGGTCCGTCCTGCGTGGAACACCCGCGGCTTTGTTGGGTATAATAGGGAATATTTAACATCCAGTTGTTGCAAGGTGCATTTAACCGTCAAAAATTATCTTCTAGCTGCTTGTACTACTAAGGTGAAATCTGAATAAAAGGACACTTGCGTCCCCTGATACACTACATTTTGCATGTCTCTGGCCATCGGAAGCACCGTATCTCTGTCCCGGTAATTTAATAGGCACACAATGATTGGTCTGGCCAGTGCGCCAGGCGGGGGTGAGGGCCCAAGGATCTGTGCGCTCACTCCACAATGCACATGGGCGACAGAGATTCTCCAAAGAGAGCCTGCAGCATTTCCCAACACAGTCCTCCACTTGTGACATTCGGGTGGATTACGACACCCCTAAAATTCGCAGATTGGTGCAGTGCGATCTGGCCTCCAAATCTTCGTTTTTATTTCTTATCACCCCCAGTGCCTTTTCCATGCTTAGTAGCTTTTCTCGGGTGGTCCCACCATCATCCTCCAGAGCTGAGACACGTTGTTCTATTTGTTCGAGGCGTTCTCCGTGCTTTCTCACTTTCTCCTTAAGGCGATTCAATCTGTCTGACAGGGAATCGATTTTATTGTCAATGCCTGTGAGGGATTGTTTAAAGTCCCTAAACATTTCTCTGATGTCAGGAGGGGTTGCGCCACCCGGTTCCGAATCTGGTTGGGTGTCCTCCATGGCTGGGGAGCCTCAGGTGGTTAGCGTTGCTCGAAGACCAGTTTTGACTGTTTAGTGTCTGTTTTCTTTATGCTTCGGATATGCCCCTGGCCCAAACAGGGTTGAGTGCCTCCCTTGTTGTGGGGTGGTATCCAGGGGGAGTATTAGCAGGCAGCATCCTAGGTTCCACCCACTGTGTTCCTGACTCCTTCGCGTGCTTGCCTCGACATCCGGCACCTGGAGTTGTGGCTTCACCCCGGTAGTTGGGGATCACACTCACGTGGGGACAGTATGCTTTTAGTCAGTGCTCAGCCATTAAATCACTGCTCCAGTCTCTCACAGGCCTCGCGTTGCAGGTCCACTACCTGTGCACGGCACGTGAAAACTGCTATTTGAATTGGTAGGGTGTAGGTGCCGTATGCTTGGCAAAAGTAGGTATGTAGACTTTGACTTTATTTGTTGTGTTCTTCTGTCTTTTGTATTGTGTTAGAGGGTGCTCCCTCTTTTTCCCATGTTGCATGCTGTCTACGGCCTTTGTAGACTAGGTGCAGGTGGGTTGAGCTGGCTTTAAAAGATTAGAGCAGCGGGGGCCTCACTTCTATTTTGTTTTTTGAAAACCTTTATTAACCGCTGTTGCGTCAACTTACAATGTACGTTCACTAACCAGAGCGTCGAATCAGCAAGACAAAGACACACATGTCCAGATGGTGATATACAGCCATTTAGCCGGCAACCCGGAGGTCCGGCGGTGGTAAACAGTTGAACATTTGCATAGGAATCAGGTGCGTACATTGTGTGAAAGTGGGTCTATGGTGCTTTTCTGTGTTTTGTCGTGTCGCATCTGAAGCGCATTGCCTGCAATAGAGGATGGCGCTGTGTTCCAGCCCACATTGCGGCGCCGTCGATTAACACCTAGGCCCGTAGGGGGAATCGCGCAAGGCACCAGGTTTACCCCCAAATGCCAAGGTCTCCGGGCAACGGAGCCCTGGTGTCCTACTCTTGGCGTAGGCTGGAGCGCGACGAGGAGGTTGCAGTATAGCTCACAAAGACATACATGTCAGCGTGTATATCCGGCGAGCCCAGTGTGCAGCTTCGCAGTTCAGCTCTATACGCGCGATACGTGGCGCGCTATCGTCCCCCCAGCGGTGTGCTCCCCAAGCTGCCGAGCGCCTGTGTAAGCCTGGTATGCAACGCTGTGCGCTTCGAGTGGATCATTTCGCGTTTTCCGGGCATAACCGCCGCCTGCACGTAGTGCGCGCCATTGCTGCCTCATCAGTGCTACACAGGGCGCGCTAGGTGCTAGGTAGGGCAGCGCCTCGGGGGCTTCGGATAACACTTCCAGCAACTGTTTTCTGTGGTTGGACAGGGGTACGGTCAGGGAGCGTAACCAACAACCAAACTGCTCCCCGTGTGTGTAGTGCGATTGGAGGGATCAGGACTAGGGTCATAAACTCGGGTGAGGTCCAGGGTAAGGGGGGAGGGGGGAGGTGGAGATCATTCTGCGTTAGAGTAGGAGGAGACAGCAGCTGTCAAGTGGGGCACAGCTGGGCCACACGAGAGGTGCGCCGAGCAGCAGGCCGGGGGGGCTAGGGGGGGACAGGAGGCTGTCAAAAGGGCCAAGAGCCCGCTGTGTCTGCGTCCGCAGTCCTAGGTTACCCCCTCGTACGAGTGAGGTGTTCCTCTGTGCCTAGGAGGGAGCTCCTGAGTAGGGCGGAGTGGTCATATCTTCCCGTTTGAGCCCGTATCCCGGTACCGCGCACACCGCCTCAGACTGCGGCGGCCGCAAGCCCCGCACGCGCGCTATAGATGCATCGCAGGCGATGCCTGGCAGCAGCCTCCTGCAGGGCAAAGCGAGAGGCGCTAGGGGGGCAAGCAAGCAGAGGGGGCCGGGAGCCACCTCTGTCATGGTCTCAGGGATGTCGCCATCCAGCTAGCAGGGCAGCGATGCCCTCCAAAGGCTCAGGTTATCCCTCGGTCCCGGCAGGCCACCTGAAAGGCTGCGAGGAGGTCATCCCAAAGCTGGGCGATGGGGAACTTCCGGAGCCCTGCAGTTTCCTCACGGAGAAGCACCGCACTCTCCGCCTGCGCCCAGTTAACGAAGGAGGCCCTCCAATGTCTGATGTGCGGGGGGACCGCTGCCTTCCAATGTTTGGTGAGCAGGCGTTTGGCCGTTATGAGACCCATGTCCCAAAAGCGCGCCTGCACTTTATTTGCTTTTGTGCGCTTGTATAAGCCTAATATGTATGCATCCCACGTGCGTGGTAGTCGTCCATCTGCACCGCGCTCAATTAGTGACAGCACGTCGTTCCAGTATGCCTGTACGCCAGGGCAGTGCCATAGCATATGTAAGAGGTCCGCTCCCGGTAGCGAGCACCGCTGGCAAAGTGCGTCCGCCCGCAAGAAATATCTGTTAATCTTTTCAGGTGTGAGATACGCACGCTGCAGGATGTAGTATTGTATAAGTTTAAAGCGGGGGTTGCGTGGAATGTTGGTCGGGCTGGCCAGTATCATCGCCCATTCCTTGTCTGTCCAGTCTCTGCCCCTGTCCGCCGCCCAGCGCTCCCTCAGTGCCAAAGTGGAGGGTTGCGAATGTGCCAATAGTGCCTGTGCTAGCCAATGTATGACATGCGCGCCATTGCCCATAACGTGCAGATATTGGATGAAGGTATGCCGCCATGTCACCCCAGGAAGCCGTGAGCGTTTGCATGAGGGAGGCATGCAGGAGGAACTGCCCCGCCGGGAGCGCCGTGTCTTCAGCCAGGGCGGCGAACGTAAGCAAGTCGCCATCTACATACAGATCGCTTAGCGTGTCTACTCCTGCCTGTTCCCATCCAGCCAAGTGGGCCTCCGTGAGCGGTCCCGTCGGGCCGGGCATGCCCAATAGTGGCAAACCCGGGGCGTACGGTTTGGTCGCGCGCGTGAGGCGAAGGCACCGCAGGAAACATCTGCGCGCCACTGCCAGGTAGACCTGGGAGGGGCAGGGCGTGCGGGTCATCGGGTGGAACAGTGTATTGATTTGTGTCCGCGTCCAGGCAGCCGCATGCGAGGCAGTGTCCTCTAGCTGCTTGCCGCACAGCCATCCCGCCACCCATTGTATCTGCGCCGCGAGGTAGTACAGCTCCATATTGGGGACCGCCAAGCCCCCGGAATCCGTGGGCATGTATAATTTGGCCAACGCTACGCGCGGTCTCCCTTTGTTCCAGATGAGGCCGCGCAGCAGCGCCTCCAGGTCGCGGAACAGCTTGGCGGGAACATACAAGGGCAGGTTTGCAAAATAGTACAATAGACGGGGCAGCACTATCATCTTGGTCAGTGCCACCCGGCTAGGCACATTAAGGGGTAGGGTGTTCCAGTAGCCAGCCTGTGCTCGAACAGATGCGATCGCTCTAAGGAGGTTCCCGTCCAAAACGTCTGCCGGGGTTCTATAGATTCTAATCCCCAAGTAGCGGAAGGTGGTGGGATGCCACTGCAACCTGTCCCCTCCCAGCCGGACGTCGCATTCAGGTGTCGTTGGACCAAAGGGATAAGCTCCCGACTTGGCCCAGTTAACCCTCAGGCCTGACATCACCTCAAAGGTGCGGAAGACGTCAGTGAGGGAGGCGGGGATGGCAGTTATGTCCCTGACGTACAGCAGCAGGTTGTCTGCATATAGAGATACCGCGTGCAGGCCATCCGCCAATAGAATTCCCCATTCCAGTCCGTGCGCCCTGAGAGTCGCAGCCAGGGGCTCCATGGCCAGCGAGAACAGCAGCGGCGACAGCGGGCAGCCCTGGCGGGTGCCTCTGCGGACCCGGATGGCATCAGAGAGGAGGCGGCCCGTATGGACTCGGACAGTCGGTCTGCCATAAAGTAGGTCAATCATGGCGTTGTATCCCCCCCCCAGCCGGTATTTCTCTGCAACCGCCCTCAGGTACGGCCATTCGACGGAGTCGAAGGCTTTCTCCAAGTCCAGTATCAGACATCCCGCCCTTGGCCACTGTTGCGTGGCGTATTCCTGTATCCGAAAGAGGCGGCGGATGTTGTAGGAAGTGTGGCGTGTGGGGACAAATCCATTTTGGTCCCGGTGCACCAGAGCGGGTACATGAGGGGCCAGCCTCCTAGCCAACACAGAGGCTAGGATTTTATAGTCTGTGTTTAGCAGGGCCAACGGACGGTAAGAGCCTACTCGCGTGCTGTCCTTGCCTGGTTTAAGGATAGAGACCAATGTGGCCTCATTCAACGTTGGGGGCAAAGCAGCTCCCTCCGCCGCCGCTGCGTACATTCGCAGTAACTCCGGGACGAGGATGTCCGAGCCAGCCTTGTAAAATTCAGCCGGCAGTCCGTCCGGGCCCGGGGTTTTTCCATTGGATAGCTGAAAGATGGCCTCTCTGAGCTCGTCCGCCTCCAGCGGGGCGCCAAGTTCGTCTTGCTGCGCAATAGTCAATTGCGGTATTGGCAGGGGGGAGAGATAGTCGGTTATATCAGAGTAAGGGACTGTGAGGCGAGAGCGATACAATGCGTTATAGTGGGCAGTGAAAGCGTCGTGGATGCCAATTTGCGTGTACATTAGTTCCCCCCCCTCTCCCTGTATAGCCGTCACCGGGGTGGAGCGGGCGTCCCGCGAGATCAGCCACGCTAAAAGTTTGCCCGGTCTGTCGCCGAGATGATGCGTTCTCGCCGAGTGCGCAGCGTAGTTGACATTGCGAAGTCGCTCCAAAAAGCGCGCGTGCTCCGTGTGGGCTTCATGTAGTGGGCCCCCGTCCCCATCCACAGCCTCCCCCTCTCGTGCAAGCAAGTCCGATTCCAGCCTAGCTAGGTCTCTCTCCAGCTGGTGTCTCACCTGCCCCTGGGCATGTAGGCAGTGCCCTCGTATCACTACCTTGAAGGCGTCCCACTCTACCCTTGGATCAGTTGCCGTATGGGCGTTGTCCTCAAAATATTGCGCGGCGCGCTCGAGCAGGGCAGCACGGAAAGCCGCATCTAGTAACAGCGCTGGCTGTAGGCGCCATGTAGGTACAGGGGGGTGTGGGCGGGCCCAGGCTATGGACATGAAGTGTGGGTTGTGGTCCGAGTGCGTACGGCCCATGTACTGCGTGTCTGTCACATGGGCAGGAGGTCAGCAGACGCCATGAAGCGGTCTAGGCGGACATGCAAATCGTGGGCGCCAGAGTAATAGGAGTATGTCCGCGCCCCTGGATTGCGCTGCCGCCAAACATCAATCAATCAATCAATCAGTGACACTTATAGAGCGCGCTACATACCCGTAGGGTCTCAAGGCGCTGGGGAGGGGTGGTGCCGCTACTGCTCGAACAGCCAGGTCTTCAGCTTCTTCCTGAAGGAGAGGTGGTCTTGGGTCAGGCGCAGGTCGGACGGGAGGGAGTTCCAGGTCTTGGCGGCCAGGTAGGAGAAGGATCTTCCTCCTGTAGTCGCTCTTCGGATGCGGGGGACAGCGGCGAGGGCGTGGTTAGCTGATCGGAGGTGGCGTTTGGGAGCGTAGAAGTTGACTCGGCTGTTGAGGTAGCTCGGGCCTTGGTCGTGTAGGGCTTTGTGTGCGTGGGTGAGGAGGCGGAATGTGATTCTCTTGTTGACGGGGAGCCAGTGAAGGCCTCTCATGCAAATTCCATTGTGTGGCCCATTCCAACAGCGCTTTCGTGGCTCCCCTGGTAGGGGCATTAGCTGGGGGCGGGGAGGAACGATCCAGTGTGATGTCTAAGGTGCAGTTATAGTCACCCCCTATGATCCATGAAGTTGCATGCCAAGTCGCCATGGTCGCTGATAGCCGCGCCAGGAAGCCGCCCTGATCAACATTTGGGGAGTGAGGGATATCAGTGTAATAAATTGGCCATCTAGCCTGCCCTGCGCAGCTGTATATCTGCCCTCACTATCCACTACAGTGTCAATGGCTTCCCACGGGGTCCCTGGGCGGACCCATATCAGTGTTCCGCGAGCGAATGAGGAGTATTCCGTAGCATACAGTTGCCCTCGCCATCTACGATGGAGCGCCCGCACCTCAGTTCCGCTCAAATGGGTTTCTTGGAGCAGCGCTATGTTGATTTTATGCCGCTTTAGGTACGAATAAATATGATAACGCCTAGCTGGTGTGTGCATCCCCCTGACATTCCAGGTGCATATTTGTATGTTAGCCATAGCGGTCATGTGCGTGCACATCTCCCCCATTCCCCCAGGGCGCAGCCCCCACCTCAAGGGTCCCCCAGGTCCAGCAGCCCACTCCCATCGTGCAGCTAAATTGAGTAATGTGTGCGCAGTGTCTTGATCTCCAGCAGGGTAGGGGGAGAGGGAAGAAAGGGAACATAGAAAGCCTGAACATGGCAACAACAAAGTCTAGAATACCAAAAGGTCGGCTTCACAACGGGTCGCCGTCCAAACACTCGAGTGAGCTTATGAACTATACAGTCTTAGGGGGTTCGTGTGGTTTATCTCTTAACAGTAACCAAAACAGTGCAGTCTTGGAAGCGCCCTACATTCTTCCCGGGTGGTGTGTGCATGTCGCTGTTGGCCGGCAGGCGTCTAGTGTCTGTTGTTCAAGGCCGTAGCAGCTGTATGCCCAGTTGTCAGGCCAGTGTGGGTAGGGGTGCCGGGGGGGGGCATGGGCATGTCCCCCTCCGAATGGTGTCTGTGGCAGCAAGCCGGTGATGCAGCACCAAGAGACACTTTTGCATGTCCGTAAAGTGGGTGTGCGAACCACGTGTTCATAAGCGGAGAATGTACTTACAGTGTCCAGCTCCGTGGGCGAGTCCCTCAGAATTTCAACGGTGTGGGCGCAGGGGGCCTCAGGTAGGTCTAGCTGTGCAAGGGGCAGCCAAACAGGAACTCAGGTAGGCCAATGTCACGTATCAAGCGGCAGTTCACCACCGGGCCCCCTCAGCCGAAAAGGTCCGCTGTTTGTGGTGTGACCTCCGGGGGTCCCTCAGAGTCCTGCGTGTCCGGGACGCCATAGATCGCCTCATCATCCGTTGAGGGCACCGTCGGGCTAGCGTCCAGTCGGGTCGACGACGCCGGGGAGTTGCTGATTCCCGCCACCCTGCGCAAGGCATCCCGCTGTTCCTGCTGGACGAGGTCCACCGGTGGGGAGTGGCCCGTCGCCCCCCGGGCCGGCGGCGGCGTGGGCGACCTGCGGCGGTGCCGTCGTCTTGATCCTCTCACCCTCTCCGCTGCGGCAGCTCCCAGGGCCCGCCGCGGCGCGTCCGGCATCCCGCCATCAAGCCAGGCCTCCGCTTCCTCGGGACTCGCAAAGAAGTGTGTTTTGTCGCGCACCACCACTCTTAGTTTGGCTGGGAAGAGTAGCGAGTACTTGAGGGCCGCTTCGCGCAATCTTCGTTTTATCGCCAGGAAAGAGTGTCTCTGCCTCTGTACTCGCGCCGTGTAGTCCGGGAAGAACATCACCGTTGCGTTGTCAATGGTGATTTCCCCTAAGGTCCTGGCTTCTCGCAGTATGGCATCGCGGTCTCTATAGTTGAGTTCCCGGAGGAGAAACGGTCTAGGGTTAGAGCCCGGGGGGAGCGGTCTCGTGGGCACGCGGTGGGCTCTCTCCACCACAAAGTGCGGGGAAAGTGCATTGTCCGGTAGCAGGTCTCGCAGCCAGTCCTCAACCCTGCGGACAGGATTCGCCCCTTCCCATCTCTCCGGGATGCCCACCAGGCGAATGTTGTTTCTTCTTGCCCGGCCCTCCGCATCTTCAGCCCTTCCCTCTGTTTCCGTCCGTTTCGTCGCTGGCTCGATATCCGCCATAGTGTCTTCCAGCGTTTTGGTGCGTGTTTGCAATTTTTTATGGTCGGCTCGGAGGTGAGTTAAGAAGATTGCCACGCTGTCAATTCGGGTCTCCAGGGAGGCGCGCGTCTGCTGTAGGGACTCCTCCATCCTCTCCATGGCTGCCAGGACGCTATCCAGTTTCGCCGCTACGTGGTCGGCATCCATCATGGGTGCTGCTTTCTCGTGCCTTCCCCTCTCCGCTGCAACTCCCGGTCCGGAGCGCGTTCGTGCCCCTCTAGGCATGGAGACGGTGGCGTGCGCAAGGTGTTCCCCCTGTCGCAGAGGAGCAGGGGCCCGTTCCGCGCAGCGAAGCGGCTCCGCGCCGTCAATGCCTTCGTCGTGGATCCTATCCCACTCCAAGGGAGAGGAGTGGCGCACTTCCCCACCGCAGCGCAGCGCCGGGCTCCGTCGCCTCAGTCAGCCAGGCCACGTGCTACGCGTCGCAGTCGCCGTGAGTCCAGGGGTCCCAACCAGCGATGGGTCCAGTCTCAGCCGGTACGGCGCTCGACGGCTCCCTCCAAGATGTGTGTCGCTCCTGCGTCCCTTTTCCCACGTCGCGTTCGCCCTCCGCAACAGCCAGAGGCGCAGGGATCGTGCCACGTGCGTGTCCAGAAGGCCCAGTCCAGCGCTCCGATAGTGGCCTCAGGGTCCACGGGTGGCGGCAACATGTGCCGGTACGCCGTTCAGCAGCGCAGCCTCCATCCAGAGCAAGTCCACCCCTTGTGGCTAAAGGCCTGCAGGAATCCCGGAGAGGGAAAGGCGCCCCAATGCAGCCGCAACCAGGCCAGAGCGCGGGGGGGGAAGGCAAAGCCCGTGCGCGCCTTCGCAGGCCCGGAGACCTCCGCTGCCACTTGCCAAAGTCCTTCTCAGCCCAATAGGAGTACGATGGCTGTCTCCGACGCGCGGCAGCGACCAGGCACCGCACCCCTCCGGGTCCACCCGGCCGCCTCCAGGGCCCCAGGCACTCGACTCACCCCGAATCCGGGTGCTGCCAGCAGCATCTTCGCGTGTCCTCAGTGGTGTCCCCAGCTCGTCGCCACCTTCCGTTGGTTCTGCATGAGGGAGGTGGGGTCCCAAGGTGTCCCCAACTGTGGCGTCTGCCTCCCCAGGGCACCCCCACCGTGGTCGCGGGCCGCCACTCGGCGCCGCAATAGCCCCCCCGCAGGCCGCAGAGTTAGGCCCAAGGGATCAGGCAACGCCGCGGGTTCGCGTAGTCGCGGTCCGCGGCCGCGCGTCCAGCAGGGCGGCCTCAGTCCCACCGGTCGGGTCGGTGCGGTTCTCCGCCGCCGATTCACGCCAAAGTCGGCCAGGAGAGGGAGAAGGTTCCGTAGCAGGCCCGCCAGCAATATCGAGCAGTACACAGGATTTTTTTGGCGGATAAACGACCCGGGGCAGGAAGGCTCAAGCGGGAGCTCTACCCGGGCACGTCTGCTTCCATCGCGTGTTAAGCCACGCCCCCGCGGGGGCCTCACTTCTATGCTCTCACCTGAGTTTAATGATTCCCAACGGGTTACTCCTTGAATCTCAGGACTCACTCTGCACCACTGTTGCAGGGGGATGGTGCCCCGTCTCTGCGATGGGATCGCCGCCTGACTTCATGCCAGGCCGCAGACTCTCTCCTCACACGCCGGTCCGCTCGCTTCCACAATGTGTCCTCCGAATGGCTCACAGCTCGCACTACAGCGACCGCCAGGGATCCTGATGCAGTCTTCTCTGTCTGTGGCCTCCCACAGTGCCCAGCTCCCTCGCCTGGAGCCCGATCGAGCGAGTCTGACCAGGCCGACTTCCCTGCGGGACGACAAATCTCTTCCCGGGGCCCTCGTAAACTCACACCTGCTCCTCTCAAGACGGTGATCTCGGTTCCGCAGCCCCACACCAATTCACATGGAGCCTGCCATCACCTCCGGCGGGCCAGCCACCTCCAGAGCCAATGCCAGATAACAGTCTTTCCTTACACGGGAAGCAGCACTTCCCAGTGGCCCTCAGCAAGGCTGCACAGCCGCTCGTCCGTTTATCGGATGTTTAATCGTTCTCAGGGGACTGCCAGACTCAGACTCAAAACCAGTGAGGCCATGGTCTCTCTGGAATGGTTCCTGTTCAATTCTAGACGATAATGCCGGCCACGGTGGGGGATAATTGTCGGATTATCTGTCACACTTTCAGAGCCTCCCCGCAAGGCAGCCATCTTGCTGTTGGGGTCACTAGCGCCCCCCCAAAGCCGAAAGTTAAGCAGACCAGGATAGAGCAAGGATACAAGAAGTGGATTGGCCCTGGTCAGCGCTTACCTTCCGAATTATAACAATGTCTGAAGAAAAATTTCTGAAAAGGTAAAGTTCAGGAGGCCAAGGCTGCAGGAAATATCCGAGGAGGGAGAGTCATCGTCGGATGGCCTTGGGTCAAAGCCAAGGAGAACATTTCTACGTTCAGACTTAGTCACTGAAATGGAAGTTAAAAAAGTCCATCGGAACGAAGCAGAAGGCTGTACCTGAATACAGTTCCACGAGGGCGGATACCCTTTTGACAAAGGACCGCTGAAACAGATTTGCTACTTCAGAGTAGAACCTAGCAGGAGAAGCCGCAAAGTCAATCTGACCGGTGAAGTACTTTGGGTGGATAAGCGAGCAGTCTGGTCCCGGTCTTCTCCTGGTTCTCAGAGCACTTTTTGTCTCAATTTTGTAGTAGGTCCTCAGTTTTGGAAAATGGCCATCTGGGCACATTTTGCACCACAACCAAGGGTCCAGGAGTGGTGGGTACCCCACATAGAGACATTTTTACTGTGTCACTTTAAGGTAGTCATGCTGTTGTACAGCCCTAGAAAGCACTGTAGTAACAGTCTTCACTTCATTTTATCAGCTTGTTACGGAAAGAATCATGAGGAGTTCTAACTTGTTCACAGATTTACTTAAGATACTTATGATAGGATTGCAAGTAACCTTTAGTTCTCCAGCATTAGGTCTTTATTAATATTTATAAACACTAGAAATGAAGAGCAAGCTCATTACCCAATGGAGAGTGATGAGAAAGCCACAGGAGCAAATATAGTAAACATGAAGTGAAAAAGATAATAACATCTCAAAATTCAATGGTTTTCCTCAAAGATACATTTCTCACTTTAGGTCCGGATAACAATGTGGGAGATATTTCCATTTTGGACAGAAAATCCTGTTTCTGCCCAAAATGGGATTACACAGTGGAGAAACATTATGTGCAGTGTAGGGACTTTCCCTCCAGGTTTGTGGCATGTAAAACATGCCTCAAACTGGGAGGGCAGCCAATGCGTATTCCTATTTTGTGTACCTAAGAATGAGGGAAAACAGGTAAAAATAGCATGTTATCCCCAATTTTGAGGACTGCAACTTGGAAGCGAGTACAGATTAAACACCAGCTGGTTACGTACCCTAAACTAACAGGTATTAGTTGGTTTGCAATTTTCACCCAAAGTAACATTAGACTTGCAATTTGGCTTTGAGTGTCTGCACTTAAATCAAAGTGTAAAAAGTAATGTTTGAGAGGGACATGGATGCCATTGATTACAGTAACAGAACATTTGCAAAGGGGATCGCCTGCAGCTTCTTTTCCTAAAGATATGACCTTTAGATCAACCTAGATCAGTTTTTTTCTACTATCATATTCATAAAACTATTCATCCGACTACAATTAGTCCACATGTTGCTAGGTCTGTACTAGTAACACCGTAAGTAACATAGTGCTGCTTGCTTTTTCTAATCTTATTCATCATGGAAAGGGATCTTTTCGTACCCACTCCGTGAATTGGGGAAAAAAGGAAGGAAGAGTGAGTTAACAGACACATTATTTGTATGGAATAAAGATGTCAGAGAGCCTATATTTAGCTAACCTTTCGGTTTATGTGATGACAACTAAGATACTTACTTTGCAAAATGTACTGAATGTTGGATTTTTGCCTCAGTAAACATGTAGATACTTTTGCCAATGGAGATGGATTGTCTTAAAACGTTAAAAAATCAATTCTCAATTAAATGGTGAAAAACAAAGTCTAAGAAAGTCTCTTCTTTTATAGTGACTTATAAGGACAACTTGAATATAGAAATACCATTACTTGTAGGCAACAATTCTCCTTCCAATAATTCATGAAATAGGAGCAGTGCTTAGGCTCGTAGGTGTAAGGATTTCATCCAGGTATTGTAGTCGTTTCTTCAAGATGGATAGAGAGTAACTATCCTTTATTAAGAGCGGATAGTACTAAACCATGAGCTGACACCTCTGCTCATTCTCCTTCTGCCACTGCACTCCAACACTCTAGAATCCCCACTGGAACATTAACATCCCCATGGCAACCCACAACCAAGATGCCACACTTCTTCCCCCTTTAGCAAAACAACAACCCCAACACAGTTCCAGTAACATAACATAGAATAGCATAAAAGTACACGTTGTCCATTGCTAATAAATTTTACATAACATGTAAGCTTAAACATTGCTACTTTTTTTCAAAACAAAATCTTTCAACTTACTAGGAAGGATCACAACTCCATCAGAGGTTGCAGTTGTAGGTTTGGATAATCTCCTTCCAATATCTTTTGTTGAACGGTCATCAGTGTCTACAGCAGTTCCACATCATCCTCTCCCCACCACAACAAATGAGCATTGACAGCAGCATCCACTTCCTTCTGACTATGCCCCTAACACATTATATTGTTACACCTAGACATTCTTCCAAAATGCCACACTTTACCATCACTCAGCTTCGCAGAGCATACATAAACCTCCTTCATTTGCAAAGATTCAGAGAGCTTGCTACTTTTCTTCTTATTCCTGGGACTAAGTTTCACATGAAGCCAATCTCCCTTCTGGAAATCAACTTCCTTCACACCATGCATTCTGTCCAAGTACTCCTTATATACACTCTGTGCATCCATTAAATGCATTTTTACAACAGCAGGTGAACATACATTCTGGTGATCCACAGACATCCAAACATTATTATCCTTGATGAATGTTTCTCTACCCCTAAATACTTTGAATGGGACTATACCCCATCACTGTAGGAGTAATCCTATATGCCCATAAAAGTGCACTAAGTTACTTCTCTCAGTTCTTCGCAAAATGTATGGCAGCTTGTATACTACCACCAACATGAGGCCTTTACCCTTTTTTGGATTTGACAATTCCCACACGTCCTTCGTGTGTAATACTCAAATTATTTTGTTAGAGAATCTGTGAAAGAATGACTCTCACCTCTGAGGAGTGACCCTTGGTAAAACACAGACAGCTCTTCTTTTAGCTCCTAATAGGTCCTACAAACATCCTTTAGTTCTTTCTTCTCCGGTCAACCACTCACAACATACCATTTAACTTCTTTTAACACATCATCCTTGTCATATCCAGACTCCTAATCATTTTTCATGATGGCACCAATTTCTTCCACCATGGCTACACAGTACTTGTCCCACTCACTAGATTCATATACTCTCAAGGATAACGGGGTTCTGCTCAAGTATTCGGCAACCCTGTTTCCTTTCCCAGGTAAATATTCTACATCATAAATGTAAAAAGAATCTCTAAGACATCCTAGCTATGCAAGGATTTGCTTTCACTACACTTTCTGTGGTCAAAACCTTCAACAATGGTTTTTGATCTGTACGTAAAGGGAATCTTGCACCCCACAGGTATTGCCTGGACTACTCCATAACCCAAACAGACATTACCATCTCTGTTTCAATCACAGAATACTTTTCCCAAGTGGGAGACAAGGAACGGGAAGCAAATGACACAATATATTCTTCACCATCCTCCAAAAACTATGACTAAACTGCTCCTAATCTTTTCCACTGGCCTCTGTGGTGAGAATACTACTAGCAGTAGAATCAAACCCATGCATTGGAACAGCATTACAAAGATCCACCTCAATACTATCAAATTATTTTTTGTGCCTTTTTATTCCACACAAATTATTGGTGATCTTTCAGCATTTGTAGTAACTCGTCTGTCTTCCCAGAAAAAATCTTCACAAATTTGGAGTGAAAATCCCTTAGATCCAGAAATGATCTCTTGTCATCTTTACAAGTAGTTGGGGGCGTCATTAATAGACGCCACCAACGCCTTCTTCAGAGTAATACCAGATCTAATTATCTCATGTCCCAATTATGTTACAGTATCCGTAGCAAAGTTACATTTCTTTAACTCTGCTGCTAACCCATTGGATGCCAATCTTTTCAACGCTGTTCACAACTCACGATCATGCTCCAGAATATCCTTTCCTTATAACCAAGATGTCATCCTGAAAATAAACTACCCTCTAGAGGTTTTTAAATAATTTATCCATTAACTGTTAACAATGACCGCCCCTGAGGCTAAACCAAACGGCATTCATACAACTCTATAACAGGTATCTGGGTGCAAGTCTGGATTCTGTAATATGCCTGTAGCATGTACCAGCGTGTAGCAACAGGGTGGGGTTCTGTTGTTTTAATGTACTTTAATCAGGTATGTTCTTCATGGTAAAATGTGTACGGGTAAAGATTGGACATGAAGATAAATACACACCAGGGAGGGTATAGTGAAAAACAGACACAGGAAAAACTTGTTATAATGTACTTACCTCGATCTTGAGCTCGACAATCAAATTGCTAAAGAAAAGAAAGTGATTAGAATTAATTCCAATATCACAAGACACCTCTCAAAGTACTCTATGTGTAGATTCTCAGCTTCTCCAAGTATGGCCTCACTCTGCGAGGGTTATTCCAGGTAATGATACAAGAATACTAGCTCGAAAGGAGCATTTAGCTCCTATTTTACTGAGATGCTTTCTTTAGGGCGGATTTAATTAGAATGGATAATATGCTAATTTGGTCTAATGCCATAACCTCAACTAAAATTCCTACGTAATCCTAACACCCATAGAAAAATCTAAAATCACTTTTTTTGGTATTGCTTTCCTACTACCCATTAGATGCTTTATCATGATGCTCGGACTTTTCCACTTTCAACCAATTAATTCATTGTAATCGGATACTTTCTGAATTGTAACATTTGCTTCGGAACTCATGCTTTCTATGCCTTTGCCTTGATTCAGACATTTTGAGGATCATAACATTTTTTAAATGCTCAGATACCAGCAGGCGTTTAGAACAGTTACTGTTTATTGTACTGTGAGCCAGAGATTATCCATCTAAACATGTAGTCCCTGAGCACCTGATGATGTAATCACCAAATTTCCTTGGACCCTCGGGCAAATCGTGCTGAAGTCACTTCTTTGTGTCAATAGTGTTATGAAAAATTAATAAAAGTTTTTTAGTGTCCTGTCCAATGCAGGCTTCCCTTTTCCACCCTGCAGATGTAATAATTTTAAAAATTGAGGGAACAGGTGAGGAATGGTGGAGTGCTTCTACAATTCTCCACCTCTATTCCTTTACTAGATTCTTATAGAAAGAACCAATCACCCCAGTAAAAATGAAATATTATTTTATTGTTTAGTTAATAAAAACTTACAATATGATGCATTGTACACTTTTCATACGTAATATCACTGTTGGACAACTTTATAAAAGCACATGTAAAATCAGGGTTCTTCCCGTGATGAAAACAATGATTAAATCAAGTTAAACAAAAGACCTAAAAAAACATACTGGTAGAGTGCATTCACAAAAAACATAATACTCCTGCTATTGCTGCTTTGACTAAAGTGCCCTGTTTCCACTGTTGATTACTAACCATGCTACACTCTATATGTAATCCCATTCAGTTCTATGGTGTGGCCTACAGACAGGGCATTTTCTACCATTAGGCAAGACTAGGCGGCCGCCTAGGGCGGCAAAGGGGCTAGGGTGGCAGAAGGGGGAAACATTTTTTAATTTGAAGGCAACAGCACCTGTATGTGAGTGCAAGCGCACCAGCTTGTACATGCTGCGCGTTACAACAAACAAATGATGGACGGAATGCTGACAATGCAGACATTCTCCCCCAGTCAAGAGATCTGGGTTAAATCCATCGTTCTTTTGCCCACTACGCCACCCCAGTTCAGACATGGCCATATGCAAATCAGTCTTGACCCTGTGCCTCATGGGAACAGTCCAGCCCGAACTGCCAAGCCATGTCTTCCCTGGACCCGAATCAAGCATCCTAGGACCGGTTTCTGGCTATCAGCCGTCATCAGCCAGGATAGCTTGACTCCAGTGGCGTAGTGAGCACGGGTCCCACGTCTGGGAATACCCATCCCACTTAGGGCGAAAAACGTTACAACAAACAAATGATGGACGGAATGCTGACAATGCAGACATTCTCCCCCAGTCAAGAGATCTGGGTTAAATCCATCGTTCTTTTGCCCACTACGCCACCCCAGTTCAGACATGGCCATATGCAAATCAGTCTTGACCCTGTGCCTCTCTCTCTCTCTCTCTCTCTCTTTGTCTTTCCACTCCCTTACCTCCATCCACTCCTCGACACAACATTGCTTTATTGCCATAGCATAAAGCAGTGGTTCCCAAACTTTTGACTCCTGAGGATCCCACTGAGTCACCACTGGAAGTCGGGGACCCCAAAGCAATTTTTATGATTTAAATTTCAAACGTTAAAGCAGTAATTCGAAAAAAATTAACACGTGTGCACACAAAACAAATATTCGAAATACTAAGGATGTTAGGGGCATATTTACAAACCCCTACCACCATGGAAACATCACTTTTTGCAATGTTCGCGTGTCGATAGGGGCTTTGCCTTATTTACAAGGCAGCGGTAAGCCACTTAATATGGCTTAACGTTGCCTTGTAAATAAGGCCCCCTTTCGCGCAATGCTTAGCGTGAAGGGGTGGGTAGTGGGTTTTGCAGTGGGCACTCCACCGCAAAACCCATTGATTTTGATGCTTCCCCCTATTCACAGGGGTAGCGTAAATAGGAGGCAGCGCCAAAATTAACACCAGGGAAAACCAGGTCTTAACTTGGCGAAACGAGGAGAAATGCTTTATTTCTCCTCATTTTTGCTTTTTCCATGTGTGCTGGCTTGTGCAGCACACATGGAAAAAGCAAAACGCATTGGATTGTTTATGTTCAGGAAGGTCACCCTTCCTGCACATAAACAATCATGAAAAAAATGGCATTTTGTAACTTCCATGTGTGCTGCATTAAGCAGCACACCTACAAGTGACAAAACCCCATTTCAAGATCATGTGCAGGAAGGGGGGCCCTTCCTTTACATAAACAATCTTCCCCTGCAGGCAGACACGCTTGCACTGTGTTGCAAGGGTGCCTGCGTTGGCGCTACACTGCTAAGTGTAGCACCAGCACAGGGCAAAATGTAGGGCTGCACCATATTCTTGTAAATATGGTGCAGCCCTGCGTTTCTGAAGTGGCGGTGCGTGTCGTTAAGACACAGAGGCTAACGACACGCTCCAAACTTCTTTTGTAAATATCCCCCTTGGTATTTTATATTGAAAGAATTTTCAAAAAAATAAAATTTTAATGGGAAGGTTGGTGCTGCATCTCTGTGACTAATTTTTAAATGGTTGGTTTTATTTCGCAGTACGAGGCTCCTACTCCTGCCAGGGCCAGACTGGAAACCCAAAGCAGCCCTGGAAAATGTTTTCAGACCAGTCCCCATACGGTGCACGCCAAGTGCATTGAGTGTGCCTGACCACTACAAATGGGGCTTTGGGAGGCTCTCCCCCCAAAGAAATTTAGGAAACAACGGTGCAGTCTACAACACGTTTATCACTTTACATCACACACATATAGAGACAATTAATCATAAGTGTAATTCAGTGTATAGAAAATGTTACATAAGGCAAAGGGGACTACAAGGTGTAGGATTCACATGTCATTTACACTGGTAGGCATTTTTAAAGAGTGCTTGGTCTGGAGAAGCACAAAAAACTCGGGATTCAGAACATAAAACAGTGATTAGCATTGACTTTAACAATAAAAATGTATTTCCGCCCTAATAAACTTTTTTAGCAGCATCGGGATAATGAAAGACAGGGAAAAAACATAACTTACTAACTTGTACCATGCAGTTTGCAAGCAGCTCTTTGATGACAATTATGTACTGCACAGTAACAAAATAATCTTTGTGACAAAAGCAGTAACCCACTCGCCTATGCACATAAAGTACTGTTATTTAAAATGCACAGTACACGTTCTTTGCAATGGGCATATTAACCCTCTGTGCTACATTAGCTAACTCAAAGCTGCCACAGGACAAAACTCTCATCTCTCTCCAGCAGGTACATTAATCACTGGTGTTATCTTGACACTTTTATTGTTTCTGGAAAACTGCTAATTGTACAAGTGCAGTGCTTTTTAAACTGCTGCCTGCGGACCCCCTGGGAAAGTGTCAGGGACCCCTGGGGGTCCCCGGACCACAGTTTGGGAAACACTGGCATAAAGTGTTTAAGGCAGCGCCAGTGCAGTGCGTATGGATCACATAATCCTTGAGAGACAATGTCAGAGGCTAAGAGATTTACTGCTCCGATACCCCCCTCTCCTCTCCCCCCTTGTCTCCCAGGCCGATCTTTCTCCACGTCCTCTCCTACCTTTGTGCCTCGGTCTTTCCTCGTCTCTATACCTTTGTCTTTCCTCCTTCCTATACCTTTGTGTCCATGTCTTTCCTCATTTCTATATCTTTGTGTCTGTCCTTCCTCGTCTTTGCAACTTTGTGTCTGTTTGTCCTCCTTTCTATACCTTTGTTTCTGTCTTTCCTCCTTTCTATACCTTTGCGTCTATGTCTCTCCTGCTTCCTCGTCTCTCTCTGCTTCCGCGCATATCTCCTATATTGCTGGGATTCTTTGAGATGTTTCGTTTCCACCCCTCTCTTTCTTTTTAGTCCTCTCCTAATTCTCTTTCACTCTAGTGCTCTCTCTCATTTACTTTCACCTTTCTCGCTCTCGTCCTCTTCTCTCCCTTGCCCCGCCTTCTCTTGCTTCTCTTTTTTGACTCTCACTCTCCTTCCTATATTTCTGCGCTTCACTCTTCACCTCTCTCGGCTTTTCGCTCTCTTTACTCGTCTTCTCCTATTTCACTTTCTTTCCCTGCCTCTCTCCCCGTTCCCTTTGTGCTCGTTCGCTTCCCTCTCCATGTTCACAACGCTCTCTTTCCGTCTCTTGCTTTGTGTCTTCCTTTCGCCTTCTTCAGATCGTCTTTTCTGTGTTTCTCAGCTTAAAGCTGCCACTTACTGAAACCCATGAACTGTGCTCCTATCTCTCACACCTCGTCATCCAGCACACTGCTCCGCACTGCGCCCCAGAACACCATATAACCATGTCGGTGATCATACACACCACAAAGGATCCCAAAACAAAGACCACAGCCTTCCAGTCGCATACCCGACATGGTGTAGCTGGCTGCCCACCTAGGCAAGCGCTTCAGTGCCCCACAAGCGCTAGATAAATGGTGTAGTACTGTACAATATATGCCGTCTCTTCTGCTGCTCGTCTTCCCCTTCTCATTTTTAAATATTTATTTATATAGTTCTTGTCATCAGGAAGGTTTCATGGCACTGACATGCCAGGCGAGGGCCATATTAAGATTTCACCAAAGCTTAATCGGAATAAATAAATTACTGTAGCCCTCTACAAGACATATAGGGGGTCATTAGATTTCTTCTGACAGGTCTCCTGTCTTAGCACTAGACAGGAAAAGGTGCGTCTCCCTGTCCACTCTTTATTCATTCTGGAGATACAGAATTTCAGGTCTGTCTTGGGATGTAGTGCACAATAAGGGAGAAACTTACATTTAAGATTAGCCATGCCAGATTGTATGGCCTATGGAGAGACATTTGGACTGTACACTTTTCTCTCTTTCTCTTCTACTCCATACCCATTTCTCTCTCCACTTTTCTCTCTTTGTCCTTTTATTCCCATCTCTCTTTTACTTCTCCCTCCTACCCCTGCCTCTCTCTATTGCCCCAATTCCACATGGTTTTAGTTTAGACCACTGTTTAGATAACACCAGTTTCTGTTAGTAAAGTGCAAAGGTCATCAATTCATGAATTTAAACGAAGCACCAGACGGTGCCCTTCGTGACATGTAGGTTGCAGTTTCCCGGGAAAGGCCAACTACCACTGAAATCGCCCTGATTGGTTAATAATACCCCTTTTACTAATTTTGAACCCAAATAGTCTGAAAACTGTTCACTTGGAACAGCCCTAAAAGCCCCTATATTGCCATAAAACGTACAGTGTCGAAACTGGAAAATGTGAAAGGAAGTTGTTTTCTCGAGTTGGGAGTCCACTGATTTGGGAGCAGCGGCCCTTGCAGCTCCCCTGCCTAGTGTGTGATGTGACCAGTGGTGGGTGGAGAGAGTGAGCATTCACGAAACCCCGCATGCCAGCAAGAGAGCTCATAGTTGTGTTTAAAGGCAGCAGCCTTGTTTACCTACACAAATAATCTGCACACATGTCACATGGTGTGATTATTACTCTATACCTGAGCAATCCCTAGTCTCTTCTGGCAGTGCCTGCTTCTTTGGAGATGTCCAGAACCACCAGCCTCTTCATGGACTGAATAAACATTGTCGAACTGTATCCCTCACCTAGCAGTCAATAGTCAAACTGACCCTTCCCAACGATGAATCCTTTGCAAACACCCCCTACCAGAAAGGTTCCTGACTAGGAACTGACACTCTCCAGTCCTAATAGCCTTTCAGAGGTACCTTTTGTAGGAAAAAATGTGCTTCCTAGAGGCTGTTCCACCTCACCCCTTCTTGGGTTGTTGTGGGCACCTCGTCACACTGACATCTTAATGTTCTCACTTGTGTACTCAGTTGATAATACACCTTCCATACCAATACATATAAAATACAGACGAAAGACCACAGTCTGTTGGTATTCATTGTAGGACATAGCTTTCTTTACTTTATATCCAAACACCAGATATGTTAAAGTTTACGCATTCTTTCTTTACAGACTTCTTAATGGCAGAAGATTGTAAGACTTTGTAAGAATTATAATTACATCCCCTCAAGGCAGGCTCAGATACCTGACAACATTCTTTAAATAGCATATCATAAGGCAACATAGCATCAATTATTCACAAGTGAAAGCTATGAGAACTTCCTGGGCTGCATCCCTGCTAGGGGCACCTCTAACTGTCCCCAGCCACATCCTGATGAACTGTCCATCTGTGGGCAACTTTGGGGTAGGGCCAGAAGTATTGAACCACCATCATGCCAGCCCTACCTCCAGCCAGCGCCTAACCCACCAAAACCTCACAGCAAGAGCAGACAAGGAGCTTCCAGGCACCATCGCTGCTCAGGGCACCCATGACTCAAGCTACACCCCAATGAACTCTCCATCTGTCAGCAACTCCAGGATAGGACAAGAAGATCTGGTTCTTTTATTATTGCCTGCAGACTGGGAGGGTGTTTATTGTGGAAGGTGAAATGGTGATTTTGTGTGATGTGACTAATGGGTTCTCGTTCGGAATTATGTTAATCACGTATGGAGGGATGGATACACCCCCAGGATAAATCACAGAGCAAGTGGTAGGTGAAAATGTAAATAATTGAGAGAATGCATCTGCGAGGACCACACTGATGTATGCATGAGTGATTTATTACGAGAGGCATGTCTGTGCCAAGACCGGAACACAGAAGAGGCGCTGCACACGGGGCAACAGGAAGGGTTGTGATTCCAATACAGCACCACCGTAGTAACAGGATGGGTTAGTCATGCGTAGGATCCCACAATCCGGTCAAGTGAGGACAGCCAGGATAACAACACAGGTCTTCTTAATCCTACAGGTGACATATCCACTAAACCCCATCTTAGATTTCACAACCATCTGAAAGGGGAAAACTGTACACACTCAAGAACACTGCCTGAACACAAAATGAAGGCTGCTTGTATTTTCCTCTGCGGAACATGTTTTATTTAGTTTTTAGGTCTCGGCTAGCGAACAAGCATTTACAATGCAACGGTCTCGGCATTGTTAAAGTTAGAGCTATTGGCATTGCTCATGACATTTTTTTGGTTTATGTTTTTGTTTTTAAAACATGTAAAGAAACGGCATTGTTATTTACAATGTCAATAGCTTAATCAGTGTGTGTGTCGGTGGCTCTGTGTGTGGGTGCAAATGCAGTAGGCCTCGCATTTGAGAGTGATTAAGCTATTGACATTGTAAATAACAATGCCGTTTCTTTAAATGTTTTAAAAACAAAAACCTAAACAAAAATGTCATGAGCAATGCCAATAGCTCTAACTTTACCAATGCCGAGACCATTGCATTGTAAATGCTTGTTGGAAATGTTTTTGGAATGTTTGATGTGTTTTATTGTTTAATGTTGAATACAAGTTCTTTTATATCTAATGCATTAATTCTTCTAGCCTGGATGACAGGGGGAGAGAGTGATGGTAGTAAAAGGGAGGGGGCAGCATTTTTCAGTTCTCGCCCAGGGCTTCAAAACACCTAGAAATGGAATCTTAGCCAGCTTATTTCTAGCCCCTGGCATTAAATAAAGTGAGCTTTCCATATATAGTTTAAGGTGCAATGTGCCTTTTGTAAAATCATCTCTAGGCTTGATAGTGCTAAGCCCTAATTAGTTCACGTTATTCCAGGTGCCCATATAATGAGGACACAACAATCACCCCAGTAGTTAATTTAGTGTCTGTGCCCTGACAAATCCTACACTAAACAAGTATGTTTATAATTCCATTTCCGTCACAGGCCTCACTCAGGTGCGGCCAGTGTTTAATCTCTGTGCTCATTCAAAACTTGCTCTTAATTTACAGGAATTACCTTTAGAAGTCCGAGTGAAACTGAATGCATAGTCGTGCAGTAGCCTCAATTTACAATGGTCACCTTTGAGTACTAAAGTGAAGTCATTACTCATACTGCATGCCGAACCCTTATCTACAGTGATTGGGCTTCAATAACAAGGCTTTCTTCTATGAGGCAGTGTGGCCAACTCCTAAAAGATCAGGGGTAAACTAGGGGAAATCATTAGCAAGTCAAAAGTAAGTCAGATATTCCCAAAAACATAATGATACTCGGTCTGTTATTTCTAACTATGATGAGGGAATCAACTCTTCCTGTCCTTTGAGTCCGAAGTCTCTTTTCTCAGACCAGTGAATGGGAGAGTAATTGTATGATCTTTAAATGTGAATGTTGTCATGTGGATCCAACACCACCTATTCATGTTTAAAGTGGTGCATTTCATAGGCAATCAATGAACCTCTCTTTCAGGTAGGCAATCAACATCTGCCAAATAAAGTGACTGATTGTCCCAACAATTCACAATCTAGAAATCCCTTGTATGCCACTATTATAGTGCCATGCCACAACATACCCCAAAAGCTCTAGCAACTATTAAGGTTTCATGAGACACCATAGTCATTGTGTTGATGATAAAAACTGGGAAAAACAAACTTTTGCTTCTATTTTTACACTTTGCAAGAATGGTAAGTGGGTGCAAATTTCACTAGATGTGTTGGCTGCCTGCTTACATTTAGCACCAACATGTTCCTGGGGAAAAATCATAATAGAAAACAAAAGGAGCACCAAACGCTAAATCTTATGGGTGTCGATCAAAATACTGATGTTTTTTTTATGTTGACCTACCTGCACTTACTGGTTGATTGCAGAGTATCAACTACCAACATATTGTGACACTAAGTAGATGTGGAGGTAAGAATAATACATGCATTGTTACCTATGTTTCCTTAGCTTGACGATATGTTGGAAGTTGATGTCCGTGATTTGATATAAGTAAAGGTCAATATTACTGACCTCGATATTTTGACATTAATTAATCTGTGATAAACTGCAGAGATAATGGTAAACGTGGCAATGGGTTTTAGTACCAATTTAGTGTGAATGCTAAATGAGATGTAAAGAGGAATAGAATACATACACTTTAGCTTCAGAGAACCAAATGTCTTTGAAAAACAGTAAATATAACTTGTGCCGTAAAGTAACTATAACTAGCGGCTTCGCCAGGCACTGCTAATTAACCCACATATTACACCACTCATGACATCTCATATGACATAATTGGTAATATCACTGCAACATTTGCAGCAAAATTATCAGTGAGAAAACTGTGCATGGCAAGGGTGTGAGTTATGGTTACCTTAGGGCATGTGGGGGGCGGTGCGCTGCCCCCTACCTGCACTGATTCTGTCCCCAGGGACCCCATCTCCTGGGCCTGTCAATTAGTAAAATAGGAGGGGTGCCACATGGCCACCCTCCTCAGGCCAGTTTTGGCCCTGGGGACCCCATTCTCCCAGGGCCCAGCCACTTCCAGTGTGCAATGTTGGGGGCTGCAGGGCAGACTCAATGTCCCCGCGGTCAATGCCAGGGGAGCCGGCATTGGTCCGCACGGAGGGAGCAGCAAAAAATGCTGCTGACCGGAATGCAGGAGAAATGACTTCATCTGTTTTCCTGCCTACTTGACAGCGGGCAGGAAAACCTATAAAAAGTCCACTCCCAGCAGGCTGGAGCAGTTTTCCTGCTTCTGCCCGTTGGGAGCGTATTTACAGTTTGCTCTCGCTAGGCAGGAGTTCTCTAACTTCCCGGCAAGCAAAAGTAAACATCTATTCCTGAGGGTGGGCATCTCGGGCATAGGGAGCAGGCCCCGGGGGTGGCGGTCCCCAGGGCCATTAATGGCTCCAGGAGGGGGGGCCACGCAGCCCCCTCCTTTGTATTAACAGGGACTTGCCCCGTGGAGATGGTGGTCCCCGGGGCCAAAAAAGGGCCAGGATAGGTGGTAGTCCCTGGGGCCGTAATGGACCCAGGTAGTGGGTCCGGTTGGTCCCCCTCCCGATATAAGCATTGCCTTTGGGCCAGGGAGGTGGTCATACTCAGGGCCGTAAACGGCCTGGAGTGGGGGACCACGTGCTCCCCACTCCCAAATATACTAATTTAATTTTGCCCACATGACCTGGTCCACTCAGGGCTGAAGTAAACCAAGAGCGAATTTGCGAATCCACAACCAGGCCTAGGGGGTCAGGGTATTCCTACCCTGACCCCTTCTCTTTTTCTTTTACTTTTTTTTTAGACTTGGCTGAGTTAAAGTCCAAAAATGGCTGCCAACACTTTCTAGATGAAGTGTTGGCAGCTAATCAGATCTCAGTATGAGATTTGTTGGATCTGTGGAGGAGCAGTGTCCCTAGATCTATACATTTGTTTTTTCTTTAATGACTTGAAAACCACTGAAGGGATTTAAACCAAATAATAAAAAGATATCTTTCTGGACCAGCTTCTTTCTTTCTGTGAACTTTGGTGTAATTCTGTTCAGCGTTTCGAGCTATAGTCGTGTCTAAAATCTCTACGGGCAATAACATTGGAGGTGCAAATTTTTTGATCCCTTACTTTTTCTCAACCCCCCACCCCCTGTTTAACGGATCACCCCGAAACCTTACATACACAACTAGACACAAAAGGGCACTTTTCATTTTTAATCCCATGAACATTTGTCAAATGGTGCCAGTTATAAGCAAACCAAAAAACGTTTTTCCCACGGAAACTAGGTCCTAACTATTACTACCTACTGGCGCCCCAGAAGGTAATTCTGCACCTGTGCAGGCAATGAAACCTGTGTTTGCTACCGCCGGACGGGAGCATTCGTAAAACTTCAGCCAAATGGTAGCAAAAACAAAGTCTGCTCCCAGTGGGTGGGAGCTTTAAAAATGCTCCCGCCAGTTGGGATCAGACTTATGATCTATTTCAGAAATAGATCAAGATATTGCTCTGACCCAGAGGGAGCAGCATAAATAGCTGATCCCTGTGGATGGGAGCAATGCTGGCTCCTGCAGAAAACGGGGAGCCGGCTGGGGCCCTGGGGCTCCCCCACATCCCCCTACGTTGTTTATGGTGGGTGCCCGGAGGTGGCACTGAGGCAGCCACCTATATTAAACTAAGGCCCCGGGAATGGTGTCCCTGGGGCCAAAACAGGCTCGGGGAGGGGGAGCACACGGCATCCTTCCCCTTTAAAATATCATCGGAGGACATAGTCCACGGTTGTTGTCTCCCGTCCTGAGGGCAGAGGCCATGGTTCTCCCTTTTAATTGCTGCTGAGTATGTAAAGGCGCCAAATCCCCTACAAAATCCACCCGTTTGGCCCTGCTCCTTCCACGATATGCAACAGTTTTGCCACCATTTTCCTACCTGAATAGACAGTGTGCTTTCTTTACAATTGCACATTGAAAAACAATTTGAAATCCTTAATAGAGGTGCAAGCATCGTTCATTTATTGGAGCTCAATCTCTTCTGTAGTGATGGCCAAGATGAGTGGGTTCTTTCTTGTCGCTCCTGGTCTGAGATTAGAGTCTACGGTTTTCCCATTTAATAACTGCTGAGTATGCAAAGGTGCCAAATCACCTATAGGCTTTGCCCGCTTGTCTTTCCTTCCAGTTAGTAGTATGCAACTCTATTCCTGACATTTTTAACCCGATGGACAGTGTGTTTTCTTTACAATTGCATGTTTGAAAATGATGTTAAATCATTGATTGAGGTGAATGCATCGTTGATTTATTGGAGCACAATTTCTTTTATAGTGACTGTCCAAGATGAGTGGGTTCTTTGCTGTCGTCTCGTGGTCTGAGATTAGAGTCCTTGGTTCTTCCTTTTAATTGCTGCTAAGTAGGCAGAGGTGCAAATTCACCTACAAGCTCCGCCCATTTGGCCCTGCCCCTTCCACGTTAGTGGTAAGCAACGGTGCTGGCTCTGGGTGGGTGGGCCATGGCCAGGCCCTGTGGCTAACCCCCTGCTGTGCACAAGCAAAGACCTTGCGCAATGTGGGGATGGCTGCCTGTGGGGTGTTTGTCGCAAGACCTGGCCTTAGGCCAGGCCCTGCAGACAACCCTCCTCCGAAAATAGCCAAAGGTCATCCGCAGCAGGGGTTTGGCTTAAAGTATGGAAATAAAATATTACTTTATGTTTTAAAAAAAAACCGAGAAATTCACTGGAAAAAAAAACAAAGGTTAAAGTAACATTATAGTTGGGGGAATATGTCAGTGACATTAACATTTTGACCACAAAAAACACACAGATATTCACCAGTTATATTTAGCAATTCACCAGTTGTACGTTGCGCCTCCAGCATGCACAGCATATGACCTTATTTATTACATCACTCATGACATGTTCTATGACATCAATTATGACAGTACTGATAACATCTTAAATGACATAATTGATGACATAATCCACGTTTCATTTGTACACAGTACTGCATACCAGAGGTCTCCAACTACTCTATTGGGACCTACAAGTAGATCCTGGACACCTTAAAAGTAGCTCGCAGCCGTCTTAATTTTTTAATAAGCACAGGGTCACATTTTACTTTTAACGTGAAGGGAAGGCTGTGTTTACTTTACATTATTATCATCAGGATGCAGATTGCAGAGCCTGATAATGACCAGTGCTCAGTCAGATCTATATGCCAGGCTGGGTCGCAGAGGTGAAGAACTGTAGCACTGAAGTATTTTACTCTTAAATAAAAGTCATTGTCGACTCAGTATTGGAGTGTAAGAACAAAATGATGCTTCTGAATGCTTTTAAATGGGAGAAAATTAAAATGAAAGGTTACCTTAATGATTAACTCTTCATTTTAATATTTTTCCATTTCAAAGTGTTGCATTTACAAGCAGTAGACCTTTTGCTCACGGAGGCCAATAGACACTGTGCCAGTTTATAACTGAAAAATAGTCTTTTTTTTGGGGGGAGAAATGGAACGTGAAGATAAGGTTTTATATGAAACATTAAGTGTTAATTCCGTTCTCCACTTTCAATTAAGCCAAATACCTCTTAAAGTTTTATGAAGCATGCTTATTTACTTACACTTCCTCCCATTCAAACAAATGTATTTTTTTGTTATAAATATGACACCATGTCTACAGGCCACTGGGAGCAAGGTACTTGGTGTTTGAAAGTGTGGCACTTGGAAATGATAGAAAATTGTAATGATGAGTTTTATGGATTCCATATGAACAAAGTTAACTCTTCAGTTTAATTTTCACAATACAGTGCCATATTTATAAGTGAAAAATACAACCATTATAAGTTGGAGAAATTTAAAGCACAGAAAAATGTTCCAACCAACTTTTTTGAGGAACATTTTTCTGCATTTCTCCTGTTGGAAATGGGGGTCTCTAGTTGGCAGAGGTAGGTACCTTTGTCCAAGTAGGGACCCTTCTTCCTAGTCAGGGTAAGGGGGTGTCAGAACTGGTAAAATTATGTTTGGTTCCTCAGGAGCAGTACCCTCAAGAAGCCCACCTTCCAGCAGCCTCGACTCAAGCTTAACTGCACTGAGTATCAAAGTGGCTAGATAGGGAGGAAAGGAATTAGGGAGGGTACTGCGGGGAGGGAGACCTGGAACGAGACGTTGTCCTTGATTAGATTTCCTTTCGGGCTTAGTAAACTCTTTGACTATATTGAACATGGGTTAAACAATGACAACCTACCTGTAAAAGAAAAGCAGGTTATGCATAGAACAGTTGTTGTGTACGTCTTCCCAGGCTTCACTGGCAATTTCTGTTCCTATAATCCTCAAGGATGCAATGTTATGGCTAAACAACCATGTTTTTAAACGAAGCACACATTCATATAAAGACTTGGCTTTAGACACAATGTTTCTGTAATGATGTACTTTAACCACTGTTAAATATCACAGTGGTACTTCCAACAACCTTTTTGCAATACACAACACTTTACATATGCTAATGAGGCAGATTAATATTCAAATGCCTAAGGGAGTGCTTCAGCTCTATGTATCAGAGTTCAAATATGCAAATGTGCAGGAAGCGCTTCAGCGCGATGCACTGAGTCCAAATATACAAATGTTCAAAGAGCGCTTCAGTGTGATGTGACACAATGCCAAAGTCATCAGGTATGCAAATCCCCCCAAGAGCGCTTCAGAGCGATGTGCCCTAAATGCCAGAGTCATCAATATGTAAATGCCCAAAGAGCTCTTCACCGCGATGTGCCAAGTTGCCAAAATCACCAAACATGAAAATGACCAAAGAGCACTTCAGCCCGATATACAAAAATGCCAAAATCACCAAACAGTTAAATGACCAACGAGCGCTCCAGCGCGATGTACAACAGGGCCAAAATCACCAAACATGTAAATGACCAAAGAGCACTTTAGCGCGATGTACAAAGTGCCAAAATTACCAAACATGTAAATGCTCAAAGAGCGCTTCAACACGATATGCAACTTTCTTTCAAAATGCAAAATACGAAAACAGCAAATAATAAAAACAGCACATAATTCCTTTCACAATGCTGTTGGTTAGGAAAGGAACAATCCTTACCTGATTGTAGCTGAGAGAGGATCTACAACCTGGGAAAAGAAAACAGTAGTCTCCTTGCTGCAACCGGAATCTTCTTTCAGCAACCGTAGAACAGGAATAGCTGCTACTCAAGCTCAGGGTTCTCAATAACCAGAAATCAGGACAGGGTGTGGCCCCTATTTAAAGGGCTCAGGAAGAAGCTTCCAGAACAGGGTGTGGCCCCTATTCAAAGGGCTCAGGAAGAAGCTTCCAGATTCCAGCTCACAGGAAAACTACGGGAGCCGAGAAGGGACATTAGGCCTTGATAACATCATAGTCTGCAACAAGCATTGGCACATACAAAAGGCAAAAGTCACAACAAGCATTGGTGAAAAACAATAGAAAACAGTAAACAGGTGCCAGACAAGGTGCACCAGGAAACTGACGTGGCAGAATCATGACAGGGGGATACACTTCAGAAATAACCCCTGCTCATCCCTTTGGTAGCTTGGCACGAGCAGACAGGCTTATGTCAGAGGCAATGTGTAAAGGATTTGTGAACACATACAGTAACACAGTGAAAACACTACAAATGGACGCCACACCAGTTTAGAAAAATGAGTAAAACTTTATCTAAACCAAACAAGACTAAAAACGCCAAAAATCCAACATTCAATACTGGAAGAAATACTTCCACCAACTCGGTAGCTCCTTTGGGGGCTACCGCGTTACTGAACGCAGCAGTCTAACAATTCCAGCCAACCGCATTGTTACGGGTTAGTTAAAGTGTCGACAGACTCGGAGACAGTACCTTTCTTGTTGCGGCCGACATGATGGTACGAGCCGGTCAGGGGCAACTGTCGCGGTTGCGATGTGAGATGAAAGCGTTGCAGCATGCGGTGTCTTCATGGGCTGGTGCAGGCAGTGGCTCGTTGACGGAGTCGGTGAGACCAAGGCTTGTGTTGCAGGGTGAGGTGGTGCTCGATGCGGTGCTGGCAGGTCACAGTGCAGCAACTGAGCTGGTTGATGTTTGAGCTGTGCACCGACATAGTCGGTGACGTCTGTGCAGCGTGTAGCGAAGCGGTGCGGCAGTCTGGTGCACACAGGACGTGGTACAAGCAGCGGCTATTTGACGGAGTCGGTGAGACCAGGGTTGCATTACGAAGCAAGGCGGTGATCTCTGCGGTGCCTTCAGGACAGGGAGTCTATGATGGACTTGTGACGGAGTTGGTTTCTATTTTCTTCTGTGGCGACGGTACCCAGAAGGATGATGAGGTCTTTGCTGTTCCTGAGACCACTTGAACAGGGGGCAAGCTCACCTTCAAGCCCTTGGAGATACTTTGCAAGCAGGATACACACACAGTTCCTCTCCTTGTCATGAACAGCCACTGCAGGCCAACCCCAGACAGCACACAGCAAAGGGGCAATACTCCTCCTCTAGTTTCTCCAGCTCTTCTCCTTGGCAGAGGTTCCTCTTGCAGTCCAAAAGTGATCTAAAGTTCTGGGGTCTAGGCCCAATATTTATACAGCAAAATCATTTGTTCTCTGGTCTCAGAGAAGCACTGTGCTCAGTCAAAACCAGTTCTGTCCTCTCTGGTGCAGCTTCCTGGCAGGAGGTGGTGACAGCATTGTGGAAAGCAGACCAGGCCCATTCAGGTGAAAGGAAATCTCCCCCCCCCCCACTCTAAATGCAGCCCAGGCCTATTCAGCCCAGCCCTGACTCATCCAGACTCTCTGGAGCCACTGCCCATCTCCAGCCCCTGTCAGTCCAAAGCCAGACAGTCAATACACATCCTAGCAGAGGCACACTGGATGGCTAAGCAAGAAAATACCCACTTTCTAAAAATTGTATTTTCAAACATAGAATGTAAAAATCACCCTCACTAAAATATGCATTTTGACATTCTGAGTTCAGATATACTAAACTTTATTTTCCCACCTTATTCCCAGGGGTAGTTATGTTTATAAGATGTTATAAGCAAACTCCCCATTCCGGCCTATGGGAACAGGTAGCCTTACAATAGTGAAAAACGAAATGGGCAGTATTTCACTATCAGGACATGCCACACACACCAGGGATTGTCCTACTTTTCACATAGAAGCTACCATGGGCCTACCTTAGGGGTCACTAACATGTAAGAAAAGGGAAGGTTAGAGCCTGGCAAGTGGGTGCACTTACCATGTCGACATGGCAGTACCAGACTGCGCACAGGCTCTGGAATGGCAGGCCTGAGTTACATTTAAAGGCTGCTTATGTGGGTGGCACAATCAGTGCTGCAGCCCACTAGCAGCATTTGATTTACAGGCCCTGGGCACATACCGTGCACTGTACTAGGGACTGACTAGTAAACCAAATATGCCAATCATGTAATCACCAATTCATAACAACAATTTACAAAGGGAACACTTGCACTTTGGCACTGAACAGCAATGGCAAAGTGCCCAAAACATCTAGACCAGCAAAAGCAAAGTCCAACACAAAGCAAAATAACAGGCGGTAAGGCAAAAATACAGGGGAAATCCACGCCAATGAGGCCAGGTCTAACATCTCCGATATGTGTTATACATGTAAGAGTGCTACAGATGGCAAAAGGTATGTCCTGGACAATAAATAACTACGATTCAGTCTCTCAGTAACCTGTACACTTATATCCCATTCATATACACACATGTTGAGATATCCCTAAAGAATATGCGCTCACTGACACACATGACAGCCCTGTCATAGTGCCTCATGTCAAAGTATTTTGTTCATACCATAGCATCTGTCTTTATGGCATTAGGCTTAAGGCCATAAGCTGGGTGCGGAGTGTCTGGTAAAAATGTGCGTGCTGCTTAGCCTTCAGTAGCTCACGATGATTTTCACTGATCAGAAGTAGATCTCAGTAGAGAAAATTTTGGAGACTCCAGCTCTATAAAGTAGGATGGCATTAAAGACCTGAAAGTAAGTACAAAATACCTCAGAGTAATATAAAGCATAATTAATGCCATCACAGATACAACTCCCTTAGGTGTAGCAAGATTGTGTTCTGTAAACCATTGACCCTATATCAGACTTCTCCAACGAGTAGCTCATGAGCTAATAGTAGCTATTCAGCTGCCTGTTAGCATCTATCCTATATACTTCCCAGCCAACTAAATTCGATGCTTTGGCTTGATTGAATTAATATATGTATACCAAAATTGACAATCGCGTGTTTAAGATGAAAATTTATGTATTTTCATAATTCATAAGCTGATGTTTTGGAAAAAATTATTTACTTTGTAAAATATATTTAAAGCTGTTATTTGAGATATTAATCATGAGGTGTTGGAGAGATTTATTACTGATATTTTTAGCTCGGTACAGGGGCATTACAGCAATGGCTGTTATATGTAATCCATGAAGACATATTCTACATTGACAAAGCATTTTTACATTGCTGGTGGCAACCATGTCTGAGGCAGTAAGGTAATCACTGGTGATAATTTTGCATGGGGTGGCACCTAATGTAATCTTGTTTTACCTGCACGGTTGGAGACTGCTGCCCTATACTGTACACTTCAAGGGTAGTCTAGTGCACATTAACAATTAACCATAGATATATGGGAAACCCTCATTGCAGACAGTGATCAATATGTACACAACTGTTCAGAAAAGCCAAGTTACTCAAGATACTCCATGTCTGTTCCAAAATTAATTCTCTACGATGGACAGATTTCAGCTGTAACAAACTCACTGTCACCACACTTATATTGAGATAATGACGTTGATATGAGTAGAAAAGAAGGCACTGAAAACAGTGTTTACTCTATAGAGAGAGTTTACATTGTGCCACATTTTTTGCAGACACTAAAACTCTCATTAGAAATACACCAGAGTATTAAAAAGTATATACTAAGAACAGTGTACACTCTATGCAGCTCTTCTAAAGAAAGACACTTTTCGCTTAAAGTAACCAAGGTCTGAAGGTGCGAAAGATCATACTACCTGCAGCCTTTATACTGTGATTAAAAGTTTACAGATAGCCCACCTATTGAAGAAAATGAAGCACATGTACATAGGTTAATACCTGCTGCACACAGTGTTCTATGTCATGTAGAAATTGTCATGCTGTGACGATTCTGTCTAGTGACTCAACGCTGCTTAAAATACTTAGAATGTAGTACGTACATTTGTATGTAACATGCTGAACACAAGTCATCAACTGCCACCTGCATAGAGTTACCCTTCAATGCAACAATTTATAATGTGTTCAATACCTCTATGCACCTATGATGCATTAGTAGCACACACGTTTTGTAAACACTTACACCCATTAGCTGGACATAATCTGTACAAAATTAGGTAGAAAAGAAATATAGTAGCTACTCGCCACTATGTAAACTATAAAACAAAAAAACACGCACATTGCATGATGTCATCAGTAATGTCATCAATTATGTAATTGGGGATGTCATAATTGATGTCATAAATGATGTCACAGAACGTCATGAGTGATGTAATATGCGATGTCAGAAGCAATGCATGGCGAGGCGCAAGTTATAGTTAGCACTGCTATCTATAACTGGTTAACTTTTGTGTGTTAGTTCAAAATGTTAATGTTGTCATTGACATGTCGACATAACTATATAATTACATTAACCTTTGTTTTTTTTCAGTATATATATATATATATATATATATATATATATATATATATATATATATATATATATATATATATATATATATATAATCTACTGGCGGTCGCCAGTAGATAGTTATAGTTAGGACCGTGTTTCCATAGGAAATCCGCAAAATTCTATTTGGAATAACTTTGGCGCCGGTTGACGAATCCTCGCAAAATTTTCAAAATAGGTGGGGCGCTCTGCTCCGCTCCTACCCTGAAAGTCTCGGGGTGATTCGTCAAGCGGGGGCCGAGAAAAAAGGGGGGTCCCAAAACGCATTTTCCCCATGCATTTTTCCATAGGGACCTTTAGTCCAAGGTACAGCCCGAACGGCTGAACAGAATTACTTGAAATTTGGCCGTCCTCAGGTCAGGGAAGTGCCTTTTGCAGGTCTGGTGTCAATCTGTTCAGTAGTTCCTGAGAAAATCAAAAGTAAAATCATATATATATGTGGGCGGAGCCTAACCACACATCTCATCCTGAGATCTGATTGGCTGTCAGCACTTAATCCAAGAAGTGTTGGCAGCCATCTTTGGACCAATATACATGATAGCACTTCATTAAAAAGCATTGCAGTTAATAGAAGGTTTTAAGACTTTAGTTACATTATAAATCATTTGTTGATGGTACCATACTCATTTTAGGAATTGTGGTATGTAAGGTGATTTCACCATGTGAAAAAACCTTCTGCTGGGATATCATGATTGAGAGAAAAATATTTTCTCATGCTTTTCCCACAGAGGTTTGGAAGGTGATCTATAAGCTAAACTGAGAGCATATTTTCTGTAAATTCACATTATCTTTCTCAGTCATGTGAGAATGAAGTCTGACATTCTCAGTAAAACATGTACATCCAACAAGGGCAGAGACTGTCAGTTGATTCCTTTGTGTTCTACTGCAGCTTCCCAGAGTGTTCCAAAGAACAACTAGAGCGCAAACAGTCCTACTTATGATAAACGTATGGCACACCTGAAGCCATCTTGCTTGGATTAAAGTGGTAACTCTTAAAACACTTTAAAAAGGAACAAAATGAGGGGGTTCATTTTTCCATAAAAAGGATGATTAGTGCTGCAGAAAGAAAAATTAGGGCACATTTTGAGTGACTTCTCAAATCCTCTTCTATTTCATTAAAAAATTCTGACATGCAGACTGAAACATGCACTTTCAATACCAGCAGCAGTTTTCCCTGGTGAGCAGTAGCTTTACTACAGTGATCTAATGAGCAAAAAGAGTGCTAACATTCTGAATTTATGGCCAATGTGTGACACATCTGAATGCCTTCTTGATGGAATCAAAGTAAAAAACTGAAAGTATTTCCTACTGAGGAGACTGCAGTAAATTAGGAAATTAGGAAACTTCATAACAAATAAGTCTCCCAAGATGGCCACCAGAGACAAAAGAGCCCAAATGTAGCCCAAATATCACCCAGATGTAGCCCAAGTATAGCCCAATGACAGAATGTCCCAGAGTGTTCTTAAAAACAACTAGAGCGCTTACTGTCTTCATTATGACAAAAGTATGGCACACCTGAAGCCATCTTGATTGGAATAAACTGGTAACACTTAAAACATTTAATTTAAAAAGGAACACAATGAGGGGGTTCATTTTGCCATAGAAATTATGATTAATGCTGAAGAAAGAAAATGAGGGCACATTTTGAGTGACTTCTCAAATCCTCTTCTATTTCATTAAAAAATTCTGACATGCAGACTGAAACATGCACTTTTAATACCAGGAGCAGACTTCCATGGTGAACAGTAGTTTTACTACAGTGATCTAATGAGCAACTGTAGTGCTAACATTCAGAATTTATGGCAAATGTGTGACATATCTGAATACCTTCATGATGGAATCAAAGTAAAAATCTGAAAGCATTTCCTACTGAGGAGACTGCAGTACATGAGGAAATTAGGAAACTTCATAACAAATAAATCTCCCAAAATGGCCACCGGAGACAAAAGAGCCCAAATGTAGCCCAAAATCACCCAGATGTAGCCCAAATATAGCCCAATGACAGAAGTGTGCAAAACACTTATTATTTTGTGTTTTTGCAGTGTTATATAGTGCAGACTTGTCAGGTATTGGAGTGCTTTACATGAGCATTGGTTACATCACACAAGAATAAATTCATTTTGGTTGTAGACATGGGGAGACTAAGTGATTTGACCAGAATCACAGAATGTCGAGCTGAAGCAGAAACTCCAACCTGGTCCCCAGTTGCAAAGTCTGCAGTTCTGGAAGTAACACCACATCCTCTCCCCTAAGTGCAACATTTAATCAAGTGGTCAACTGGATAAAAATACATAAAGATAACAAATAATTTAAAAGTGCTGTGTCGCTATTTGAAAACTCAGAAAATATGTCCTTATTTTAGTCTTTTAGAGCACTAACCATAATTTTGATGCCAATAAGACCCTCTCATATATGTAATTTCTAAAGGAAATGCTCTAGGTATTACAGTTTTGATTACATCAAGATGACGTCAGGTGTTCCACACTTTTGTAATAAATATAGAATGTTAGCAATCTAGTTGTTCATTAGGATACTGTTGAGAGGCAGAGGCCAGGGGCACGGACTCTGAAAATTGAAGGCAGGTAGGAGGGTGCAAAGGCAACAATTTAACCACACTGAGCAGGCAGGAAGGGCTGTGGCAGCACAACAGACTATGGAGGGCAGTGGAAAGGGGGGCAGGGGCAACAAACCAACAATACAGGACTTGCAAGAGAGGCTGTGGCAATGTAATAGACCATTGTGGGCAGAAGGAAGAGGCAATGGTAGTACAACCATACATGCCAACAGACCCGATTCAGCCAGGAAACGTGCAATGTTTTTAAGCTCAAATGGGCTTTATTTGATCTGTCTCCTGTCTACAATCTCCTCTTTTTCAATGTAACTCAAAGGGGAAAATCAATACCCCAGTTTTTTTTCAGAATCTCCCTCTTACCAAGTTCAAAATGTTCGCAAGAGGAGGAGCCTAGCGCGTGATCAAGATGGCCGCGTGAGCCTAGAGCTCCCGAGACCCTCGCTCCCTCCGGCAGATATCCTGTGCAGCATCCTGTTTTTAACACCCGGAATATTGGAGGGGAGCCGTTGCTGAGGTGATAGCCGCTGTCCGGATTGAAATCACCCACCGGAGACCGAAGTTGTGCTACATGGAAGTTTGTGGCCTACTCCCCTGAAGATGCCCGGGACTTGCGCTGGCACAGTGCCCGTGCACTAATTGAACAACAGCGGCCGTGCGAGGGGCGAGCCGTCGGGAGGAAGGTGTTATCACTTTCACTTTCGCTTTCGCTCTCCTGTCTCCATCGCGCCCTGGCCTGGGTGTGAGTTGCGCCAGTCACTTGTTGCATGGTTGTCTTCTCTGTATGGGCAAGGAGACTGTCTCCGCGGCAGATTACGATGTCGACCAAATCGGACGCCGAAAAACAGAAGCCCAAGAGTACCAGGCGGGGAGGATACACCCTGACCAACAACATGGACCGCTATGCCCAGCAGAAGGGGTCACCGGGCGGATCGGGACGGGCACTGGAAGCCTTGAAGGATGGCTCGCCCCCCGCCGCGGAACCAACCCTGCAGGATATCATGGGGGCCATCGAGGGGATGCAGTCCTCTATCGGGCAACAATTTGAGACCCTGGCGCATAAAGTGGACGCCATATCGATTGACGTCAACTTGATTCGGGCAGACCTGGAGAAAACTAATGAGCGGGTTCAGTCCTTGGACCTTAAGACCTCTGGCCTCCTGGGCGATGTCTCTGACCTGCAGCTGGAAGTCCGTACCTTGAGGACTGAGAATTACCACTTTGCCCGACGGTTGGAAGAGTTCGAAGGCCGGGCACGGCGCAATAACGTGCGCATTATTGGGGTCCCGGAAAACTCGGAGGAACAGTCGGTGGACCTGTTTGTGGAGGACTTGGTGGTGAACCATCTGGCGCCCAAAGGCCTTAGTAAGTTCTTCACTGTTGAGCGGGCTCACAGAGTCCCTGGTGGGAGGCCCAAGGTGGGGGCCCCTCCGAGACCGATTGTCGCTAGGATCTTTAATTTCAGAGACCGGGACGCCATTCTGCAAGCATCACGGGTGTCCGGCCCGATGACATTCCAGAACACCACAGTGAGTTTCTATCCGGACTTTACCCAGATGGTGCAGAAGCAACGACAAGGCTTCCTGGCGGTCAAGAGACGGCTACGAGAGATGGGACTGAAGTACGCCATGCTCTTCCCGGCCAGGTTGCGTGTGGTGTTCGAAGAGCGGACCTTCTTTTTTGAATCACCGGACATGGTCGGAGACTGGCTGGACACATTGCCCCAAAGACGGACTAGCGTGGAACATGCCGGTGGAGCAGAAGGTGGCGGCGACGAACAATGAGCGAGGACTTGGGTGCTAGATCTCCGGTTCCCCCGGGAGGGTGATAGTTCGGGGGGTAGCGAGGGTGGGAAGGGAGCTTTTTCCTCCTCTGGGGTTCTTTTTGTAGATTAGTCTTTGTATGGGGCGACAGGCACCTTGCAAGTTGGGGGGCATTTTAGAGCTTACGCAGGGGTGCAGGGTGGGGGGTGGATTGGGGTTGCTGTTGGGGTTGTTGTTGTTTTTTGTTATGCAAGGCGTAGTGATGCAAGCTTCTGTAGCTCGAGTGCGGTTCTACGGGGGGGGTGGAGGTCTCCTTACATTTTGGGATGGGGGTAGGGGCTTAAAGATACTCAGTTGGAATGTTAACGGCTTGGGGGATCGTATTAAGCGTGGGATTGTCCTGCAATTTCTGAAGCGATGTACCCCTGATATTGTCTTATTGCAAGAGACGCACTTGATAGGTAACACGTGCTACGCACTCAACAGGAAGGGCTACAAATTTGTCGCACACTCCGGGTTTTCCTCGGGCTCTAGAGGGGCTGGAATACTTCTCAGGTCCTCTCTGCCGTTCGAGGTTGACTCCACTACTGTTGATGACAGGGGACGCTTTGCGGCTGTGGCGGGGAGGTGGGAGGGTAGGACGCTGGTCCTGGTGTCGGTTTATGTCCCTCCTGCGCTGCAGCCTTCCACACTTGCGGACTTGGAGAGGGCTTTGTTGGATCTCCCAGAGGGAATGTTGGTGGTGGGTGGTGACTTCAATGCGGTTGGCTCCGGATTGCTTGACAGACACCCGCCAAGAAGCTCGGGGGGGCTCAGAAATGGCTTCCGGACTTTGTAGATACCCTTGGTCTGGTTGATTGTTGGAGACTGCTGCATCCCACACAGCGGCAGTACACTTTCCACTCCGGGGCGCATGGCAGTCTCTCTAGAATTGATTATGTGCTTACCCTGGCCGCGCACGCCTCCTTTGTGTCTGAGGCCAGGCACATGGCTCGGGGTATTTCTGACCATTCGCCGGTGTGGATCTGTATGGATGTTGGTAGAGGAGTGGGGGGCAGGGTGGCTCCAATTAACCCGTGGTATTTCCGGGACCCTAAGACTCGTAGTGCGGTGCTGAAGGCAGTCGATCGTTATTTCCAGGAAAATCTCGGCTCGGTCGCGTCTGCGGTGTCTTTGTGGGAAGCGTTCAAAACTGTGCTGAGAGGAGAGGCCCTCTCCTTGATAGCAGCAGCCAAACGTCGGCGAGATGCGGAGGTCGCTCAGATTGAGGCGGAGATCGCGGCTCTAGAGTTGGCATTGGAGGGGGAGGTCACGGCAGCGGCGCTGCACAATTTGAGCCTTAAGCAGTCGTAGTATAAGGCCCTTGTGACGGACGCGGCCAAAGCCCTGAGTAGGGAACAGCGGGGCCGACTGTACGACGTCGGGGACAAGGCCGGGAAATTAATAGCGTGGCTGGATAAAAAGGAGCGGGTCAATCGTGTGGTGCCAGACCTCGTAACAGAGGGTGGCGTCGTTGTCGCGGAGCCGGATGGCATAGTCCAGTGCTTTGCAGATTACTTCCGCACGGTCTATACCTCTGTGTCGGACAGGCCAGTGGGAGATTCGTGTGAACTTCTGCGCGATCTTGCTCTGCCTTGCCTCTCCGACATAGACAGGGAAGATCTAGATGGCAATATCACAGTTGACGAAATCGCGGGTGCTATGCGTTCACTGCACCCGGGCAAGGCCTCGGGCCCGAATGGCCTGCCAATTGAGTTCTACAAACTCCGGCCGGATAAGATCGCTCCGCATCTGCGAGCTATGTTCGTGGAGGCACGGGAGACGGGATGCCTCCCATTCGACCAACGCCTGGCGACAATTGTGGTCATACATAAAGATGGCAAGCCCAGGAACAAGTGCAGCTCATATAGGCCGATCTCGCTCCTTAATGCTGAGCCGAAGATCCTCGCGAAAATCCTTGCCAACCGTTTGGTCAGGGTGATCGGAGACCTGATCCACCCTGACCAATCTGGTTTCATCCCGCATCGTAACACTGCGTTGAACCTTAGGCGCATCCACGGCGTGATCGCAAGGGCGGGGACGATGCGGGAGTCGGCCATTGTGGCAGCACTCGACGCAACGATGGCTTTTGACACGGTAGAGTGGGCATACCTGTGGGCTGCGCTTGCGAAATTCGGCTTCGGATCTGGCTTTGTTGGCTGGGTGAGACTATTGTATGAAGGACCTCTCGCTAAAGTCGCGGTCAACGGTAGGGCGTCCCGTCCTTTTGAGCTGGGGAGGGGCACCAGGCAGGGCTGTCCCCTGTCGCCGCTGTTGTTTGCTCTCGCTCTTGAGCCGCTGGGGGCCTGGATACGATGGCACCCAGATGTGAGGGGGCTTCGATGGTCACCTGACCATGAAGACCGCATCTCCCTTTATGCTGATGATATTCTGCTCTATCTCACTTCACCCAGGAACTCCCTCATAGTTGTTTGTGACATTTTGACTTCCTTTGGGAGGAATTCGGGTCTAACCATTAACTGGGGGAAGTCGTACCTGTATGCCCTGTGTGGAGACGTCCCGGTTCTCCCGCGGAATTGCCCGATTCAGATCGCCCAGGAGGGTTTCTTGTATCTTGGGATCTTTATCTCTACCGACCCAACTGTACGGTACGAGAGGAACCTGCTCCCTCCGTTGACATGCCTGCGGCGGGATGTGGCGGGCTGGCGGCGGCTGCCGCTTTCCCTCCTTGGCCGTGCTGTGCTATTCAAAATGATGTCTCTTCCCCGTTTTCTCTATGCCCTGCAGAATACCCAGGAGCTGGTTCCGGCCAGCTACTTTCGGGAGGTTGAGAGTCTCCAGCGCTCGTTGCTGTGGGACGGCCGTCCGCGCATAGCGATAGCAAAACTAACCCTTCCGTGGTACGATGGGGGTATCGCGCTTCCTGACATCAGGAGATACTATTGGGCCTCTCAGCTGAGTGCGATCAATCATGGAGTCTACGGCCCGGCGCTTAGCCCTGGCTTTGCTATGGACCGGTGGTTGCTGCGTGGGGGTAGTTACTTTAGAGCACTCTACTCCAGGTCCACAGATGGGTCCCTCACGGGGCCAACCAGGGTGGCGGTGCACGTGTGGAAGGCAGTCACGAACTCGTTGGGTTGGAAGGATAGGCTCACCCTCGCCACTCCGCTGTTTGACTCCGATATGCTGGGGAAACTTTGGCACACGAAGGGATTCGAGAAATGGGATCTGATCGGCATCTCCAGGGTGGGGGACCTGCTGGCTAAGGGGCGGATTAAGTCGTTTGACGAGCTGCGGACGGAGTACGCACTGGAGGGTACGGAATATTTCCGGTACGCGCAGGTGCGCCATGCTCTGCGGTCTGTCCTCGTTGAGGGGGAGAAGGTGCCTGAGTCCTCTCCCTTGGAGGACCGGATCCTGGACGGCCATATGCCGGAGAGTACAATCTCCCTAATTTACAAAAAGCTTGTTAATGTCCGGACCGACCTCCTCCTAGGGGTGCGGGATCAGTGGACTAGGGACGGCCTTGAGCTGGACGATGAGGATTGGCAGTACGCCGTCTCCTCTCCTAAGGAGGTCGCGATCCCCGCACGACTAAGGCTGGTCCAGCTTAAGATACTTCATAGGGTCTACGTCACTGGGCCCCGACTGGTTCATATGGGTTTCTCCGAGGATGGGTTATGTAAGAGGGGCTGCGGGATGGTGGGCACCTTTCTGCATATCATATGGGAGTGTGGTGTGATTGCGGAGTTTTGGAAGCGAATTCATGTAGTGATGCAGGAGGTCACGGGTATTGTACTGCTGCCAGAGGCGCGGCGCTGTCTTTTGAATGTTTGGGGCCCTACAGATTATGACGCTGCGCAGACTCAATGGGTGACCCTAGGCAATATGGTGGCTAAGCGAGATATAGCGCGACTGTGGGGCTCCCAGAGACCTCCCACTCTGGATGCATGGAGGGACAACATGGACTGGAGCCTGTTTCGGGAGAAAACGGTGTATAGTGCCCGGGGGAGGCCTAAGAAATGGCATAAGATATGGGGACGATGGAACCAATATAGGGGTGATATATGTCTGCCCCCGGCCACCGAACCACTAGAGGAGCAACTTTCCCCCTAGCCTCACTTCCAACTTGGGATTTTCATGATACAAATATGCTAGAATGTTAGCGCCTCTGCTTCTCCCTCATCCTCCCGATCGGTGGCTTTGACCTGATTTTGGGAATGGGGCCACGCCCCCATCGGGAATTGGCACAAGTTTATTGTGTATACTGCCTTGCTTGTTGTGTTCATTGTAGGTAGTTTTCAAAAACGGAACCTTTGTCTTTTTCCTGTACTAGAGCTATGGACGCTTTTATGTGTTGCTCAATTAGCTGCCGAACCTCCGGGATGTCGGCTGAATAGCTGTGTTCCAGACTTGTATAAATAAAGGTTTTTAAAAAAAAAAAAAAAAATGTTCGCAAGTATGGTACATTGGATCATGGAAGGAAATGGGGTAGGGACATGGACTTGGATAACAGAGGACAGGAGGAACATGGAGAGGTGCACCAAACTGACCCTGCAGGGCAGGCATCAGGGTTTGCAGCAGCACAATACACCACACAGGGCATGCGGGACGGGAGTGCAGCACAACAATCCATAGAAAGCAAGAGGGAGGGGACAAGACCATGCACATGGACAACAGAGAACAGATGGGGCAAGAGGCAATGGTAGATAGCTGACCATAATGGACAGACAGGAGGGAAAGCTGCAGCATAACAGACCATAAAGGGCAGGAGGGACGGATCAGGGGCATTACAATGGAACAGACAAGCCAGGAGGGAGGGAGTAGGGGTCTGCACATGTAAACAGAGGGCTGGGGGCAAGGGGGCAGGGCAGGAGCAGCAAGATAGCCATGGAGGTCAGGCAGGATGGGCACTAGAAGCAAGACACACCATGAAGAGCAACAGTGAGACTGTGATGGCATACACACAGACCATGGAGGGAAGGTGGGAGGGGGTCAGGGGCAGCTAACTGACCACACAGGGAAGGTGGGAGGGGCCATGGCAGCACAGAAGACCATGCATGGCAAGTGGGAGGGTTAGTGGCAGCACAATGGCTATGATGGGCAAGAACGAGGGTGCAGGGGCATGCACAAAGGACGATGGAGGATAGAAGGGAGGGTCAGGACCTGTGCACAGACAAGAAAGTTCAGGGGAAGAGGCCTTACAACAGACCGCACGGGGCAGGCAGGAGGAGCAGTTGCAGCACAACAGACCAGGGAGGGCAGAAGGGTGTGGCAGTACAATGGACCATGTGGACAGGAGGAAGAGTATAGGGGCATGGCATGTGGACAGGCAGGGTGGAGGTGGCAGGGACAGGTTACAGTCATCTGACAATGCTAGGCAGGTGGGAGGGGAGTGGCAGCTCAACAGAACACTCAGAGTAGATAGGAGTGGCAGGTCCATGGAACATGGTGGGCAAAAAGGATGGAGCAGGTGCATGCACAAAGACATAGGATGGCAGGGGGAAGGAGAATAGGGGCAGCAAGCTAGGCACAGAGTTTAAGTAGGAGGTCAATGATGGGACATAGAATTGGGCAATGGAGGGCAGGAGGAGTGGACTGGTACATCATACTAAATTGAGGGCAGTGGCAGCACATCTGACCATGCATGGCAGGAGGGAGGAGGCTAGTCCATGGATTTACACAACAGAGGATAGGGAGGAGGGGGATGGGGCAGCAAGCTAACTGTTCAGAGTAGGCGGGTATTAGGAACTGTATTGTTTTTAAAACGTGTGTCTGTGCGAACTACTTAAAATATGAACAAGTATGCAGCATAATCTCACTTTTATTCAGGAAGAAGAGGACGTTTGTGACTGTGACTCCGGGCTCACTTGGCAGAAACACCCCCTGACCCTCCACCCCCTATCGCAAAATGTAATGCCCTTGAAAAGGGTAGGTGAACACAGTGTTATATAGAACATAGTCCTGAGAGCACGATTGAAAATGAAAACTAGATATAGTGTATGGTATAAACTATGCACCAAAAAGTGTGATATAAGATGAACCGGGCGTGAAATATAATATGCAATACATTGTGCGCAATGACAGATTCATTGGAGAGCACGAGATAGCACAGGCACTAGCGCGTGCTATGCGATATGCACCTTGGAGTGTAATATGCACAGGGCAGTGTTGTGTAACCTAACTAGTCTCTAAAGTTGTAATATAAAATATGTGCTGGGGAGTGTAACGTTGCATATGCACTGTGACAAAGATATGGATCCCAGATTGTAATATGTATGGCATAGCACTGTGCGTTATAACATAGGCATCGAGGAAGGCACGTTAGAGGGGGCAATATAACCCGTGCGAAGACAAGTGTGGCATGACATATTCACGGGGTGGTGTTACAGTGCACATGGGCTAGAGAGTGTCATAGCATATGCACTAGCTAGTGGAATACAACACAGAGGTGTGTGGCACTCAGCAGGCAATGGTGGGTGTAACACAGCATTGGGCTCTGCCAGGAGCGCGCTGTGACTCTCAAGTGATGTTCGTCCCCTTTCCAGAGAGTAAAATAAAAAGTATTAACATCTGGCAGTGGATGTGTGTTTTATTAATCGTGAGGGGGGGTTTCATGCATAGTTTTTGTCTAATTTTTGTCGAATCCCCTTTGAATGGCTTGGTGTGCATGTGTATTAAATGTGCCCGTCAATAGCTACCCATGTTTGTATAAATAAACGACAAGGGTGTCTACCGGGATTAGGCACGGTAGGGCATCAGACATGTCAGAGCTTCACTAGTGGTGTAAATACATTCCACGTGGATTAATTGTATGCATAGTCGCCTTTTAATGAATATCACGCAAATCGTCATGGTGATAGGTACGTATGGTTTGTCCAGCATGTCCTAGGTGTGTCTATAAATATATATTTTTTAAAAATAATAAAAAACAGTGGCCGACCCTGGTGATTGGGGTCAAAAAAATATAATTAGGAGACAGGCCCTGGGGGATGGGGTCATCAGGGCCAATAAATTAGAATAAGAAGGGGAACCACACAGCCCCCCTTCTTAAAAAATTAAAATAAATAAAAGACTGGCATCGTGCCGGAGGCGACGCCCCCTCCTTGCAGCACTCTGCAAACGCGCCCCCTGGCGAGTTGTAAGTTGGGGAATTAATTCCTCTTCAATACTGAGGGTCCCTGAGGGCCAACTAGCCCAACAGGCATCTCCAGTATGCGCCAGGGAGCTGCGCTGCAGACAGGTGTTCTGAGGCCAAGCCCCTTTTTACACCTCTCTGCAACGCAGCTCTGTGGCGCTTACTGGAGGTACCTAGTGGTCTAGTTTGACCCTAGGGACCCTTAGGATTCAAGGGGACTTAATCTCTCAACTTAGAACAGCCACAGGGCGCGTTTACACAGTGGTGAAGGGAGGGGACGGGGCCTGAGGTGACATGTGCAAACACGCACTATGGCACGTTTTAAATTGGGGATATAATTTCCCTTCAATACTGAGGGCCCCTGGGGGCTAACTAGCCCACCAAGTGCTTCCAGTAAGCGCCACTGAGCTGCATTGCAGAGAGGTGGTCCAGGCCGTGCCACATTTTACACCTCTCTGCAACGCAGCTCTGTGGCACTTACTGGAGGTACCTAGTGGGCTAGTTGGACCCTAGGGACCCTCAGGATTCAAATGAACTTAATCTCCCAACTACAAACGGACACAGGGCGTGTTTACACAGTGGTGAAGGGAGGGGACGGGGCCTGAGTTAATGTGTGCAAAAACGCCCTGTGGCCTGTTTTAAGAGGTAGTTTTAATCCCCCTGCCCTATTCTATACTAGGGGCTTACAGAGGAGGTCATGCTAATCACAGGGGGACCCCAACGCATAATTTTCCCTAGTGTATGTAGGTGTTTTCACTGTATTCTAAGTGTCTTTTAACATAGCACTGGCTCTAGGACTGGTTAGTCAGACTCAGTTACCACCAGTATCCGTCTGAAAAAGTTGAGGGTACAGGATGATTTTGCAACAAGGCTTCTTTCTGCTCTTCTTTTTGTTCTTTCTGCACGTTATCCTTCTTCCTGCACTTTTCTTCGTCTTTGAGGACTTCTGTTGCTTCTTTCTGCACTTCTTTTTTTTCTTTCTGTGCATTTTTTCGTCTTTCTTCACATGTCCTATCTCTGTAGGCATAGTTAGAAATTAGCATTTAAAAAACCTTTGAAATTCACAGAAAAACCATAGGTTTCAGGCACGTTATAGTTAGGAATTATCATTTAAAAAACCTCAGAAATTCACTGAAAAAACCATAGGTTTCAGGGGTGTTATAGTTAGCTGGACTTTTCACTTGTACAAAACCATTGAAATTCCCCCGTTATAGTTAGTTCAGCTAACTATAACTTGCGCGCCCGCAATGCACTGCTGATGACGTCACATATTACATCACTCATGACATGGTCAGTGACATCACTCATGACATCACTGATGACATCACTGATGACATCATCCTTGTGATAGAGTGACAGACCTCCTCTCACCCTAATATAACCTTTGATACACACATTCAAAAATAGAGACTACAATTTTCAAATCAATGGACATACCAATACCAGTTACAACAACCTCTTCAGTAATTCTAAGATCCACATACACATCCACTCATTCACCAACAGTCCTATACAGTCACTCATACATGTACTCACTCATCATATGTACTCATACACCTAGACATCCTGTTACACAATGCCACTCATCCATAGAGTTACTCACACACATAGTCACTCATGCTAATAAAGAATCAAACATACATTTACTTGCATATACAGTTATACACACACCACCACACTTACTTCTATGGAAACTTACACATACTTAGTCTTTTAAACAATCACTTATAGAAACACATACTTATTCATACAGGAACTCTTTCAATCTCTCACTCTCACATATACTCACTTATATACACCAATAGTCACATATACTAGTTTAAAACATATGTAGTTACTCATAAAGACACTATTGAGACAGTCATTCACTCACTAACACACCCATACACACACTCATCCACCCATACAGTCCTGCACACATGCTGTCTTCAACACATACAAACAGTGAGTCACTCATTCATGCAACTATGCACTACGTAATACCCCCCACCGAACCATGCAGACACTCAGACTGATACTCAAAAAACCAACTAATAACCTATATAGACACCCATGCAGCTACTCACCAACCCATGCAGCCACTTATACACAAAGTGAGAGACTGATACAGATATTTACATATTTAAACATTACTCACTAAGCCATGTATTCACTATGATACACTTAATCAGTCAGTTACACAATCAATTTTTCAAAAACAAATCATCCATTTCGACACTTATATACCCATTTATTCTTCCATCGACCTTGAGATATACATATATAATACAGTTTTTTTGGGATCGTGCACAGACCGAAGGTTGAGCAGTTTGCAAATGTTGTCAGGTGCCACAGAGGTATCACTCTCAAAACCCAAGGAGTGTAAGAAATCAGAAAACACATGCGCTGACTGACAACAGTCAGCGTCCCTCTGGGCGCGCCGTAAGTGCTTCGCTAGGAGCGAATAAGGAAGTTGTTCGGAAAGAGTAAAGCCAAAAGGTTTATCTTCAATTCCAAATTTTAATTCATGGATGTTCAGATCAGTTCATGTGATCGAGTGATGAAAACATTGCATTCATGAAATAACATCACTGTGTTAAATCTTCACTCAGGTGTTAAACTCTATCCCAATGCATTTCGGGCCCCTCTGGCCCTTCATCAGGGGAATCTGTATTACAAAGAAAACATGTTCATATCAGTCATTTGTGAAAAAAATGAGGAATTAACCAAAAATCACAAAAGAAGAAAGGACTACGCCTATCAACAGGTAAGTTTACGCTCAACGAAACAACAAATATATCAATGTTGGCTTAATGAAACAATGTCAATATACCCCTAAGGACCAAAAAGACTAAAGTAGTTACGGATAGACCCACTCACTAATGAAAAGTGAGAAGAAACAAATCACCCTCGTGCGTTAGCTATGGTGTACAAAAAGTGGTGAAAACAAAGACGGCGCTAAAAGTGCCTAAACTGATCTGAACATCCATGAATTAAAATTTGGAATTGAAGATAAACCTTTTGGCTTTACTCTTTCCGAACAACTTCCTTATTCGCTCCTAGCGAAGCACTTACGGCGCGCCCAGAGGGACGCTGACTGTTGTCAGTCAGCGCATGTGTTTTCTGATTTCTTACACTCCTTGGGTTTTGAGAGTGATACCTCTGTGGCACCTGACAACATTTGCAAACTGCTCAACCTTCGGTCTGTGCACGATCCCAAAAAAACTGTATGATTCATCCTTTTCAACCCACCGGCTCGTAGCACGACCTTCCCAACCAATCCGCCCAACATGGCTTATGATGACATAGCACGCCTAACTGATCTACGGGCCGACACATTTGCCTTCGCAGATGACGACGCCTCCAAGATTTATGCACTCATCAATGAGGACAGTACACCATTGATCAACAAAAGAAACAAAGAAAACAACTTACGCCAATTGTTATATCTCAGCAAACGTGAGATCAACCAACGACTCCATGCCAGTACATTGATTAAATATCATCGAGCACAGCGGATCCCAAGGGGTCTCCGAGTACCATTAAAACCTCTCCTATGTAGAAACAGCCCAAAGTTTGTGGAACGCTGGTATGCCATTTTAAATAAGTGTTCTTTAGATCTCATCTTATTAATCATAGAGGAACTGTCAAGGGTTCTGGAAGAGCTTAACAAGGACATCGCCCAAACCAAGACTGAACTCCAGGAACTGATTGCATCAGAAGACTGGGGTAAAACCTTGGAGGACCTCAAAACACAATTAGACAAATATACAGAGGAAATCAGTGAAAGAAAAATTCGAAAATATAAACGTGACACCGTGGACTACAAGATGGGTGAAGTGTACTCGTGGGCCGAGGTCTACGCTAGACGACGCCAAAATAGACCATTCAACCCCAACACGGAGACTGATACCTCGTCTTCAGAGGGTGAACGACGTCCTATTGGTCAACCCACTACGACCATGCAATCAGCGAGTACCATACAACTTGCAAGCACCACCTCAACTCAATCTGACACCAATGTGCCTTTTTTAGAGGTGGGTCAAAAAGACCAACTAGACCCAGGAGGGGCAAAAGACGCACCACCCATGCCCAGTCCCAAGGCGCAACCTTCGACGAGTCGACGGAACAAAGGGAAGAAACCGTAGATTCTGAGCGACTTGTTATTAACATTTCCAATTATCGAATGACAGAAATGGAAACGCGCATACTACAAAAGGGGACTTCTTTTGTTCCTACGTTCCATACTAATAGATTGGAATTGGACATCAGTCTATTCAAGCTTATGCGCAACCTTCGATTGAGACACTTTTTTGAGAACGTGATACAGACTCCCAAGTCCAACGAAACTCACCTTTTGAAACATCTTCGCGTCAAGAGTACTTACCAGGCACCCATCTCACATAAAACACTTGATTCCTTCGAAAACTTGGTTAAAAAGGACATACAATCTTTCAATTTTAAGAAACGATCCAAACTCCAAAATTTAACCAACAAGGAGAGAGCGACACTAGACAAACTGGCTGGCAACCGTGACATCATTTGTCAAAAAGCAGACAAGGGCGGAGCCCTGGTCATAATGGATATGTCTTTCTATCAAGCTCAAGTCAACTCACACGTAAATGACAAAGATACTTACATGGTGTTGCAACAGGATCCCACTGCCACTTTTCAAACGTTCCTACAAGAGTTAATAAACAAAGCTGTGACGAACGGCATCATTGATGAAAAAACTAAAAAGTTCCTGATCTCTTCACATCCCAGAACGCCCACGCTATACATGCTACCAAAAATTCATAAGGATCTTAGACATCCACCTATGCGACCAATAGTATCCACAAGAGGCAGTATACATGAATCGGTGGGCAAATTCTTGGACATTCATCTACAACCTTTTGTTCAACAGATGGAGTCATATGTTAAAGATACAACTGACTTCTTGATCAAAATCAATCAAATTGTACTACCCAAGGAAGAGGAAGTCTGGTTGTGCACAATCGATGTGAAGTCCCTCTACACCTCGATCCCCCACAATTTGGGCCTTGAAGCCATTGAAGGAACATTAGTGCAATCTGATTTAGATCATGATTTTCAACTTTTTTTGATGGAACTCCTTTCTTTCACCTTGTATCAGAGTTATTTTAGATGGAACGACACCTATTATTTGCAGCTATCTGGCACATCGATGGGCAATTGCGCCGCGCCGACCTATGCCAACCTTTTTATGCACGCATTTGAAAACAAATTCATTTTGAGCTTAGACACATGGAAGAAACATGCACGCATTTTCTTGCGTTACATAGATGACATTTTTGTTTTATGGCTTGGTCCCCGAGAATCTCTCGGGGCTGCTTTGGATAATTTGAACCTGATCAATGATCGTATTCAATTCACCTTCAATGTCGATAAAACTTCCATCACGTACCTGGACGTTCTGTTGAGAATCCAGAACGAAAAGATCACCACATCTGTTTTCAGGAAATCAACCGATCGCAATAACCTTTTACACTACACAAGCTTTCACCAACCATCTTTAAAAGTTCATCTACCATTTTCACAACTGCTCAGAGTGAAGAGAATTGTTTCTGATCCTTTTGAGTCTCACACACAAACACAGTCAATGATACAACGTTTTGCCACCCGTGGTTATCCTCAAGCCATTTTACAAAATGCTGTTACCAAAGTGGCTAGTGCATCCCGTGAAACTTTGCTGCAACCCACCACACGTAGTGAGCATCACCGCATGGTAGTGGTTTCCCGCTTCTCAACCATGAGTCATAAATTCAAGCAAACCATTAAGAGACACTGGCCAGTCTTGGCCCTAGAAACCGATTTCAATGGCATCTTCAGCAATCCACCGATGTTTGCACATACCAGGAATAAAAACATACAGGAACTGATCCGACCCAAAATTGAAATTCCCATTACAACATTTCGAGGTACAGTTCCCTGCATGAATTGCAGTAATTGTAACAACATTATTAAGGGCCAAAAAATTTCGCACCCCACGAGAGGTACGCCGATCAAGCTTCGAGTCAATGCTACCTGTGACACCACCAATTTAATATACTTACTGAAATGCCCGTGCGGGCTTGTTTATGTGGGAAGAACTGAAAGAAAGATAAAAACCCGCATCCATGAACACAAGAGTAACATTCGCACCAGCAATCCCAAATCCACCATAGCGATGCATTTTCTTGAAAATCAACACAGCATTGCTCAACTTCAATTTTTGGTCCTAGAAACTGTATTGAAAAAAGAAGGTAGAGACAACAATTCCTTCTTGTTGCAACGCGAGATACACTGGATTTACAAACTGGAATCTATGAAGCCGAAGGGTCTTAATGACCGCTTGGAATTCGCTTGCTACCTTTAAACTATGAACTATTTTGTTGTTATCAATGTTTGCTCATTGTCGTGTGAATACCTGCTTTTATTGTTTTTGTTTTTTCTATGTTTCACCTTTTTTTAAAGTCGATACACGTATTTGTTAGTCATCTTTCCCTCCCTTTTAAGATGGCGCCCATGTTTAACCTATGTCTTTCAACACACACTTGCCGTCCCATTACCGCTCACGTCACTTCCGGTGTTTCGCTTTTTAAGAGCACGCCCAACCACACTTTTGTAAACCCCGATGCAAGACTGACCGGCAACATCAGAACAAATCAGGTAGAGAGCGCTTGCTTTCACAGTAAGCTGCATGTTCGCCTTAGCGTATCGTATTGACCTTGACTAATTAGAACCCCATGTTTCAACTCGCTGACCAACTTTCTTCCCATTAGTTTAGCGCACCTCCCTGAATTTTGCATTAAGCGTTTTCACACGCCTCACGGGTCTTTTAACTGAGTTTAGGCACTTTTAGCGCCGTCTTTGTTTTCACCACTTTTTGTACACCATAGCTAACGCACGAGGGTGATTTGTTTCTTCTCACTTTTCATTAGTGAGTGGGTCTATCCGTAACTACTTTAGTCTTTTTGGTCCTTAGGGGTATATTGACATTGTTTCATTAAGCCAACATTGATATATTTGTTGTTTCGTTGAGCGTAAACTTACCTGTTGATAGGCGTAGTCCTTTCTTCTTTTGTGATTTTTGGTTAATTCCTCATTTTTTTCACAAATGACTGATATGAACATGTTTTCTTTGTAATACAGATTCCCCTGATGAAGGGCCAGAGGGGCCCGAAATGCATTGGGATAGAGTTTAACACCTGAGTGAAGATTTAACACAGTGATGTTATTTCATGAATGCAATGTTTTCATCACTCGATCACATGAACTGATCTGAACATCCATGAATTAAAATTTGGAATTGAAGATAAACCTTTTGGCTTTACTCTTTCCGAACAACTTCCTTATTCGCTCCTAGCGAAGCACTTACGGCGCGCCCAGAGGGACGCTGACTGTTGTCAGTCAGCGCATGTGTTTTCTGATTTCTTACACTCCTTGGGTTTTGAGAGTGATACCTCTGTGGCACCTGACAACATTTGCAAACTGCTCAACCTTCGGTCTGTGCACGATCCCAAAAAAACTGTATGATTCATCCTTTTCAACCCACCGGCTCGTAGCACGACCTTCCCAACCAATCCGCCCAACATGGCTTATGATGACATAGCACGCCTAACTGATCTACGGGCCGACACATTTGCCTTCGCAGATGACGACGCCTCCAAGATTTATGCACTCATCAATGAGGACAGTACACCATTGATCAACAAAAGAAACAAAGAAAACAACTTACGCCAATTGTTATATCTCAGCAAACGTGAGATCAACCAACGACTCCATGCCAGTACATTGATTAAATATCATCGAGCACAGCGGATCCCAAGGGGTCTCCGAGTACCATTAAAACCTCTCCTATGTAGAAACAGCCCAAAGTTTGTGGAACGCTGGTATGCCATTTTAAATAAGTGTTCTTTAGATCTCATCTTATTAATCATAGAGGAACTGTCAAGGGTTCTGGAAGAGCTTAACAAGGACATCGCCCAAACCAAGACTGAACTCCAGGAACTGATTGCATCAGAAGACTGGGGTAAAACCTTGGAGGACCTCAAAACACAATTAGACAAATATACAGAGGAAATCAGTGAAAGAAAAATTCGAAAATATAAACGTGACACCGTGGACTACAAGATGGGTGAAGTGTACTCGTGGGCCGAGGTCTACGCTAGACGACGCCAAAATAGACCATTCAACCCCAACACGGAGACTGATACCTCGTCTTCAGAGGGTGAACGACGTCCTATTGGTCAACCCACTACGACCATGCAATCAGCGAGTACCATACAACTTGCAAGCACCACCTCAACTCAATCTGACACCAATGTGCCTTTTTTAGAGGTGGGTCAAAAAGACCAACTAGACCCAGGAGGGGCAAAAGACGCACCACCCATGCCCAGTCCCAAGGCGCAACCTTCGACGAGTCGACGGAACAAAGGGAAGAAACCGTAGATTCTGAGCGACTTGTTATTAACATTTCCAATTATCGAATGACAGAAATGGAAACGCGCATACTACAAAAGGGGACTTCTTTTGTTCCTACGTTCCATACTAATAGATTGGAATTGGACATCAGTCTATTCAAGCTTATGCGCAACCTTCGATTGAGACACTTTTTTGAGAACGTGATACAGACTCCCAAGTCCAACGAAACTCACCTTTTGAAACATCTTCGCGTCAAGAGTACTTACCAGGCACCCATCTCACATAAAACACTTGATTCCTTCGAAAACTTGGTTAAAAAGGACATACAATCTTTCAATTTTAAGAAACGATCCAAACTCCAAAATTTAACCAACAAGGAGAGAGCGACACTAGACAAACTGGCTGGCAACCGTGACATCATTTGTCAAAAAGCAGACAAGGGCGGAGCCCTGGTCATAATGGATATGTCTTTCTATCAAGCTCAAGTCAACTCACACGTAAATGACAAAGATACTTACATGGTGTTGCAACAGGATCCCACTGCCACTTTTCAAACGTTCCTACAAGAGTTAATAAACAAAGCTGTGACGAACGGCATCATTGATGAAAAAACTAAAAAGTTCCTGATCTCTTCACATCCCAGAACGCCCACGCTATACATGCTACCAAAAATTCATAAGGATCTTAGACATCCACCTATGCGACCAATAGTATCCACAAGAGGCAGTATACATGAATCGGTGGGCAAATTCTTGGACATTCATCTACAACCTTTTGTTCAACAGATGGAGTCATATGTTAAAGATACAACTGACTTCTTGATCAAAATCAATCAAATTGTACTACCCAAGGAAGAGGAAGTCTGGTTGTGCACAATCGATGTGAAGTCCCTCTACACCTCGATCCCCCACAATTTGGGCCTTGAAGCCATTGAAGGAACATTAGTGCAATCTGATTTAGATCATGATTTTCAACTTTTTTTGATGGAACTCCTTTCTTTCACCTTGTATCAGAGTTATTTTAGATGGAACGACACCTATTATTTGCAGCTATCTGGCACATCGATGGGCAATTGCGCCGCGCCGACCTATGCCAACCTTTTTATGCACGCATTTGAAAACAAATTCATTTTGAGCTTAGACACATGGAAGAAACATGCACGCATTTTCTTGCGTTACATAGATGACATTTTTGTTTTATGGCTTGGTCCCCGAGAATCTCTCGGGGCTGCTTTGGATAATTTGAACCTGATCAATGATCGTATTCAATTCACCTTCAATGTCGATAAAACTTCCATCACGTACCTGGACGTTCTGTTGAGAATCCAGAACGAAAAGATCACCACATCTGTTTTCAGGAAATCAACCGATCGCAATAACCTTTTACACTACACAAGCTTTCACCAACCATCTTTAAAAGTTCATCTACCATTTTCACAACTGCTCAGAGTGAAGAGAATTGTTTCTGATCCTTTTGAGTCTCACACACAAACACAGTCAATGATACAACGTTTTGCCACCCGTGGTTATCCTCAAGCCATTTTACAAAATGCTGTTACCAAAGTGGCTAGTGCATCCCGTGAAACTTTGCTGCAACCCACCACACGTAGTGAGCATCACCGCATGGTAGTGGTTTCCCGCTTCTCAACCATGAGTCATAAATTCAAGCAAACCATTAAGAGACACTGGCCAGTCTTGGCCCTAGAAACCGATTTCAATGGCATCTTCAGCAATCCACCGATGTTTGCACATACCAGGAATAAAAACATACAGGAACTGATCCGACCCAAAATTGAAATTCCCATTACAACATTTCGAGGTACAGTTCCCTGCATGAATTGCAGTAATTGTAACAACATTATTAAGGGCCAAAAAATTTCGCACCCCATGAGAGGTACGCCGATCAAGCTTCGAGTCAATGCTACCTGTGACACCACCAATTTAATATACTTACTGAAATGCCCGTGCGGGCTTGTTTATGTGGGAAAAACTGAAAGAAAGATAAAAACCCGCATCCATGAACACAAGAGTAACATTCGCACCAGCAATCCCAAATCCACCATAGCGATGCATTTTCTTGAAAATCAACACAGCATTGCTCAACTTCAATTTTTGGTCCTAGAAACTGTATTGAAAAAAGAAGGTAGAGACAACAATTCCTTCTTGTTGCAACGCGAGATACACTGGATTTACAAACTGGAATCTATGAAGCCGAAGGGTCTTAATGACCGCTTGGAATTCGCTTGCTACCTTTAAACTATGAACTATTTTGTTGTTATCAATGTTTGCTCATTGTCGTGTGAATACCTGCTTTTATTGTTTTTGTTTTTTCTATGTTTCACTTTTTTTAAAGTCGATACACGTATTTGTTAGTCATCTTTCCCTCCCTTTTAAGATGGCGCCCATGTTTAACCTATGTCTTTCAACACACACTTGCCGTCCCATTACCGCTCACGTCACTTCCGGTGTTTCGCTTTTTAAGAGCACGCCCAACCACACTTTTGTAAACCCCGATGCAAGACTGACCGGCAACATCAGAACAAATCAGGTAGAGAGCGCTTGCTTTCACAGTAAGCTGCATGTTCGCCTTAGCGTATCGTATTGACCTTGACTAATTAGAACCCCATGTTTCAACTCGCTGACCAACTTTCTTCCCATTAGTTTAGCGCACCTCCCTGAATTTTGCATTAAGCGTTTTCACACGCCTCACGGGTCTTTTAACTGAGTTTAGGCACTTTTAGCGCCGTCTTTGTTTTCACCACTTTTTGTACACCATAGCTAACGCACGAGGGTGATTTGTTTCTTCTCACTTTTCATTAGTGAGTGGGTCTATCCGTAACTACTTTAGTCTTTTTGGTCCTTAGGGGTATATTGACATTGTTTCATTAAGCCAACATTGATATATTTGTTGTTTCGTTGAGCGTAAACTTACCTGTTGATAGGCGTAGTCCTTTCTTCTTTTGTGATTTTTGGTTAATTCCTCATTTTTTTCACAAATGACTGATATGAACATGTTTTCTTTGTAATACAGATTCCCCTGATGAAGGGCCAGAGGGGCCCGAAATGCATTGGGATAGAGTTTAACACCTGAGTGAAGATTTAACACAGTGATGTTATTTCATGAATGCAATGTTTTCATCACTCGATCACATGAACTGATCTGAACATCCATGAATTAAAATTTGGAATTGAAGATAAACCTTTTGGCTTTACTCTTTCCGAACAACTTCCTTATTCGCTCCTAGCGAAGCACTTACGGCGCGCCCAGAGGGACGCTGACTGTTGTCAGTCAGCGCATGTGTTTTCTGATATACATATATAAAACATATTTAATTTTCAAAAAAACACACATTCACTGGATGATGTCATCAGTGATGTCATCAGTGATGTCATTTGAGATGTCATCAGTGATGTCATGAGTGATGTCACTGACCATGTCATGAGTGATGTAATATGTGACGTCATCAGCAGTGCATTGCGGGCGCGCAAGTTATAGTTAGCTGAACTAACTATAACGGGGGAATTTCAATGGTTTTGTACAAGTGAAAAGTCCAGCTAACTATGACACCCCTGAAACCTATGGTTTTTTCAGTGAATATATATATATATATATATATATATATATATATATATATATATATATAAGATATATGTATATTCCTACAAACGACTGCAATTACCAATATGCAATGGGGCACACGCTTATCAGGGCGGAGAAGAATGACACGCCCATTGAGGCGGGACAATTTAAATAAGATCCCGCAGATCTCCACAATATTGCTGCTGTTTTTTCCTGGTTGCATTGCCGGTGAACAAGGGCACTGTGTTGCCCGAAACGCGTTTGGCTGATTGATTTTATTTGTAGCTGGAAAGCGGATTCCCTGCAGCTCTCAAATATAAGGATTTAAACTTACCCTGTGTGGCGTCTTCATTTAGAGGCAACCCTTGGATGTTGGATTGTGGCGGCTGCCTCAGCTGAGAAGGTGCCCCGCTGCTTACTCCAGGCGGATCCACAGTGCCTTGCAACTCTGGGCGCTGAATGGAAGGGTGAGTCTGGTTTGTCGACGGTATATTGGCAGGGTCCCGGTTTTAGCCGCTACAAGTAACCCACTGGGGTAAAATACATGTACAATTTTTGGGACACAGTGGCGCCCACTTGGGATGTATCTTTTATCGTGGACTGCACTTACCAATGTGCAATGGGGCACACGCTTATCAGGGCGGAGAAGAATGACACGCCCATTGAGGGAGGACAATTTAAATAAGATCACGCAGATCTCCACGATACTGCTGCTGTTTTTTCCTGGTTGCATTGCCGGTGAACAAGGGCACTGTGATGCCCGAAACGCGTTTGGCTGATTGATTTCATTTGTAGCTGGAAATCGGATTCCCTGCAGCCCTCAAATATAAGGATTTAAAATTACCCTGTGTGGCCTCTTCATTTAGAGGCAACTCTTGGATTTTGGATTGTGGCAGCTGCCTCAGCCTCGAAGGTGCCCCGCTGCTTACGCAAGATGGATCCACAGTGCCTTGCAACTCTGGGCGCTGAATGGAAGGGTGAGTCCGGTTTGTGGACGGTATATTGGAAGGGTCCCGGCTTTACCCGCTACAAGTAACCCACTGGGGTAAAATACATGCACAATTTTTGGGACACAGTGGCGTCCACTTGGGATGTATCTTTTATCGTGGACTGCAATTACCAACGTGCAATGGGGCACACGCTTATCTGGGCGGAGAAGAATGACACGCCCATTGAGGCGGGACAATTTAAATAAGATCACGTAGATCTCCACGATATTGCTTTTTTTTTTTCCTGGTTGCATTGCTGGTGAACAAGGGCACTGTGATGTCCAAAACGCGTTTGGCTGATTGATTTCATTTGTAGCTGGAAAGCGGATTCCCTGCAGCCCTCAAATATAAGGATTTAAACTTACTCTGTGTGGCGTCTTCATTTAGAGGCAACTCTTGGATGTTGGATTGTGGCGGATGCCTCAGCTGCGAAGGTGCCATCGCTGCTTACTCCAGGCGGATCCACAGTGCCTTGCAACTCTGGGCGCTGAATGGAAGGGTGAGTCCGGTTTGTCGGCGGTATTTTGGCAGGGTCCCGGCTTTAGCCGCTACAAGTAACCCACTGGGGTAAAATACATGTACAATTTTTGGGACACAGTGGCGCCCACTTGGGATGTATCTTTTATCGTGGACTGCAATTACCAACGTGCAATGGGGCACACGCTTATCAGGGCGGAGAAGAATGACACGCCCATTGAGGGAGGACAATTTAAATAAGATTACGTAGATCTCCACGATATTGCTGCTGTTTTTTCCTGATTGCATTGCTGGTGAACAAGGGCACTGTGATGCCCGAAACGCGTTTGGCTGATTGATTTCATTTGTAGCTGGAAATCGGATTCCCTGCAGCCCTCAAATATAAGGATTTAAACTTACCCTGTGTGGCGTCTTCATTTAGAGGCAACTCTTGGATGTTGGATTGTGGCAGCTGCCTCAGCCTCGAAGGTGCCCCGCTGCTTACGCCAGATGGATCCACAGTGCCTTGCAACTCTGGGCGCTGAATGGAAGGGTGAGTCCGGTTTGTGGACGGTATATTGGAAGGGTCCCGGCTTTACCCGCTACAAGTAACCCACTGGGGTAAAATACATGCACAATTTTTGGGACACAGTGGCGCCCACTTGGGATGTATCTTTTATCGTGGACTGCAATTACCAACGTGCAATGGGACACACGCTTATCTGGGCAGAGAAGAATGACACGCCCATTGAGGCGGGACAATTTAAATAGGATCGCGCAGATCTCCACGATATTGCTGCTGTTTTTTCCTGGTTGCATTGCCGGTGAACAAGGGCACTGTGATGCCCGAAACGCGTTTGGCTGATTGATTTCATTTGTAGCTGGAAAGTGGATTCCCTGCAGCCCTCAAATATTAGGATTTAAACTTACCCTATGTGGCGTCTTCATTTAGAGGCAACTCTTGGATGTTGGATAGGTGGATATATATATATATATATATATATATATATATATATATATATATATATATATATATATATATATATATATATATATATATATATATATATATAAATTCACTGAAAAAAACATAGGTTTCACACATGTTATAGTTAGCTGGACATTTTACTGATAAAAAACCAATGAAATTCCCCCGTTATAGTTACTGTAGGCAACTATAACTCACGCGACCGTAATCCTCTGCTGATGCTAATACTGTATTTAGACACTTATTTGCCCATGTCTTCTTCCATTAAATTTTAGCTATACATATATTACAAATATTTTTTTTTCATAAAGACACATATGTCATCAGCAGAGGATTACGGTCGCGTGAGTTATAGTTGCCTACAGTAACTATAACGGGGGAATTTCATTGGTTTTTTATCAGTAAAATGTCCAGCTAACTATAACATGTGTGAAACCTATGGTTTTTTCAGTGAATTTGCAAGGTTTTTTAAATGCTAATTCCTAACTATAACGTGTGTGAAACCTATGGTTTTTTCAGTGAATTTGTACGGTTTTTTAAATGCTAAGTTACTTTACGCCATTTGTGGCGTGCGCGCCCACTTAACGCAGTTCGTTCCGTGCGCGCACGGTGCGCGAACAGTGAGCACGCGGTGCGCTTCGCGCACCGCGTGCCCACGTTACGCTACATGGGCCATGAACGCACGATGCGCTTCGCGCACCGTGCGCACATGGAGGAAATATGATGAGCATCGCTGTGATAGGTAAAATATGTGTTAGGTTTATCTATAATAAGCCATGCGCAAAAGGTGCCCTTCGTTCACCTTTTGCACACGGGGTGGGGAGAATTAGGATATTTTTTTTTTTGTTTGTTTTAAATTATTGCCGTACGCGTACGGTAAGCGTAATCGGCGAAATTTCCGAAAAAATTAAAATTGCCTTTTTTCCCTTGGGGGATCGTTGGGGACTCCCTGGACATGGCTAGGTGCTTGGGAGCTGTCTAAACAGCCCCTTTACATGTTTTGGGGCTTTGTTTTTCAACCCCCTGTCAGAGTGCGAGAGAGAAAATGGCGGCCGCCGCTTCCTGGTTTCGACCGATTCGAATGTTTACTAAGATCTAAGGGCCAATCAGAATCGCGCTCGCGCACGTCACCGTACGCGTACGGTAAGCGCACCGTAAGCTGGCTCAGATATATATATTGATTTAAAGGCTATTTTCTCAGAATCTACTGAACAGATTTACACCAAACCTACAAAAGGCACTTCCTTGACCTGAGGACTACCTCTCTGCCAAATTTCAAGTAATTCTGTTCAGCCGTTCGGGCTGTAGCTGTGTCTAAAGGTCCTATGGAAAAATGCATGGGAAAAACACGTTTTGGGACCCCCCTTTTATCTCAGCCCCCGCTTGACGAATCCCCCCGAGACTTTCAGGGTAGGAGCGGAGCGGAGCGCCCCACCTATTTTGAAAAATTCGCGAGGATTCGTCAACCGGCAAGTTATTCAAAATAGAATGTTGCGGATTTCCTATGGAAACGTGGTCCTAACTATAACTATCTACTGGCGACCGCCAGTAGATATATATATATATATATATATATATATATATATATATATATATATATATATATATATATATATATATATATATATATATATATATATTCAAACCTTGTTTCGTGATATCCTCTGCCTCAAAGGGGTGGCGGCCTGCCGGCAAGGACGCGACCCTTAATATTCCATCAATCAATCCTTTGCTCATAAAGATTGCGCCGAGCCCCAATTTGTTTGTAACAGCGTGCTTTATTCCATCAAGTTTGTGGCAAACAACTCCCGACGCGTTTCGAAACCCTCCGGTTTCTTGGTCACGGGTCGATACGATGTTGACACTCGTCACATGATAAAGTACACAGTGTGTAAATGATATAAACAAAGGACTACATTGCTGCCTGGTTCACATAGCTAGCATGGGCGCCATCTTTAAATGATATAATGATACTGAATTTAGCAATTAATTTACATCATTTTGCTTAATTTGCAGCATAATCAGTTGGACTTTCAATGACAAAAATTCATAAAAATTCAATAATAATAATTACAAGTGTAATATTTCAAATTGTCCATTGATTGCATGACACATATTTCGATTACCTCATCGAAATTGAAATAGTCATATCAATTAAACCCAAGTGGGTGTACATGTGGTTTCTAATTTAGCTAATGCTGCAAATTAAGCAAAATGATGTAAATGATGTCATCCTCAAATTTTCAGCATAGGGGATGCTGTTCACCAATGTGGAGGGATGAAACCTGCGGGCATGAAGTATTGCACTGCCTGCAGTTTCCTTACGAAAAGTCTTGGTGTTTATTTTACCTTCCTTAATGTACATTATAGTTTTTCAGCATTCTCAGCATGCCCACCCTTTTTGCATTTATTTCATTTTACTGATCCAAACCAACCTTTTTCTCCACACTCTCATTTCATCCCAGACTTCCTCGCAATTCTCCCACACTTCCTTAGACTTTCATAAGTACCTTTCCAGCTTCTCCTAATCTGTCTACGCATCCAGCTAACAGTGGCATTCTCTTCTTAATGCCCCACACCCAACTCTATCAACCTACTTCTCTCACAGAATTGGAGAAACTGCATGAGATTTCGGAGAGCACAAAAATAACCCAATAACCTACAAATAAGACAGAAAACCTAATCTACTACCACTAACCTTGGGCTCTGGATTAGTGTGCTACTTGCCGCACAGTGTTTCAAAACCTCATCAGTGGCAGTAAGCGCTACATAAATGCAATTACAATGAACAATTACCAGACTTAGAGGGCTCAATGGTGTGATATCCTTTCTGTCCTTGTTCTGTGTTTCTTGAGTTCTTGTCACAGGGTTGGCTTTCTCACCTCCAATGTTAGACCTTTCAAAACCAAAAAGAAAGCACTGACATCAATTTACCAACATAATGAGGTCTCAAACAATCCCACTGTGGGCCAAAATTGGCATTATAGTGTAAGTCTGATTCTGATGGAACACAATTCCTAAGAGCTGGTAAAACATTCCTATCATCTTCTACAGTTTCCTATGGCACCAAAGGCTTGTAAATAAGACAGGTCAGATATACAAAAATGCTCCATTTCGATTGGCTTTCAGCTGGTCAATAGTTACAGGTGAGAATTAAAGCGGGACGTGGACAACAATCATTAGAGATAACTACCCGCACACAACTATCCTTTTTAGCCAGCTGTAGGGTCATTGGAATCTCATTCTGACAGAAATCCAGGATGGTGACAAATGCATGCTCATTATGACAATTATTACCTGTTTTGCAGGAGGGGCTCTGCTGCCTCCTGTGGAGCTCTGAGGCAAAGAGCCGTCCTGCAATGAGAAACAAAAGAAGTCACATATTGAACTCAAGCCTTCGGTTTTGCTGCTCTCATCTTGTGTGAGGGCAAACAGTTTAGAGCACAAGGTAACAACCTGCTGCACCAGGCTGTGCTCTGCTTGTGAATGGCTGCAAGTCTCTCAATTGAGGGCAGCAGTATCAACCTACAAAAATATTGCATCCACTACATTACCTAAAAACTACTTTGTCAAGGTAAATTATGCATGTGCTGTTCTTGGCTCCACATCAACTTACCTTGATGATGTTGTGGTAGTCGATGTAGTGGATGTGATATTTTTGTCATGCGATATTCCACCTTAATATGTTAATTTCAAATGTAAGTCATAGATTCTATCTGTGATTAAATTCACTCTGTGATTATCATAGAACATTCAGAATGTATCTAGGCACTCACATATCACACTCATTGACACTGCTGAATGAGTGAATGCATCTGGCTCTTTAGGGGTGCACTGCATACGCCAAATCTTATTTGGATGACATTGTGAGGTGTCTGTTAAGAAAATATACACAGGAAAAGGTCAAAACTCAGCTGTTGAATGAGATGGAGAAAATGGAAAAACAGACCAGGCAAGTATAAATCTCCCTATGTCATGATCTCAGTTCTTCCCAAGAAGGAATCCCTGCATTCCAGTGTCAGTGGAATAAGGTTTTTACATTGTAGTCTGTAAAGGATTTAAACAATGTTGATAGATTTCCTGGGAAAACGCTACGGTCTGTTATCATCTATGGAAAGAGATCTTCTCTGGCCATGACTCATTCCAAGAGGCATGTATGGTAATCTAAATGGTGGACATTGTACAGACAATGAACACAAAACTCACTGTAGTAAGTCTTAATGTAGAGAAAGCCTTGGTTGTGGTAACGCAGGGATACCTCTCGACAGGGTTATCAAGCTATTAAAGGAGATACTGAAAGCAGTCTTTCTGTCAGAGAATCTAGAATGATATTGATAAATATAGTGGATTTCTAACTTGACTACCAGAATCACTCGAAACATGAGCCCTCCACCACTTAGAAAGAATCTGTATAGTCAAGGGTGTTGGGACCCTGAGACCTAGGTCACTGTAGTTATGATAGGTGAAGGAAATCTTATTTGCTTGCAGAGATTCCTTAGCAAAATATCCAGGACATCCTATCCTTAACTCCACCATTAGTCCTTGAGTGGCATGGTTATAAAATACATAGACCCACTATGGCCCATAGTGGCAAAGTGCCAGCTATGTCCAGTTTATTATACTCTTATCTTTTGAAATGACTTTGATGTATTCCTGGAATGGAAGAAAGAAATGGGAGTACACATCAGTGGTGTACTCTTGGCACCTATCCACTGAGATGTGCACTATAACCTACTTTCACCAACTCTTAGGAAATCATAATATTCAATGCTGTATCACATCGTACCCTAACAACGGCTTAAACGTGTTTGTGCGCTGAGGACCATATTTTTTTAGAGGTACAAAATAAGAGAAATTAACACAAAGTACTGTAGATTGCCACATTTAAATTATTTCTGGGTGTGATTTAGTGGGTGTAAGCGTATTGTATTCTCAATTCCTGTTAGTTCATCTCCTTCACTTGCACTGTGCCTTCAGGAGGAGCACCTATACTTTTTTAACTATCTATACCGTGTATTTGTGACATGTGTAGTTAATAAAAATGATAAAAGTGTGTCTTTTTGTCACATTGATTGTGTTGGGATAGCAAGGATGACAAAGAGAGACCCTTATAAATCATAAAACTGTTTATTGAATAATTCCTTATGGAACATTGTTTTCTATACAGCTTTAATAACCAGGTTCCTTGGAATACAGGTTGCTCACCGTTTATGTTTTTTTTTTTTTTTTTTGTTTTTTTTTTAGTTTTTTTTTTTTTTTGTTTTTTTTTGTTTTTTTTTTTTTTTTATTCCTCATATACCACCAGACGGGGAAGGGCAGTCCAAAAAAGGAAGCATCCTCCCCTCAACCCCCACCAGAAATAGTACGATTCCGATTTTAGGACCCTGGGGGGAGTGGGGGAGGAGTCTAACCTCTCTGGCATTTTACTGTTTGCTCAGTCCACTCCAACGTTTACTCACTGAGAGGCCCATTGATGATGTTAGAGATTGAGCCCCAACAGTGCCCAGGTAAAATCATCGGAATACTTCCATCATCTATTCCGCCAGGCCATTAAGGGTGCCCATACCTTTGCTTCACTAGAGGGGTCGCAGGCAATATCTGACTCACAGGTGAACATAATATGTTTCAAGCAATCTGAGAAGATAGGTGCCTTCTCGTTTTTCCACGCCCTACATATTTCTCGCCTTGCTAACAACATAATATAAAAAATAAGTTTAGAATCAGTGGCACATATTTGATAATTGTTAACTAACCCAAACAAAATTGTCTTTGGATTTAAGGTAAGTTGTACATTTAATACTGCTGCAGTGAATTCACCTAATCTGGCCCAATATTGTGCCAACGAAGGACAATCCACAAACATATGTATGTCATCAGCGGCGAGCAATCTACAACGAGGGCACCGATGTTCCAGATTGGTGAATCTTACAAGTTTCTTTGGTGAGATATATACTCTATACAGGGTGAACAGATGGTTCCTTTTAAGTGCAGCTGGCTTAACCACATTATGTAGCATAGCAAAGGAATCCTCCCACAGCTCCTTAAGATTATTATAATCCAAATCAATCTGTTCGCCCCATATTTTTAAGAGTTCAATCTCCGGAATGTCATCTGCTCCCATCATGACCCAATACCAAAATGCCAACTCTCTTTTCCAGGTCCCTTTCTTGCTTACCAGGTCAAAGCTTGAATTAGATGTACAAGACACCGGCGCGTGAGTAGCCCACCAACCTGATAGTTGATAATATTTGAACCTGGTGAGAGAACCCTCCGTCAGGGTATAGAGAGAATCCCAATCAATGAAGTGTGTATCCTTTAGAAGATCTCCCCAATGTGTAATACCGGCCAACCTCAAAGGGCGAGCTAGCTGATCTTTCACCGTTTATGTTGATATTGTTGTATGCCAGCGGCACCACCACCCTTAGCAACTACAAGCTCTGCACGTGTGCCAGATCAGCTTGTGGCTTCACACCTTACCTACTCAGATGCATCTTTTTTGTCAAACGTATGTTTATTGGCATTTTGTAAAAAAATAGACAACGTTTGCTATACAACAACAGGAGTATCAGTGCCATAGGATACATTACACACTGTCACAAGGAAAGGCAATGTGGAAGATGCATGCCTGGACTTCTCTATGCCACTCTGCGAAAAGAAAACAAGCTATAGTGACCAGTACAGTTTCAAATAGTCCATAGGCATAGTAGGAGACCTATACCAAAATAGGTTCTCGCAGTCCGTTTTATCGTGACAAGTTTACACACCACCCTTCCAACTGGAAAGGGACTCCCAAGAGGAAAATAACAGTCCAAATGATGGAGCCAAAATTCACCCTAAGCCCTCCCCCCACCCACTAACAAGGAATGTGGTGGCGACACTATGTATAAAAGCCAAGTGAACTACTGGGCATAAATGTAGTGTATTAGAATTGAAAGAGATGCATGTCCCTGATTAAAGGTAGCTAATGGTCCCCACTTATATTCAAAGCTTTTATAATTGTCGCAGAAAATCTCCGCCATTCTTTCCAGACAGAGGAGTTTCCATAGTCGCGCATGCCACATTGAGAGGGAAGGGGCTGTCCTCTTCTTCCAGGCTGCTGCGATCGTCACTTTCGCCGCACATATACAAGTCCCCATGATAGCCTTGTCTGCCTTGGTCTGGTGTTCTAAGGAGGGATCCAGAATGCACAGGAGAACTCCTTCCAGAGTGGTCGGTACGGGATAGCCCAACATGGTTTTGATTTGTGCCAAGATTTCCTCCCAGAATGGACATATAGTGGGACAATTCCACCATATATGTTGGAAATCACCCAACAGCCCGCAACCCCTCCAGCATCTGTCAGTTGTGTGCGGGAAGAATCGCTTGAGTTTAGCAGGGTGTAGATACCAGTCCATTAGAGTTTTTAAATGTGCTTCCCTAAGCTCTAGGTCGGAAGTGATTGAATTTTGATATATCAGACCAGAGTGCCCCCTCCCACATGGACATGTATCTCGGCTGAGTGTGTGGTGGAGAGCAGCCCTTTCATGGAGCCCACTGTTCTCACATACTTCTAGAACCCTGTTTTCTCCCTCGTGGCTTTGTCCCGTATGTAGGGAGGGAGTGCCCAATGCCTAAGTTGAAGGAGTGAAAGTGTTCTTCTGGTGGTAAATGTAATTCCCCTCTACAATTATCAAAAGTGAGGATGTCATAGTTGTGGAATAAGTGATCAAGCATGAGGCAGCCTCCCTCCCTCCCTCCGGGCGTCGAATGGGTCTTTGTGTAGGGCCGGCAGAAAGGTCGGGTTAAAATGGATTGGGGTGCAAGGGGAAGGAAATGTAGTCCAACTCCCATCTCTGAACACAGAGTCCCAGATTTTCAGTACAGTGCGTGTGGGGGTGCTAATGTACACGTTCGCGGGTTGCTCCTTCTTAGATTTCTAGATAAGATCCCATATTGTTCTTCCCGCCACTCCTCTATCCATATGGAGCCAGTGCTTCCCCGACTCCTGTTTAAACCACTCCGTCACTATCCGCAATTGTGAAGCTTTGTAATATAACCCAATATCTGGCAGTCCAAACCTCCCTTTCGCTCTAGGACGCCGCAGTATGGAGAAAGATAAGAGGGCCCTCCCTCCTTGCCAAATGAATCGTGTAAGCAGAGATTTGATTTTAGGCAAAAAGGTTGCGTCCAAGTCAATGGGTAAGGCCTGAAAGAGGTATAATAGTTTGGGCAGCGTGTCATCTTAATGGCGTGAATGCGGCCAAGCCAAGAGATAAATAGGGGCTTCCACCACTTGAGATCTCTCTCAAGTTGAAGGAGGGCGGCCGGAAAGTTGGCTTTAAAAGCCCCTCCACTCGTGGGGTCAGCTGGATCCCCAAATACTGGAGGGAGCGGCTGGACCATTGCAAGGGGGACTGAGACTGGAGTGCACGCACCTCAGCGCCCGGAAGTGGAAGATTAAGTACATAGGACTTGTCGAGATTGACATTGAAGCCGGCTACGATTTCAAATTTGGCTAGTTCCACTTGCAATGCTGGGAGTGATCGAGACGGGTCCACGAGTGCACATCGTCTGCAAAAAGTGATATTTTGTGAATGTCTCCTCCAAAGGGGATCCCTTGAATCACCAAATTGTTTTGGATGGACATAGCGAACGGTTCTATGCTCAGCTCAAATAACAGGGGGGACAAAGGACACCCCTGTCTAGTGCCTCTCGTGAGGGAGAAAGGGGCCGATAGCACTCCATTGACCTGTACCCGGGAGCAGGGCTGTGTGTAGTTGGCCTTAATCATACGAATGAATTTGTCGGCGAAGCTAAAAGATTTAAGGACGCGAAAAAGGAATGCCCAATCCACCTGATCAAAGGCATTTTCGGCATCGAGCCCCACCAAGACCGCCGGTATCTCCCGTTTGGAGGCTTTCTCAATTAGGTATATCGTGCGTCTGATGTTATCATGTGTCTGCCGCCCCTGTATAAATCCAGACTGATCGGGAAGGATTAAATCTGGCATTAAGTCCTGTAATCGGTTCGCAAGAATAGTAGAGTGAAGCTTTGCGTCTAGGTTTAGGAGTGCTATGGAACGGTACGTGGCACATAATTGTACATTTTTCCCAGGTTTAGGGGTGACAGTTACCACTGCTTCGGCCGTGGAGGGGGGTCACTTCTCCTGTCTTCACCATCTGGTTGAAAAGGCGTGTGAGGTGAGGAATAAGGTCAGGAACAAAGGTTTTATAGAAGTGGGCTGTGAGACCGTCTGGTCCTGGAGCCTTGTGTCTCTTCCGCAGTTATGGGGGCCGTAAGGCTGTCATTCGTAGCCTGTGAGATACGGGGGAACCACAGGGCCCGGAGGTAGCTATCCTGCAAGTCCGCCTCTTTTGGTTCTGCGGTGTAGAGTGCCTTGTAGAAAGACCGAAAGAGGTCAGCTTTTTCTTCATCTGCGTGGACTAACCCGTTTCTCCCGTCCCGTATGCTTCCGATGTATTCCCTCTCGCGTTTCTCTCTGAGTTGCCTCGCTAGGTGTTTGCCTATTTTGTTCCCCTGAGTGTATTAGACATGGCGTAGTTTTAAAAGGGTGTATTCCGCCCTGTTAATATAGATTGCTTTCAGCTTGCCCCACAGGGCTGTAAGGGCGCTCTGAGTCACTCCGGTAGGATTGTTCTTGTGTGCCTGATCCGCCCTTTCTAACTCCCGCTCTAGACCTTCCCTCTCCAGCGCCCGCTGTTTATTCAGGGTGGAGTTAAGCTCCAAGCATTTCCCCCGTATGACTGCCTTAAAGGCATCCCAATTGTTACCCGGGGAGGTGTCTTCAGGTCTATTGGCTTTCAAATATTCTGTGATAGCATCTCGTAGCTCAGTGCGCAGTACCCTATCCCGTGTAAGAGATATTGGGAAGTACCATTTGGGAGTCATAGAGGGGGCAGATTCCCATTGTAAGCAAATCGAGAGTGGGCAGTGATCCGAGATGGAAAGGGGGAAGATCTTGGCCTCTCCAAGTGTGCCCAGCAATCGTTGATTAATAAAGATGTAGTCTAATTGTGAATATGTGTGGTGTACGTGGGAGTAGAATGTGTAATCTCTAGTCTGTGGGTACAAGGCACGCCAGGCATCCCGTAGACCTAGGTCGTGGAGTCTATGTTTTATATCTGCAGAGAATGTGCTAGTTTCGGATCTGTGTGGATGAGTGCTGTCTAAGTCAGATTGCCAAGTGAGATTAAAATCCCCCATTAAAATCGTTGGCCCTTCTGCAAAGTGATCTATTTTATCTAGCAGGGAGTTGAAAAAGCTCGTTTGGCCCATATTTTGCGCACACATAACAATAAAGGTGCATAGCATGCCCCATAGTGTACCCTTAACCAGGACCACACTGCCCTCCTTATCTGATTGGACATCCAGAGGTTGGAAAATCATCGAAGTGTGAAAGAGGAGTGCCTCTCCCCGGTGCTTAGTATGCGCTGACGATCTATAGATAAGGGGATACATTTTGTGTTTAAGCCTCAATTCGTCAGCTCTCTGGAGATGTGTCTCTTGGAGTGCCACAATGTCAAAGTGGTGGTCTGAGAGGTACTTCACCACCTTTTGCCTCTTCTGCGGGGAGTTTAGGCCCCGAACATTCCACAAGGCTATGGTAATTACCATTTTACAGAGTCGGATCCTCTCCCCCCCTCCCCCAGACCCGTCATTGCGCGCCTGTGCAGCAGAAAGCGCGGAAACCAGAGGCATCTTTTACCTGGATTGCCCTACTGGCAGGTCTCAGCTAGGACTGTTGCTCCCCGCTGGTTTCTAATGGTGCACAGACTGTACTGTATTGTATTGAAGCATTTATAAAAACTCTTGGCAGTCTCAAGGTATTTGATATCTATGTGGAGGTTAAGACAGAAAAAGGTGTTCCCCTAATGCTGCTTTGTACTTAATGTTTTAACATATTTTATCTTGGTTTATTGTAATAAACTTAGTTGGATTTGTTTTTCTTTTGTATGCCTTGTATTTTGATTTTGCTTTCATACATTTTGTATTTTTGCATTTATCTTGCTCTTTTATGGCCTTTTAGGCCAATAAAAGATATTGACTGATAACTCTTAAGACACCTATGATGTAAGATAAAACTCTGTGAAAAATGACTCTGAGGGCAAGTCTTGCTCAGGGGCACATTAACATTGTGAGTTATGAGAACTGGTCATTCTTTGTGATGCATGTCTATGATAGCTGTACAGATAGAAAGACTATCTTCTTGATTTTACGCACTTACAACTTGTTTCGTGCAACGTGGTTGATGAAATTAATGGTCATAAGAAAATCAAGCATGTTTTAAGTGGGAACGTTTATACCTCAGCAGCAGCCTCTGCTCCTGTGCCTGATCTGAGATAGCTTCTTGTCATCTGGGAACCTGGATATTCATCTTTAATCTGAAAGCTCTGTGTTCATGCTGCCCCATGAAAAACGCCATGTTTGGGTGCCTCTTGTGAAGACTTTGGCTCACCTTCAGTTGGGACAGCCTGCACTCTGTGACTATCATGGTGGTTCAACACCACTCTCATCACCCAAGGGATCTCTTCTGGCATATTGTGCTGCTATCATAATGGAAGGCATTCTTCTCATCAGTGAGTTCAGTATGATAGGTGCCCTGTTTTTGCTTGTTCCATTATGGCGGCAGCGGGTGGCAAGTCCGGATGACTTCTTTGTCAGTGCTGAGAAGATGGCTTAAGAGGTGAACTGATTTTTGCTACTCAACCTGGCAGTAGAAAACGTACATCGGGTGTTCCGAGATGTCCCAGAAGCAGGCCCCCTCATACTTATGTCACAGTGATGCATTCTGAGCCACTCGTCATACCTAACTAACACAATTCCTCCTCTGACATATGAAACAGTGCAAAGATAAGACTATTGATGATTTTTATGCCTGCCTCAAAGAATGTGATAGAATTTGCTTGATTCATTACATGAAGACAGAGTTAGGGCTCAGGTCATACAAGGATATTCATCTGTCAAGCTAAGAGGCATCAGTCTGCAATAACAAGAAATCCTTTTCCAGAACATTCTGACGCTTAACCATTTTCAAAAACTGTCCAAAGCCTGCACCACTTACATGGAATCTATGTTCATAAGTACAAGTCAAAACCCCAACATTAAGTGGAAATACTATCAGTATAAAAACCTGATTCCTTGTTTGGTGGTCCCAAAAATTACATTTGGTCAATGTTGTGGTTCGTACCCATACCTCGCATGGATGTCATGCAAAGAGCAAGAAGTTTTTCAGGGCCAGTAGTCACACTGCAACTTGACCAAAGCCCAAGTTTACCACGGGTTACCTTAGCAAAACCACACAAACTGCCTTCAGCCAAAAACATAACAAGTGCATACATCTTCAGCATTTTGCACCTTGCCCACTCCTGGACTCCTGTTCCTTTCCACTTAGTTACAATGAACACATAGCATTGCGTCTGATCCCTCAGCATACACCCGTTCCAGCTTCCTAGTGTGAGTCAGTAGCATGTTTCATGCATTCAGTGCATGGGTAGCATAGTACCTGCTAATGATCTGCCAGGCCAGCAGAGATAGTCCTAAAAGAAGGAGTACTCCTGTGATGGTTAACACAGCCACAAACCAGGGATCGGGAGTCCAATAGGTCACTGTACCATTCACAATACGAGGAGGGTTCTTGATGGTCTGAAAGAGTAAATCACAGAGTCAATTCATGACATGGTAACAAGGTTGAATTTAGGCTGAGACAGGACCTTACATCCTCAGCGGAAATAGCAATATTATGTCAGCTCACTACATATAAGTGCCCCAATGCAATTTTGTTTAAACAATTTAATTATATTTGTTTTTCACAGTACAGTTATTTTGCATTATAACAAACAATACACTTGGTGGTGAAGGAAATTAACACTGGGTTTTGAAGATATGAGATATTGTATTATGGCATTTGTATAGCATTTAGTGCTGCTATGCGTGATGCTTATCCACATGGGTAGCACGCAACACCATGTGGGTGTCTGATTAAAAGTGTGTTCTATTCACTTTAGGCCAAATGTGGGAAGTGTTTCTATGTCTTCTGTGATTACCTTGAAGGTGCAGATCTCATGTTTTGGGACTTGTTGTGTAATGGATGAGGAAGTGTCAGAGGTAGTCATGCATTTTTATAGTTTGTGCTATGCCTGATGCTCCGAATAGCTCTGCAGGTCCCTTTATAGTGCTGGCAGTTTTCTTTTATCATCTCAATCCGGTTGCCTATGCTGACTGTGGCGAGAGGTCATCCACTCTTTGATCTTATTGATCTGGGGGAGGTTCCAGATGAGAGAATTAAGAGCACAGTCACTGGCTCATTGTTGTGTATACCAGAATTATATAAATAGTAACATGAAGAATGGTGTGATACTGTGATTCCTAATACTGCGGTGTTAACACTTTGGAGATGATCTAGCTATGCCAGATCTTCTACCCATGTCAGGCATGTATCGCTCATCGGCTCTTGAATCTGTGTCTCCTTAAACATACATGATAAGAGACGAACAGATCTTTTCATATTTATTCAGTTGTGTACTAGAGTCATCATCTTCTCCATTGCAGATATGTTCCATATCATAGTCAACCATGCATTGCTGAGGAGGGCGGGGTATAGGGTCTTCTAGAAGTGTTCTATGGACAGTTTAGCTGCCAGGGGCATGAAGGTAAACTATTGACTATGTCTTTACAGTAGAAACAAAATTACTTTTATGTATGTCGTTCAAGTGCAAACACTGAAACTTGATCTCCTTTCTTCAACAGATCAGTTACAGGGTGAGTAGTGCCAGTGCAATATCTTATTCACCACTGAGCCATTTTTATCAGTCCTGCTTGAAAGGGATCACTCAAGTGGGTAACAGGACAGCTGACTGCCCACTAATTTTAGCCCATGCTTGTTTCTTGCCTCGAAGCATAGGTGATTCATATTGCTGTGTGAATGATACAAGTCCTGTAATAAGATGCATGTAAATAAATAGAGCTTTCGTACCAGGGAGCCCAGCCACCAATTATGGCCTCACTTCTCAGGGTCTTCTGCAATTCTTTACAGTCCTCCCAACACCTCACGAATACCTGGTTGTTTTGTTCTCCCTATTCTGTTGAGTCTGTTCACTCTCTTTAGTCTACACTCAGTTATATTTATATATTTTAAATGCGCGGATCATTTCTTCATTTCTTTTTCTGAAATTTTGCTCTTGTCTCCTTCAGGTGACTGTATCTTTGAAGGTGGAACGATGCTGAAAAACACGGAAAATCAATACATAACAAATAAACAGATATGTTTAAAAAAAAAAATGTTTACTTATTTGTCAACAAAATAAACGAGCAAATGTCAGCCGTTAGATGTTTGATTCTATTTTACAAACTCATAGCATTCACACCTGAGCCGACTAACAGACGGTGTGCAGGTTGTGTGGGCTGCTTGGTTGTAAACCTTCTTTTATACTTCAAGAAAACACAGAGGCACCAAAACTGTGATGCATCTTCTTTGCTTTTTTACCAATGGGATGCTAGAGATAGCAGTTAATTGTGCTGGTCTAGAAAAAATCTCCTTGATGTTAGAAGTAGCAAGGTGCAGATCTAATGACTCATAATTAGGACATTTCTATGCCTCTTGTGAGAAAGTCATCCTTTTTGCCCTGTTCACCCCCATTTTTTGACTGATACGTGTGGTAACTGACTCTGACTGTGCCTTGGGCTCTGATAACCAGGCCAAGGGCCAGTGCTCTGATAATAAAGGTATATCGTAATTAAGTATAATTACAATTAGCAATGACAGACCCCTGTAAGTCCCTAGTATATAAAAAGTCAAGGCGGGTTCAAACTACCTATAAGTATATAATAGGTCAGGGAGATTTAGAGGCCCAGTTTGTTTCCTGAACTTTAGTGTGCACTACTGTGTTGCCTGCTGTCATTTTTAAAGGCAGCCCTGATTTGCAAACTGTTTCTAACAGTAAATTATATGAAAATTCGACTTTGGAATTAAAGGTACAAAGTAGTAGTATTTCTACATTTAGGTCACCTCCAAGGTCACCCTAGGTACTCCAGGGATGGGGTGCCATGTACCTATAAGCAGGGACATTTATAAAAGATGTTTTATATGCCCTGGTGAGGAAAAACGTGTACATTTTATTGTACCTCCTTGTAGATTATAAGCTCCATAGTCTAGCATTGCAATATGTTATTGAAGTATAAGTATTACTGTGACAAGGCTAAAAATGTAACTTCAGGACTTAAAAGATTAGCAATGATAAATCCAACAACTTGCCACTGTTGAATTTATCATAACTAGTACAGACAAAAAGCTATAGGACTCTCTTTTTTTGGGGAGCCAAATTCCAGCCTTTTAACAGCCTTTCCTGATTGGTTAGCCTTACGAGGCTTAGCCAAGCTGCTTTGATGAGGTGATAAGTGGTCTGCATAGAGCAGAGGTTATCTGATGGGTGGAAGCTCTGCAGCTGCAGAGAATAGGTCAGTTCGGGGAGCTGGGATAATCAAACTAGGCTTCAAAGAGAGCGGACAGCAAGGAATGTTAGCCAGGCCTACCCCATCTTCCTGTACCCCAGCCGAGATGGCAGGCCCGGGAATGGAATTAGTAGGAGGGGGAGTATTAATTGAAATGAACCACACCAGTAGGTTTGTTTAGCCAGCTCTTACTCCAAAGGTGAAAAAATCTCCTTCTTGAATTTTAAAGTGCGGTGCTTTGTGAAACAAGAATATGCCACACTTTGGAGGAAGCTGTCATGCTTTTGGGTGGTACCCTGCACCTCATTGGACAGGGGAGTCCCCTGCTTGTCACCCCAAATCATTGAATAAATATGTGAGAAATATGTGCATAGCAGCTCAGATTTGCTGCCTGAAACTACAAGAAGAAGAACTGCCCTCCTGGAACCCTGGTCTGCATCACACAGGATTGCTCCCAGAAGAACTGCTCCTATTGCACACTTGGAACTACAGCCCTGAGGACTTTGCCTTGCTTCAAAAAGGATTAAGGAGTGGACTCCCTGAAAGCAACAGGTTAACAGACGTTCCCTCTACCATCTCCCTCCAGTGCATCTTGTGGACATTTAAGGATTTGGCCAGGTGCATTGTGGAAATTCTAGTTTCAAACTTCCAGGGACCACCTCAGAGCTTCTAGACCCTGGTATATGTGTTTTGAACACTTTGAACCCTCAAGAGGAAGTTCAGGAAGAAGTTCTAGAAGTTTGGAGGAGTTTGGAACAACGTTTGGAAAAAGCTCCATACGTGGACTGACTCGACGTCCAGAGTGAAGCCGACTACTTTCAACAGCGACCTGGCCTGGATTTCAGTTTCTTCCAGCTGAAAGCTCCGGAGCTCAAGACTTTCAGGAGTTGACTGGGGTCTCCCGCTGAACCAACCCGGCGAATCTGGAGATAATCCTCCAGATACATTTCTAAGTGTGAAGGTAACATTTGACCGGGGCCTCCTGCTTAGTGTATCTGACCAGGGCTCCATCGGAGTCAGCCTCAAACTTTGGCTGTGTCCCGGTCAACGTGACCAGATATCCCAAGTTGGCGCTATATGTTTTTAAGCACTATAAAGTGGTTAATCTTTAAAAAAAACCACACCTGCAGTTCTCTAAATTGGAGTTTTGTCGTTTTGGTGTCATAGTAAAGCTAAAAATATTTCTTATTTTAATAAATTTGTGTGGGATTTCTATTGTGTGTTGCGTCTTACTCATTTAATGTATTGGTATTTTGAAATGCTTACCATACCTGTCTCCTGAATTAGGCCTGTCTACTCACAGCCAGCTACCAAAGGTTGAGCAAAGGACTAATGTATTGAGGCCTTATCTGGACCTGAAATTGCATTGGTGGGATTATTCCTAGTGATAGGTGCATACCTAGCCCTACTAATAATCCACCTTCCAGCACCTCTTAAATCCAAAAAGCAACTGTGTGCTTTACTGGGTTCCTGTAAAGAAATAACTCTAAAATGATGTATTTGCTAATTAGGAGAACAGTCTTAAATGTTCACAGTCTCAGAGAAGGGTTAGCTTGACAGGAATAACATTCTTCTTTTTGTCACCAAAGGCCTGGACACTAACTGGTTTTACAAACCCAGATGTTACTACCTTCATCTTAATATTTCCTGCAGTCCCTGCTTAAAAAATGTGTTGTCATAATTGTTAGTGAGTCAATGCCAACAGTAATGTTCACATGGGCTTTGTAGGGGATTCCCACTTGGGGTCCCAAATTCTCCCTAAAGGGTTGGTAGCCCTAACAGTGGTAACCTGGGGCATGCTTCCCTTTCACTGCCCGACCATGAATGTTTTGATAGGGATTCTGCAGACTCCACTCCATCTTCTGCACATTTCACATGGTGAAAACGGCTGGCACAAATTTGGTCACAGGAGTACTGCCCACTGGAGACACAATCCTGGTATAATGACAGACAGTATTTTTATGATAAGGTTTGATCTACCTTGTATGATTTGCCTTTGAAAGGGATGATAGGAGTATTACTAACAACTACCCAGGAGTGACAATTCAGCAGCTCGTTGGATGCACTGTTAAACCAACAAAGTGCTCATGACAGTAGACATGACCTTCAAACAAGACAGACCCAGCCTTGTGGTAGGTTAGGTAGAGTAAGGACGATGATGATGGAGCATGATTTTTGTAAATAAAATCTGCTCAATGTAATCTGCCAGAAAGTGCGAATTAACATAAACAAATAAAATGGATTATAGTGACACATGAAAACATAATGTATAACATGAAAACGTGTAAAGGAAACTCAACAATTGTTTTCCTGAGTAATGAAATCAACGTAATGAAAACTATATATTGTTAGTTGAGAAACATAGGTGATTAGTATTTAATAAATAAATGAACAATAATCTTGTCTGTTAATTGAATATGATTTATGTCTTATAAAATGCAGAGACACGACAAACACAGAAGAAAAGCTTTTATTCTTCGTGAAAGACTTCATAAATCTTTTAGAAAATAATTTTCTCTTTTGCCAATTAATGTAGGCCTTAGAAAATGTTTGAGGATGTGCTTATGTACTCCTGTCCTTCAAAAGTTTCAAAGGTTTCCTTAGACTGTAGATATTAGTTTATTTCTGACTGAACTTTATAGGTTTTTTTCCCCGTCTAGGCGAGAGATGAGGTAGTTCTAGTATAATTGTTTCAACATTTATATAATTATGTATCAAGGACTTCCTTTTACTTCCTCAGAAGTTGATGTAATAAAGTTTAGATAATAGTCGTTTACAAATATTTGTAAAGTAGAACTCGGAACACTGCCTCCCCATGTGAAATGACCAATGAAGATGCGAGGAGAAGAGAGAAAATGAAACAGCTAATGGAGATAACAGTGTGATGTTATATAAAAACGACTGTGAGAAAATGTTCATCGGCTCGTTCACAAGATCGGTGACCTGTCCCTGTGTTGTTGGTATACTGAATGCCATGCTGATTCTGTTTCTCTGACTGGCGTGCATCCTGCAATCCTAAAGACTTTCCTATTGACTTTACACATCATTGGCTAGTGATGTTGCGTGTGCTATTGTAGTGAGTTCTTCCTGAATACGCACATACATTGTTAAGTTAGCATAACCACGTTAGATGTTAGAATGCCATCTTTCTGCTTTTGCACACGACACTGCGTTTACATGTTATTTCTTAAATAAACTGCTGATTCGAGACTTGCTTCACATGAGAGCAATCTGTTGTTACCATCCCAAGCTCTGCGCAGCGACCTTGGTCTGTACATGGTGTGACAAACAGTCTGGAATATTACACAATGCATGTTTTCTACTCTAGGTTGATCGACCCACTATTTAGCCATAACACACGCGCAGCTGCACATACCTGAAAGTTGGTGCTTTTAATATCACAGACATCATGTTTATTATTCAGACCGAAGACGAGCCTTCCTGCGAGAAGTCTCCTGATGCTCCTGTGATGTGATTTCACTAAGCTGATCTTTGAGGTATGGGGTACCCTATTCAAGCCTAAGAGACCTTCTATTAGCATAATAATAATATTAGCTTCTTAGTAAAGGGAAGGTGGTAGTATCCACTGTCATTATAATATGATCACCCCTTTTATATTCTATGGTATTGTAACTATGTTGATGGTTTTGATATTAATCATTTGTCTGCTTGTATTAGCCAAAGTACTGCATCTTAGGACACGTGGTCTATAAAAATAAACTCTTTTTATTTACACCGTGTCTCTGTTGATTATTGTTGTGGACTGATGTGAGAATAATATACGAACAGGTATTTCCGATTCCCACCATTCCTGAGAGTACCCTGAGTCGCTTGTTCTGGGTTGTCTATTCATTGGGATCTCTGAGCTAAATCTTGGATAACGAATGGGACACTTATGCTAGCCGGATACTGGGTTCTGGGTTCTGAGGTGAGTTTCTGGTACACCACAATTCACTGAGGTCCTGGGGTTCTAAGCATAGTTCTGTGTATAAGCAGAATCCCTGCAACATGGCGCACCTAACGTTTGGTCTATGAGTTGAAACGCCTTAGTAGTGCTTACATTTAGTCCACAGCACCCTCATTCTTGTTTCCGGATAACAAGTCTGACGGATTTTAAACCTACCTAGTTCTATTGATATAGGTTCTTTCAAGCTTGATTATTAAAAAGGTTATTGAACACTTGTGCTACTGAATACTTGAAGTGTAGCGTGTCCTTATGGCAATAAATATTGCGGCGCATAGCCGTGCGGCACTGAAACGTCACTTGACGCAATATGGAGTGCCGGACGCGGGCATGGACGTCATCTTTGTGGTGGGAGCCGATGCGGCTCATCCCTTTGAGTTATTCTACTCTTGGGTGACGATTCCGGCAGTCAGTGGAAATGATAATACATTTCATTCATACACTGCCTCTGCAGTGCCTGCTGCCTATGCGCCGTATAGGACACAGGAGATACCAATATCTGCTTGGCAACATCAGATTTGGTTTAATGGCGCCCTCCCCCATGTGGTTATACCGCCGAGAATGGGCCCTTTATCAATTGCGGGGGCCACTTGGCCGGTACTAGCCGGATTTACGCCTCATCCCCGTTACCTCACGGTGACGGTGGATGAACTGCGTGTACTACACACTGCCCTTATAACAGTATATAGGGCGTTAGTGCAGTATGTGTCGCGCACTGTACAGGCGGGGGCGCCTGTTGGTGCGGGACAACCTGGTGATCGTCACGCGGTGGTCATTAGTCCTGTTATGGTTAATTCTGTTGTAGGCAAGCGCCCCCTCACGAGGGATGATTATCCCTTTTGGCTTGCTGAAAAATTTGACCAAATAGAAGCGGTTTATCCGCATACAACTCCTGTGGAGAAACACAGGATCCTCACCATTAGTTTGCCTAAAGACTTAGTTCCCCACATGGATGATTGTGGGCTGGGCACCGCTTTCATACATGAGGTTTGGTCCCTCCCCTTTACGTATAGATGTACTAGGGAAGGCACTGAGGTTTATTTGAAAGGCGAGGAATGTACCACGACACCAGACCATTCCTTGGTATGTAGGCACATTCAATTACACGGCGCATGCAATGTACAAGCCCCGAACTTAGCCTGCGTCCTACGAGGTATCCCGGTGCCTGTGATTACGCCTTCTTTCACGCTGCTTGCAAATGGTAGTTATTTAATTTTGAATAATGAAGCTTGCTGCGGGATGTTAGTGGGAATCCCGTACATAGTAACTGTCTCGCAGAAAGTTGTCTGCTGCAATAATGTTCTCTTTCCACCCCCGCGTGGGCAGCTGGATGTTTCAATCTGGCCTTCGATTCCAACTTTGAAAGCAGAGTTCAACAAGTTGAGCAGAATAAGAGCTTTATTGTCCCAAAAAGAGGTGCCATTGACTTCCTCTCGTGAAACATTTGTCCTTCACGTTGCTAATACACGCACTGAGGTACAGGCGCTTCTGAATACTGACCTCCCCCTACATTTCGGCACTTTGATCCAAACTATTTTTAATGCCTCGTCCACGACCGGCCTGGCTCATTTTTTTAAACTTGTGGGCTCGGGTCTCGTGACCTCTTTCAAAACTATTTTTGGTGTGATTCCGGCATTTTTTCATTCACTTTTCTCGAGCATCTTTGGAGGTGTTCCGCTGCTTCTGGCGCTGGTGGCAGGTGTGCTGCTTTTACTTTTCATACTACGGAATGGCTGCTCCTTCTGTGCCACACGAGCGCCTGTCCCGCCTGCATCTTCTTCGTGATAGGATGCTTGACTTTTATGGAACTCTGCCGTTGGCGACCTTAAGCCTGGCATATGGATTATCCTTCAGGTATTCCTACTTCACCTGCGTGCAGCCTGTATTTCACTGCCTGGATTGTCCCTTTGAATGGCCTTTGGATTTGTGCTTGACCAACCTGGTGTCTCCGGTGCCGGATTTCGATCGACTGATGAGGCCCTTAGTGTCTCACGAGTTGGCCTGTTCTGGTGTCCGGATTATGGCCTGTGGTGCGGCGCATGGTATCCTGGGTAATTGGGACATCTCAACAGCTGCCTACAACTTCTTGGCTATGAGCTATTTGGAGGAACATTCCGGGTGCCCTCTGATCGTGCTAGAGGCTCCGATGGTTGAAGAACACGTATGTTCCTTTTCGTTGATGGATTGGATGGCTGAGACTTTCAGTGGACCTGCAAACGATTTTTTGTTGGAAGCAGTGGCCACATATGCTGCCTATACATTCATGGATTAACTGGACGGTTGTCCTTTGCGCCTGTGCTACTGGACAGCACTTTAGCGCAACATTTCTTCTTTTCTTTCTCTTTTTTTTCCCCGATGGTCGTTTTGAGTTTTTTTAACTTCCATATTTTTTTTTCTTTCAAAAAAACCCTGGTTTATATTTTTTGTAGTTTCGGTCTTTGGCCCATTCTGAAACTCTGCATTGGTTACGCCTTGTTCTGCTCTGACGAAACTGAACTCTGCGTTCTCTCTTTTCTTGCCTATTCAATAGTGCTTCGATCAAGGGGGCGTGTAGTGAGTTCTTCCTGAATACGCACATACATTGTTAAGTTAGCATAACCACGTTAGATGTTAGAATGCCATCTTTCTGCTTTTGCACACGACACTGCGTTTACATGTTATTTCTTAAATAAACTGCTGATTCGAGACTTGCTTCACACGAGAGCAATCTGTTGTTACCATCCCAAGCTCTGCGCAGCGACCTTGGTCTGTACATGGTGTGACAAACAGTCTGGAATATTACACAATGCATGTTTTCTACTCTAGGTTGATCGACCCACTATTTAGCCATAACACACGCGCAGCTGCACATACCTGAAAGTTGGTGCTTTTAATATCACAGACATCATGTTTATTATTCAGACCGAAGACGAGCCTTCCTGCGAGAAGTCTCCTGATGCTCCTGTGATGTGATTTCACTAAGCTGATCTTTGAGGTATGGGGTCCCCTATTCAAGCCTAAGAGACCTTCTATTAGCATAATAATAATATTAGCTTCTTAGTAAAGGGAAGGTGGTAGTATCCACTGTCATTATAATATGATCACCCCTTTTATATTCTATGGTATTGTAACTATGTTGATGGTTTTGATATTAATCATTTGTCTGCTTGTATTAGCCAAAGTACTGCATCTTAGGACACGTGGTCTATAAAAATAAACTCTTTTTATTTACACCGTGTCTCTGTTGATTATTGTTGTGGACTGATGTGAGAATAATATACGAACAGGTATTTCCGATTCCCACCATTCCTGAGAGTACCCTGAGTCGCTTGTTCTGGGTTGTCTATTCATTGGGATCTCTGAGCTAAATCTTGGATAACGAATGGGACACTTATGCTAGCCGGATACTGGGTTCTGGGTTCTGAGGTGAGTTTCTGGTACACCACAATTCACTGAGGTCCTGGGGTTCTAAGCATAGTTCTGTGTATAAGCAGAATCCCTGCAACACTATACCCTTTCGGCTGAGGGGTTAGCTTTTCAGACTAAATGCATGCTGTGCATTTGTATTTCTAGGTTCGTATGAGAAACTAATAATCTTGCATATATGTCTTTGCAATGACTTTTCTCTCTCCCTCTCACTCCTCTATACTCTTTTGTTGATGTATTTAATATGAGTTGTTTCTTATTGTGAATTTATCCTGTAACATTGAATCTGAGAGATGACATTCTAATCTATGTACATGTGTTTGACCATTCACATTATGAAATAACATGAACAATTAACAAGCTATGAATTATAGTTTGTCTTTATTCAAGAGTTATTGAGTTATTTGACATGGTATTGATGTTTACAGATGTTTAAGCTATTTCTTCATTGCAGGTCCTTATGAGGGAATAGCTTTCCGACTTCCATTACTTAGTCCCTTTTAGCTCTACCAAAGATCCATCGGAGGACCTATGTTAGAGCTAACTGTGTGAAAATGACTTATGGGCCCGTCATTAGAGTTACGTTTCCGATAGTTTTATGAAGGTTGGTGTGGGAAGTAAGAGGATAAAACCCCCCACCACTTCTGTTGCATTCGTTTTTGGTAGCAGAGGATGGTTAGTTTAGTCTAAAATACTGGGTAATGAAGAGGCGGAGGTAAAGACAGGGCGGATTCAAACAGTTTCAATATATATGTTAAGTTTGTACCTTTATGTCACAGTGTGATCTGTCTAACCTCAATGGAAAGAAGTTAGTGGGTCCGTCGTAGGCCCAAGATCCCGAGATAAGCCCAAGGCAGTTTTAGTGTGGCATACACTAAAGTTTATGTGCGTTGTCTGCTGACGAGCTTTGGGAGATGCACCTGTGCGCCTGTGAGAGGTACTGAGACCTGAAAGGATTGTGGCAGCTTGCTCAACAACCCCAGATAAACTTTGTTTATCTCTACTGATGACGGATAATATCCAGAAACATATGTGTCTAGAGATTGACAGCACTAACCTGCACCAACTTTAGTTAAACACTACAGCAAAAACTCAAGTAAGCATTTAAAATGAACTGCATTTACCATAATGCTAAGGGGTGAACTGTGCTTGGAGGTAAAGCAGTGTGCTCTCACCCCCCCTTCTGTTTGAAAAGGCTCCCTTGAGCCATAGAGCTGACAAGCCTTTGGAGATGCGTCTGTGCGCCTGTGAGAGGTACTGAGACCTGAAAGTATTGTGGCAGCTTGCTCAGCAACCCCAGATACATTTAGATTTTTATCTCTACTGATGAAGGATAATATCGCGAAACACATGTGTCTAGAGATTGACAGCACTAACCTGCACCAACTTTGGTGAAACATTTCAGCAAAAACTCAAATAAACATTTAAAATTAACTGCATTTACCATAATGCTACGGGGTGAACTGTGCTGGGAGGTGAAGCAGTATGCTCCCATCCCCCTTCTGTTTGAACAGGGAAATTTGTTGAATGAAAGTGTAGAGGTTTATTTCGGTCACTTCAGAAAGCACAACTGGGGAAGTCCTGAGAATTTTCCATTTGTGAGAGAACATAATCGCACTGGTCGAGGTTGTGCTGGAGTGTAGAATTTCTTGGAGTATATGAAAATACTTTCGTATTTCTTTATGTGGAGCAGACAAGCTGCCTTTATGTAGTTTGTTATTATTCATCAAAGACTTGGAAAGATGCTGACGGTGATTATGTAAAGGTAGGGTCAGTAGTAGGAGTTATACTGACAAAACAGAGAGCCGTACTGGTATTGGTCAGTTGATGAGAAAAACGTTACTGGAGTGCTGTGCTGCTATAGGTTAGTTAGTGTGAGTCGCACTGGGATTGGACAGCATAGATAACTTTGATTGGAAGCAGGGAAAACGTAACATGGAAGACAGTTATTAAGATTTATTTACTAATACGATGTATAGTTAGTATAGAAACATGAAGTTGTTAAAATTGTTGAAAATACTGTTTAGTAAGGATGAACTGATACCCATTAGAGAAGGAATTCTAATTGCTCTTGAAGGAATGCTGGCATCATACATGGCATTAGAAAGGGGTTATCATTAACCCTGGGCGTACTGTGCGTAGTGGGGCTACGCGGAGCATCACGGAGTGGGGGCAAATCTACGCACACACGCACACTCCGCGTAGCCCCACTACGCGCCACCCGCCTCCCTCCCGCTCGCTTTCAAAATACATTAAGAATGATCCTAAACTTTAAAAAAACAAGGTTTAAGTAATTTAAATAACTTACCTGAGCTGCGGTGTCCCGGGGCTCCCTCTTCTTTCTCTCGCCGACGACTTCCTCACAAATGCACATGCGCAGCCGCCCGCGCATGCGCATTTGTCGCGACAAATGCACGGGCGGCCGCGCATGCGCATTTGTGAGGAAGAAGTTGGCGATAGAAGGAAAAGGGAGCCCCGGGACGCCGCAGCTCGGGTAAGTTATTTAAATTACTTAAACCTTGTTTTTTTAAAGTTTAGGATCATTCTTAATGTATTTTAAAAGCGGGCAGGAGGGAGGCGTGTGGCGGGCAACTCACTCCGCCGTGGGTGTGCATAGCCTGCATGCCCTACGCCTACTTCGCGGATCGCGAAGTAGGCAAAGCTACGCACACTCCGCGGCCGGAGCGTAGCACTGCACCCAGGCTTAGTTATCATACGTGTACCTGGCTAGAAAATTGGATGAGATATAGTGAGCAGGATGGTAATTTGGCTTTTCCAGAAAATTGTACTTTTAATACAAAGATTTTAGAAGATTTGGGAAGACGAATTAATAAGTTGAGTCCAAATACGAGACCCATGTAGTACGAAGCTCCTGAAGAGTGGGATTACAAGGCATAAAAAAGAGAAAGAGACAGACAATAGAATAGATATGAGAATACAGTGAGTAGGTATTATGAATAGGCCTGGGTGGTAAATTCCGTTCCGCTCGTGTAATTTCGCGTTCTGCGGAAAACGCGGAGTTGCCCAAAATTCTGCGTTCCGCAGGTTCGCGGAATTTTTTGCTTGTTCGTGTTCTCAAAATGCGTGTTTGCAAAATATTTCCCCCAAGCACGCAAACAGCGTTTACAAACAGGAAAAAAGCATCGCAAACAAGCAGCTGCGCGTGGTTGTGGAATTACTGCGTGCTCGCGGAGATTTTTTACCATTTCGCGGAGCTTTGCGTAGCGCGACTACGCAAATTCTGCCCACCCCTAATTATGAAGCAAAATGGGATGTTCGTAAGAAAATGTGGAGAAGAGACACTGTTGAAGGAACTAGAATGTTTCCGGTCATGGTAGCTGAAACGAGTGAAGGGGGAAAATGTAAAGAGAAAAAGAAAAATACTGAACTACAAGAAAAAGATACAGGTTTATTTGGTAGTACAGATGAAATTGATAAGGACTTCTGGAATGAATTATTAATGAACAGACCTCAACCATACCAAGAGGAGCAACAAATTAATACAAACACTAGTGCTGTTGTTTCACCAAATGCTCCTTTAATCCAAATTGAAGAGCAAGTGAATAGACAGTCTGAAGAAGTGAGACAGATTCAAAATGGGACTAGGGAAGAATCAGTGAGATTGAAAAAGCCAGTGAATCCAGATGTTTTGTCAGTCCCAGTGACCATTGGTCCAAATGTCCCATTATATAATGATGGGCAAGGACTTGCTCGAGTACATGCTTTAACAGTTCAGGAAAGGAGTAATGAACATCCCCATACAATTTATAAGGAGACAACTAGAATTAATGAGAGATCAAATAAAAATAGTGGAACGAATGTGAGTGTAATCACGGGAGAAGTAGGACAATTGATTGATATTTCAGAAAGGGTAAATGAAACACCAAAACAAGTTATTTATCTTGATCCCAACAAATTAATGCAAGTTGAACAGAGAGTGATGCATTCAAAAACACCTTGTAGGCCTAGAAGTGATGCAGGTGAAGATATACAGTGATCATTAGGTCCATCGCCAGAAGAATTAGATGATTGGATTAGAGACATAGCTCCTGGTTGCAGTGGGCAAAATAAAGATGCATATATAGATGTGAGTAAATTAAAAGCAGATTTGGAAGAAATTATTGCAGGTATGATAAGTCCAGAAAAATTGAAAAAATTTAAGGAAGATAAATATGTGTAATAATATTACGAGAAAAGCAAGAAGCTTGCATGAGACATTTGCTGAAGTTGCACACATGTATGGGGTTGATATTGAAAAATTAAAAGCTTTACAGAAGACATAGATTAGATTTTACTGGCAAAGATTTGGAGAATCTGAATGTTTCAGGTAAGCGATTGCAGATTAAAGAATTAATAAGTAGATTGAAATGATGGGGAGAACTAGATAGATGGAAAGGAAGATGGGCTAAAACAAAGCCAATGTAAATACAAAGGTGAATGCTGTGTTGTCATTGTATCCTGTAAGAGAAGCAGTAGGGAAAGAAACAGTTGAGGTTGTTACAGCATACCCAATGAGAGAGATACCAGGAGGTGGGAAACCACCTTTACAATGCATTCATTACATCGCACTATCTTTACAACGCAGTCATTACAACGCAACATCCTTTACATCACATGTCATTACAACGCAGCCATTACATCGCATGTCACTACAACGCATGTCATTACAACGCATGTCACTACAAGGCATGCATTAAATCGCATGTCATTAGAACGCATACCATTACAATGCATAGTACCCCTCCACTATCCAACACTTACCCTACTGTTGAACTCACTGGAGTTAGAATAGTATTTTTACCCCTACACTACCCAACACTTACCCTACGGTTGCACTCACTGGAGTTAGAATAGTAATTTTTACCCCTACACTATCCACAACTTACCTTAAATGCAATGTGATGGTATGTGTTGTAATGGCATGCGCTGTAATTGTATAATGCAATGTAATGGAATGCGTTGTAAATGTAGTTTCTAAAAATGCGTTGTAATGGCATGTGATGTAAAATAATGCGTTGTAATGGATGTTGCGATGTAAAAACTGCGTTGTAAAGGCATGCGTTGTAAATGTTTGAGTTGTAACACCATACATTCCCAGGAGGTTGTTTTGTTCATGTTCCATGGTCAAGACAGGATATATTATCATTTACAAATGATTTCCCTAGATTGAGAGAGAAGCCTATTGAGTGGTACAAACAAGTTGAGAGATTTGTGAAAGTCTCAAAGGTTTTGTGGAAAGACTTAGATTGTCTTTTTCATATTGTGGTTCAAACAGATTTACGGATTGAGTGTAAAATTGCTGTAGATTGGCCAAAAGAAGAATATCCAAGAGATCCAAAACCAGGAGCACCTTCAGAAGAGGTCATGAAAAAATATAATCAGGTCAATACATATTTGAAAGGGAGGATTTCTCTGAAAGAAACACATTGAGTAAGGATAGATCGGACTACTCAAGAGTTGAAAGATCAGTCCATGCATATTATGAGAGGCTTCTTCAAGTGTTTAAGCAGTTCAGTGGTATAGAAAAAATCACAGAGAAAGATATGGGCCATTTTGTATACAGGCTTGTCTATGGTTTGAGACCAGAAATAAGTGCTATGATTCAGCAGCATTTGATCTGTTGGCAAAGTAAATCAATCGATAAAATACTTCGTTATGCAAAGTACTGCGGTGATGAAATAGAATGAGACATGAAAAGTTAAAAGAGAAATTAATATTAGCACAAATGAAAGCAGCAAAGAAAGGAGGATACCTGAATGGTGATTCGATTGATGTATACCAAGGAATTGGTCAGACTACTACTGGTATGAAACGTGTAGTTTCAAATGGCAATACTGTGACGCAAATTATACCGATGCCACAGGGAAGAGGTAGAGGTAATTTTAGAGACAAAGAAGAATTGAAAAATACATTTCCTTGTCAAGTTTGCAATAAATGTGGGCGTTGGCGACGCAAGCGTAGGAGTCTGTTGACCAATACAGGAGAGTCAGGAACATATGTTCAGAATCAAATGCTGAATCAAAATCATCAGGTGCAAGTGAATCAGATGAATCAGAAGCAAAACCAAAAATCACAGGTACAGGTATCCAATGGCAGGGTTTAGAGATTGCAAATACCACAAGCTCCCATGCCAAATCAGGATATGAATGGTCAAGTACAAAGATACAATGCGAATATGGGTTTTCATATGAATGGGCAAGTAAATTCAAATGTGCAGGTGGCTTCACAATATTTGATGCAAAAAGAAGAAAATGATTCAGATACCTCACAATGACGGTGCCTGAGGAAGAGTGTGTTCTTGGCGCATCTCTAGAGGTAGATCAGTCAGGTCCCTAAGTGGATGGTCAGGTTGATGGTAATGGTATTACATTCCTCATAGATACTGTTGCTACCTGTCCACTGTGAGAACTGTGGAAATCCCAAACCTATCCCTCTCTGGAGCAAGTATCCAAGTTGTGGGAGTTTCAAATAAATTGATTAAAATGCCAGTAACAAAACCAATGAAAGTTCAAATTGGAAATTTTCAGGAACTACACAAATTAGTTGTGTGTGACACAAGTCCAGTTAATTTACTAGGAAGGGACTTGCTCTGCAAAATGACTTGCTCCATCTATTGTACTCCAGATGAAATAGCATTTCATACAAAAGATGAAGATGTTATTTTCAAGTTTGCAAGGCAGGGAACAGAAGTGAATGATTTGTATCCATTATTTACAGTGAATGATTTGCCTGTTGAATTGAAAGATACGGTGTTGTCTGATGTGTGGGCCTTTACAGGGAAAGACATTGGAATGATGAAAGGAGTTACTCCTATTCAGATTACAGTAAAACCTAATGCAGAATTTCCCAAAATACCACCCTATAAAATGAGTCCTGAGACCATTGCAGGAGTGACACCTGTGATTGATATGCTAATTGAACAAGGAATACTAAAAGAGATTCTAGGGAGTCCATGCATGCAAGTCACCTATAATGGGAATTCGCAAGCCTAATTGGAAATATAGGATCCTACAGGACCTGAGAAAGGTAAACCAAATTGTTATACCTTGTTGTCCAATTGTACCGAATCCAGCTGTGATCCTATACCAAATTCTGTTGATGCAGAGTGGTTTTCAGTAATCATTCTGTGTTAAGCATTTTTCTCGATACCCTTACATCCAGATAGTCAATATTTATTTGCGTTCCAGTTCGGAAACCGTGTTTTGGCATGGTGCAGAGTCCCTCAAGGGTATAGAGAGAGCCCCTCAATCTTCAATCAGATATTGAAGAAATGTTTAGAGACATTGATAATGCCTAACCTCTTCAATGCCCATGACGAGCTGGTCTCGTCATGGGCCGCGGTTGCGCTGTGCCCATGACGAGACCAGTGTGTCATAAACCCCGCCCGCTAATGCAACGGCCGGCACAGGGCAGGGAAAGGGGCGGGCACTGAAGGGGCTAAAGACTCAGTTCTAGTGCTCTATTTTGATGACTTATTAGTTGCATCCAAGAAAAAAGACGACAGTGTGACAGATACAATTGCTCTACTGAACCATTTGACAGTAGGTGGGCATGAAGTTTCACCGTCAAAGTTACAATTTTGTAAAAAAGAAGTTCTTTATTTGGGTCATATAATTGAAAAAGGAATCAGGAAAGTCTCTCAAGATCGGATTAATGCTATTATGCAAATTAATCCGCCAAAAACACAGAAAGAAGTTCGAATGTTTTTGGGAATGGTTGGATATTGCACGCAGTGGATATTAAATTTTTCATAGATGCCAAGCCATTACAGAGATTGACTCAAAAAGATGTGACAGATCCAATACATCTTGATGATGAATGCATGAAAAGATTTCTTGAGTTGCAAGACAGTTTATGTCGAGCACCAGCATTACGGATACCAGATTTTTGGATGGAATTTGCGTTGTTTTGTAATGAATGTGATGGTTATGCACTGTCAGTTCTAACACAAACACATGGAGCAGCACGGTGACCAGTGGCATATTTCTCCACCACTTTGGATCCAGTAGCTTCAGCATTACCAGGATGTTTAAAAGCAGTTGCTGCTACATGCATGAGTCTGGAACAGTGAATCAATTGTTATGAGTCATCCTTTGAAAGTGTATGTACCACATTCAGTTGCGATTTTGTTAACACAAACTCGCACACAGCATCTTACAAGCAATCGGTTAACAAAATATGAGCAAGTGATATTGGATGCAGAGAATGTTACAGTAGTGAGATGTATGAGTCAGAATCCAGCTACTTTGTTACCAACTCCTGGCTGTGAAGTTGTTTTGGATAAAGCAGATCACGATTGTCTGGGTGTGACTGAATTATGTACAAAACCAAGGCCTGATATCAAAGATACACCATTGCCAGAGTCTGATATTGTACTGTTTGTAGTCAAGTCAAAGTAACTTTCTTTGGTTTTAATGAACCATAAAACTTTAACATATATACGAAATGCTTAAAGTTATCATGTCCAATTTATACAATAATATAACTCATGACTCTAAAACTCAATATTTAAAAAATGTAAAAGATTTTTTTTAAACTACTATTGAGAGTGCAGTTCTAATAATATTTAGTACAGCAGTGCAAATAGCAACAGTGGATAAAGAGTGTAAGAAATTAAATCACTCCTGTTAGGTAAAAGGGCAAATTTCTCGTAGGATTGGGGTAAGGAACCGTGCCCATGGCTCTTTGTAAAGTGTGCAAAACAGCATAAAGAGCAAGGTGCTTTGCTGTGCTAGATTATTGCGAGGACAGCGAATAAGGTTCTCGCACCATCCAACCTGTTTAGGAAAGGCCACAAGAAAGTGCATTAGTAGTAAAAGATAAGTAAAATTGTTGTTGTAAAGGGGACCGATCTAGATGATATTGTAATCCTGGTTGCCGACAACAATTGTTCGACTCAGCAAAATATGCTTCTTTTATAATCATTTTCATGTTTATGTGGATACTAACAGGGTCATCATATTAATGCCCCAAACCTATCTCGTTAAATTTTTTTTTAATAAGGCAGAGCCATGGAATAGCCAGGGCATTATCAAGGGTCATGCAATCTTTGATAATTTCCCTTGAGAACATTAAGTCCTATGACAGCCACATTTTAGCCCAAAGAACCAATGGGGTGATGTTAATTCGGTCCTCTATAAAATCCAGCCCTACCTCAGAGTGACAAAAGGCTGTGGTAGCACTTTTTAGGATCATCAGCAGTCTTTTTATGAACTTGTTTTTTAAAGTTTGTAATTTGGTGCTTTTATGGTGTCCCCACACTCCTGCCCTGTAGGTTGCGACAGACAGACATTTTGATTTGTATAAAGTGATTAATTCCGCTACCGGCTTGTGGCCCAACTTACAAGCGAAGCGGAACAGACCCTCTACTATGTGACTAGTGTACTGTACCCGTGCTGTAACAAGATGGTCCCAGTTCAGTTTATTGTTAAAAAAGTTCCCCAAATATGTAAAATTGGACACCTTGTCAATGGTCTTGCCCTTTACGGTAAATTTTCTTGTTTTAGTTTGACTCTGGCCGCACAACATGATATAAGATTTGCTAAAATTTACTTTTAGGTCCAATGCTAACATAAAATCAGTAAAAACATTCAAAGAGTTCTGGAGGCTATTGGCGGTTAAGTCTATTAAGACCGTGTTGCCCGCATACGACAACAAAGGGACCGGTTGCCTCCAATTCTAGAGAAGTCTAATGCCTGCTCTATTAGAGATGACTCTAGATCATTTGTGGAAAAGAAAAGGGTCCAGGATGCAAATCGTCTGGTGACAGTAGTGGACGCATGCAGCCTGAGCAGGAGGATGATGAGAGATTCCTCAAAGACCATTTTCCCCATCTGGTCCCATAGTTTCTCCCGATTGACCGTATCAAAGGCACTGGACAAGTCCATGAAGGCAAGGTGGATTAACCCCTTCCTTTGATGCACTGTTCGTTCGTCCCCATACCCCTCCTGAAGCCATATTGTGTTTGGGACATAAGCCCGGAGGTAGCTGCCCAGGTTTCGAGGCGCTAGAATGACCCTCCCAAACACCTTGACGGTAGCGTCAAATAGGGAAATGGGCCTATAACTGGCCGGGTCGTCCTTGTTTCCCTTTTTGTACACAGGTACCACTATGGCCTCTTTCCAAGATAATGGGATGGGCCCAGTTATTGCTGCTCTAAAGACACTTGTCAGGAGGGGTGCCCAGAGTTGAGCATTGCTTTTAAACAGATGTAAAGGTACCCCATCCGGACCTGGGGCTACTGTTTGTAGATGGATCATGTTTGAGAGATTCAGAAGGATATTAACCAGCTGCATACTCAATTTGCACAGTGGCGAGTGTGGTTGAAGCTTCATGCTTGGAAGGAGTGAGTTCAGCACAAGTGGCTGAGCTAAAAGCCTTTGCCAAGAGGCTGTTATTTAACAAAATAAATGAGAGTAACCATATTTACGGACAGTCAATATGGTTTTGGGGTTGTCCACGACTTTGGGCAGTTGTGGTCTCAACGTGGATACTTGGCCTCTTCTGGTTCACCTATACGAAACAGAGAGTGTGTAAAGGATCTACTGATGGCACTAAAATTGCCTGCACAAATTGGGGTGCTGAAATGTCCAGGCCACAGATCTGGTTGTGAATACATTATTGTGGGCAATCGCTATGCGGATGAAATTGCACACAGCGCGGGAAGCCAGTACCTGTAACCGGCAGCCAGGGGGTCAGGACTCAATGCCCCGAATAGCACCGAGCTAATTGCAGCGCAGCTCACACTGTCACTAGCAGCGCCAGGAGGCGCAAGGATAAAGCGTGAAGTGGGTTCGCGCAGCATGTGACGCGCACGGACATCGCCCGGGTGGCGCCCAGGCCAAGGGCGGGCCCGTCCTTGCCCGTCACTGACTGAAAGTGGCCGGGCCGGGCTATACCCATTTCATCTGCCATCAGCCAGTGGTTATCCATGTATCTATCATCAGGCCCACACGTTTACTCAAAGTAAGTGATGATCAACTTATAGCCTGGGGGGGACTGAGACTGAGTCTTTGCTCGGGAGTGCCTAGAGTGTTGTGTAGCTGTATCAAGACTCTGCAATTGCTTTGTGCCCTGTGTCAGCAGCTGTTGGGTGAAATTTGGTTGGGCAAGCCCACTGTTCAAGCAGGATATGGGGGAAGGAAGGGCCCCCCCTACGGGTTTATCCCCGGACACATCCAATGGCACTATTGATTCTTTCCTAGTAAAGGCAGTGGGACCAATCACTAAAGAAATTGATAAAGCCGAGAGGCGGCTCTTGCTGGGCAGGACTGGATTATCAGTGCTGACAATGGAAGGGGACCTGGCACTGGTAGCTGGAAAAGTGGATGGAGAAGGAGCAGGAACTACGCTGAGCCAGATGCAGGGGGAAGATGCAGAAGAGATTTGCGACCTAAATCAGAGTCCCAGCACTAGTTTGAATAACGAGGCAGCTGGGCAGATTACGCGGAGTAGGGCCGTGTTATCTACTAGGCGATGTATGGATCAGAGTGGTCCGCCAGCCCCAAAGAGACAGTGTAAGGTGCAGAGAAAAATAGCGTCCAAGCAGCCGAAGGAAAACTCCAAAGACCCAGACCCTAGGGGCGCCATGGAACCGGGCAAGGATGCAGAAGAACTTTGGGGTCTCTCAGGGAAAAAATTGTAACACTGGTGGTTGGCCCCTTTAAGGACTTTTTAAGTGAACTATCAAACAAGGTCACTGATATTTAGGTATCTTTGTCGAACATTGAGAAAGCGTTGCCCCCGTATGTTCAGTCTAGGCAGGATGCTGTACCTAACTACACCGTCCAACAACAATTAGGTTTGAATGCCTCTCCAGGTACAGAGATAGGCTCTGAGTCTCAGATCCCATCAGTGGCTATGGACAAAACAGGGCAGGGGGGACAGGAGGGACAGGTGGTGGGGACGCTGGGGTCTGGCCAGCGGACCCAACATAGCAGGGACCCGAATGAAAGAGGTAATCAGGGGGGACCCCACCACTTGGGTCATCGAGCAAGTGGCGCCGCTCAATTAGTCCATAACACATGGAATTTGCTAGTCATAGACCTCCCACTAGCATGCTGCCCGTACACGGTGGTTCTAGTGGGGGTACCAGGGCGAGATAGCTCACAGGATGAGTCTAGCCTCGAGTTGATAAACAAGGTTACCCACTGGTTAGTTAAATATGTTGGGTTTAATAGCTCGGACCAAAGACATCTCCTGATGGTAAGAAGGGTGGCATGGATTGGTAAGTCTAACAAAATATTTGAAGGGGATAGCGTGATTGTCAAGCTGAGGCACCCGTCAATGGCCTAGAAGATTCTGTTTTCATCCTCACATTAATTTATGGTAGATTCTGCGTTTAAACCAGTACCCTTGGGTTTCTTTTATAGACCCCTGCCCAAATTTTCACCCCATGGTATGGTTACACAGGAAGCAGTTAAAAAATGCTTTCGCTCCACTGAGGGACCTGAATGACATAGATTGACTTGCAGAGGGAGCAAGTTTGGTAAAATTGGAGGGAAATCAGACCGAACATACCAAGGATCTAAGGGGTAGGGAGGTGGCTGATGATGGGGGAATCAGTGACATCCATGATGAATATAGGGACCAAAGGGAAAGCAGGTCTCTCAGCTCAGATGGGGATAATAGTGATGCCACAGGCCCCATGGTGAGGTGAAATCTGGACGATTCAAAATTAACCTCGTGGAACGTGGCAGGCTTGACGAGTAAGCTTCAGGACAAGCAGTGGCTCCGCTATATCAGAAAGTTTGATATAATTGCTATTCATGAAACATGGGAGCCAGTAAATACCTTTTTTCTAGAAAGGTAGAAACCTTTTTTTGCCCAGCATGAAGGTCTAGTGTAGGTAGAGCCAGAGGGGGCCTAATTATGTTCATAGATTTAAGGATACAGGAGAGGTGGAAGTCGATCCCATGGAAGTCGGAAGTAATACAGGGTGTAATATTTGGTAGTGAGAACTATCGTTTGGCATTTATTAATTTTTATAGCGCTCAGCCAAACTTGCAGGGATTAAAACCCTTTGAGGAACTAAGCACTTGTTCAGGGAAATTCCAATCCGAAGGACGAGCCCAGGCATACTTAATAGTAGTGGGAGATTTTAATTGTCACCTGTGTCCTAACTGGAGGGTGACTAAGTGTGATTGGCAGGCATGCACATTCAATAAAGGGCCACACATGGAGCACACCAAGTCAGGAAGGGAGCTGAGCATACTTCTAAATACCTTTGGGCTCACCCACACAATGGATTTAATTGGCGGCCAACCAGATACACCTGTGCCCCCCACAAACAAGGGTAGAGGTGGTGCGTCATTTATTGATTTTATTTTTGTTTCACATACAGAGAGGAGGTTTATCACCAGTTTTAATATTAGGCATAGTATATTCAGTGACCATAACCCTGTAACTTTGTCACTTGTTGCTCCAAGACAGCATTTGTTTTCGCACAGTATGAGGGGAGATTGATCTCTACCATGGATCAAGGAAGACGATTGTGATGGGTGCAGGTCGAGACAGTTGCTTTTAATAAATCCCTTTTCAGGAGAGGTCAGCAGGATATACAGAACTGTTTAGATCAAGATACACAGGGACAGGATTTAATCCAGACATTCAAAGCTATTGCTCAGCTAGTGGATAGCCTTTTAAAAGCACCTGCACCCACATGCTTCAGGGACGTGCCAAGATTGTTTGATGGGCAATATTCCAAGGCCCTTAGAACCTTAAAGAAGGTACTTAAACAATTGCCCAGAGATAGGGGGTGGATCGTGACCTGCCGTAAAGGGTATAGACTGGCAGTCAGGACTCGGAAACGCCAACTTCAATTGAAGTCTTGGGAAGATCTAGAAGATGCTGCTGAGCTTAAGGACTCCACCCGATTTTGGAAGGTTATAAACAGCCCCTGTTTTAAAGATTCAAATAATCCAAGTCTATCCCATAATATCTTACCTAAGCAACGGCTGGCTCATTATGAGAGACTGTATAACCAGCTCCTGAGAGGAGATGAGACACAATTACAGATTGATGCTCAGAGAACGTACGTTATTTTTTTCACCCTAGATGAGGTGAGATTAGGAATAGACTGTCTCGCACGGAATAAAGCTCCGGGACCGGACGGGATTTCACCCGATCTATTCCATAGTAATCCAGAGGTATGGGCACCGATCCTGGTGAGGGTACTAAATGCATCAGTCGCAACAGAAATGCCTCCCTCATGGTCTACGGCAACCATTGTCCCGATATTCAAGAAAGAGGATAGGCATAGCCCACACTGTTATTGCCCAGTATTCCTTATTGATGTGACAGCTAAGGTTTTGGGCAGAGTGGTATTGAATAGGTTGTCTGAGTGGGCAGAGACCCATGGAATAAACACGGATGTCCAACATGGGTTCCATATGGGCAAATCCACGGTTGCGCAATGTCTAAATCTATATTTGATTATTGCGAAGTACACAATAGTCAAAGGCGGGGGGCTTTACCTTGGCTTTATGGACCTTAACACAGCTTTTGACTGCATAAACCGAACCAAACTGTGGAAGCTCATGGGATAATTGGGAGTGGACCTGGCCCTAATTAATGTACTAATGGCTCTACACTCCAAAACCTCTGCTGCAGTAAGATACACACAAGAGGGGAAGACTACAGATTATTTTAAGTGTTTAAGCGGGGTTAGACAGGGATGTATTGTGGGGTTCATGAATGATTTGGATTTGACACCTAACTTAACAAAATCCTACATAATGGGACTAGGGAAAAGAAGCAGGAAGGTGAATTCCTACCGAGTTGGCAAACACACTCTGGGGAAAGTATCGGCCTTCTCATATTTAGGCATTCTGTTCGATGAAAAACTGAGTTTCAAATCGCTAGTGGAGAGTAAGTGTCTAGGTTTGATAAGGTCCACAGGAGCAATTACATCCTTTGCTCACAGGTTAGGTAGGTGGTCACCAGTGACAATCTTAAAACTGTATAACTCATTCAAAGATTTTATATGGAAGTGAAGTGTGGGGTTATAGTAGGACAAGCAAAATACAAAGTGAAGCAAACAGGTATTTTAGGTGGCTGTTGAGCATCCCCCAAAGTACCCCTTCGTTCATTGTTCATGAGGAGCTGGGGTTTAAGTATATTTCTGACCTGGTGGCGGTGAAACCCCTCCTATGTTGGGTGAGCAGGTGGTCCAATGAGGAGACAGGTTTTAATAGGAAAGTAATTCAAGACTGTCTCTCCTTGGATCATGCGTCAAAAATCCTGTGGCTGAAATATGTAAAGGAATCACTTACTATGTTTGGCAGGGCAGAGCTGTTCTCTCACCCGGATAATGTGAGTCCACGGGATAAAGTTCTTATTAAAGATCAGTTTTTTAAATAATTGGGGCCCAAAGGGAGGAAAATGAACTGAAAAAGCCCTCAGTCAGAAACGATATATTAGTCAAGTCGACACAAAGTATAGAACCGTACTTAACTATTATAGCCAGTGCTCATGATAGGTTTTTAATCACACGGTTTAGATTAAACTTGTTGCACCACTGGCTGTACCGGCGGGGTATACGGCACCTTCAGAACAAAAAGGGCCCTCTGGCTGCAACAATAGGTCTCCACAGGATACCCTTCATTTTGTTCTTCTGTGTCTGTATTACTCGTTCCAGAGAAGAGTGTATCTTAAGGGGCTTTTAAGGAACTACAATTTTAGGCAGGCCCGGGTGGCTTTACTTGTTTTAAAATTGTCCCCCAATGCTTTTACATTATCATGTGTCACTAATTTTTTAAGATCCACCTTAAGGTTAAGAAGTACTTGGGGAACATAAAACTAGAAGACTTTTAAGTACCTGGTGCATTAGTGGGGACAGTGTGTGGTGCATCTTTTTATTGTTTTTAATGTTTTAAGAAGTTCTTTGAGCATGGCTCCATATGTTTAAGTGGTGCCCTGACTGACCTGTCTTCTTTTTTATTATTAGATGATGAATGTACTGTATTGTTGTGTCGATAAATGTGTATCTTTTATGGCCATATTCTTTTATATATGCCGAATAAAGATTATTATAATTATTAAAAAAAAAAAAGTTTAACAGTTGCTATATTGCTTCGTATAGAGAGAATTCCTTGGTTCGGTTTCCCAGTCTCGTTAGAATATGATAGGGGAACACATTTTAATAATTAAATAATTTGGATGATCTGTGCAGCTTTGCAAACTGAACAAAAGTTGCACTGTGCCTATCGACCTGAGGCTTCAGGTGTAGTTGAGCAGTTGAATGGCACAAGAAAATCTAGATTGGCTAAAGTTTGTGCATCCACAACACTAAAATGGCCTTATGCATTGCCATTGGTATTAATGAGCTTGAGAAGTATCCCAGACAGAAGAACAGGACTTTCCCCACATGAAATTGTGATGGGAAGGGCTATGAGACAGCCAGCAGTCCCAGCAAATCAATTGTTGAACATTACTGATGATTTGTTATTGGATTATTGTAAAGGATTGGCTGATGTGGTGCGTTCTGTGTCTCACCAGGTTGGAGAAGTTGCAACAGCAGCACAGCAAGAACAGGGTCATGATCTATGCCCTGGTGAATGGGTGCTAGATAAAAAGCACATAAGGAAGTCTTGCCTAGAACCTTGGTGGCATGGTCCATATCAAGTGATACTGGTGACAACGACTGCTGTTAAGTGTGGTGGCTTGCCAAATTGGATTCATGCTAGCCATATCGGAAGAGTCCCAAGTCCACTCGAAAGTGAAGAGTTACTGAAAAAGAACAAAGCAAGCAAAGAAATGTTCCTAGTCAAGCTGAAAGCCAGGTAGAGTGGGCACAAGGTATTGGGTCTCAAGAAGGTGATATTATCACTAATAATGCTGATGATGAATTGATCCCTGAAAGAAATCAAGAAAAAAGGAAAAGGGATTAATCAAGAGAAAGCACGGAGACAATTGCAATTGAAATTGACAATGCAAATGGAAAAAGAACAAAGAAAGGCAACAAGTGGCCAAAGGAATTTAAGAAATTAAGATTCTCTCTTAACGAAAAAATTCCAGAGACAGTAATTGAAATAGCTAGCCAATCTGAGCAAAGTGAAACAGAAGAAGCAGAAATTCCAGTGCGAAGAACAAAAAGAATAAAAATACCAAGCAAGAAGTACACAGCTCCAGAATGGACATATTTGGCTGCTGCAACTAATGACTGGGAAAAAGAATTTCTTGAGTTCTGCTCAAGAATAAATCATTCATATGAACCACCATAAATGAACTGTTCCATTTGAAAAGGGTGAGAAAAACAGAGAGGAGATTTATGAAAATAAAAAATCCTGGAAAAAGTTCTGAAACAGAAGAAAAGTTCTGAAGAATCGTGAAGAAAAGCTCAAGGCTTTACAAGTGTGGGATGCATGATCTAAAACTAGTCTAGCAAAACACTTTTTTTATTTTTTTATTTTTGTAGGATTGATAGAATTAAAACTGAGACTGGTGAACAGAATCAGGGTTTATTTCGGCGAAAATGTCCTAATGTTTGTCTTGCATGTGTTTTAATAACAATATTTGTGTAGTTGATAATAATATTCATAGTACCACATTTCATGTTTATTAATGTAGTTAACTTTACTAATAATAATGGGCATGCAACTATAGATGTTAAAAGAGATCTGGAGGAATATCCAGAAAATAATATTAAAGAACTAACAGGAAGTGATTTACATCAAGACAAATCTATTAACGATTTTTCATTAAATGTCTTTTCTAAACTCCTTTATGAATATATTGATGCAATGGATGTGAGATATTGTTATGTGTGCATGCAATTTCCTATGTCTGTGTCTGAAGGGGTGACATATCACCACCTTCCACTAACATATGAAATTTCATATAGTGTAGTAACCACTTTGTTCTATGGTAAGGAGGAGTTTCAATTGTATTATTCAAATTTTGATCTAATCTTTTCAGAAGTTCCTATTAGAAATAACATGAATATAGTGTATAGTGCGAAGAATGCTGAGTATATGGGTGAGTTTTTTCATACTACTAAAACGATGGATACAGTATATGTGCATCAAAATATTCTGACTTGAAAATTACATAGTGTAGAAATAGATTTTATTGATACTGTTGAAGATAGACGTAGAGAGTTTAAGAGAAAGTTTACAGAGCAGAAAACAAGAGAACCACCTTGGGCCCATAAAGAAGGTAATTACAAAAAGAGTGAGACTCATGCTGCAATGACCCTGGATTGGCCTCATAGAGGAAAGCTTTGCTTACTTCGGCAGAAAACAGAATATACCAATTATTTCATTGGTTCTAGTGAATGTGAGCATACTTTCCTAATTATAGGGGGTTGGGGCTTGAGAGGTGGTTCTGATCCTGTTTGTCCTGGAGTTTTTTTATGTGTGTGGTAAGAATGCCTACTATAGGTTGCCACAACATTGGTATGGGTGTTGCCATATGGGAATAGTCTTCCCAAAGATCTATCATGTTAGTGAGAAACATGGAACCGATGGAAAGAAACTAACACAGAGTAAAAGGGGACCACATGCTGCAGATATTGTGGGAGATATATTTGGAGCATGGATACCTTCAGTAGGGATGATTCTAAATTAAGAAAATTATCTACAGGGGTTGATCGTTTATCAACGGATACTGCTGGTAATTGATTCTGAAATGGTTGCCATGAGAACCATGGTTTTACAAAATATACTTGCCTTAGATGTATTATTGGCAAAAGAGGGCGGAGTGTGCAGTATGCTGAAAATTCAGCAATGTTGCACATATATTCCTTATAAGACTAGAGATTTGCAGGGATATATCAGCAACATTACATATTTACATGATGACTTAGCTGAACTGAAGGTTGATGGTGCTTGGGAGAAACTTGGTAAGGGTTTCTCTTCAGTAGGTAACTGATTTTTAACATTTGCTAATAGCTTATAAGGGAGGATACTAACTCCGATAGTTGCTATTGCTACTGGCATACTAATGATAGTTCTGTTTTATAAATGCTGCAAAAATAAAACAAAATATGTGAAACGAAGGGCAAGAAAAAAGAAGAAGGAAGAAATAGAAACAGAAGATCGAAATGTGTTTATTATGATGTTACGAAAGATATTGAAGGTGTTAGATTAAAACAGATGAAAACTATGACATCAACATTCTGAAAGATTGTTATCAGATAGTAATCTGATAGGTGATATTGTGACGGTTTATAATAAAATCTGCTCAATGTAATCTGCCTGAAAGTGTGAATTAACATAAACTAATAAAATGGATTACAGTGACACATGAAAACATAATGTATCATGTGAAAATGTGTAAAGGAAAATCGACAAATGTTTTCCTGAGTAATGAAATTAACATAATGAAAACTATATAATGTTAGTTGAGAAACGTAGGTGATTAGTATTTAATGAATAAATGAAGAATAATCTTGTCTGTTAATCGAATATGATTTACGTCTCCTAGAATGCAGAGACATGACAAACACAGAAGAAAAGCTTTTATTCTTCGCAAAAGACTTCATAAATCTTTTAGAAGATCATCTTCTCTTTTGATAAATAATGTAGGCCTTAAAAAATGTTAGAGGATGTGCTTACGTACTCCAGTCCTTCAAAAGTTTCAAATGTTTCCTTAGAATGTAGATATTAGTTTATTTCTGACTGAACGTTTTAGATTTTTTTTCCTGTCTATGCGAGAGATGAGTTAGTTCTAGTATAGTTGCTTCACCATTTATATACTTATGTATCGAGGACTTCCTTTTCCTTCCTTGGAAGTTGATGTAATAAAGTTTAGACAATAGTCGCTTAGAAATATTTATAAAGTAGAACTCGGAAGACTGTCTCCCCATGCGAAATGACCAATGAGGATGCGAGGAGAAGAGAGAAAATGAGATATTTAATGGAGATAAGAGTGTGATGTATTAAAAAACCGACTGGGAGGAAATGTTCATCGTTCACAAGATCGGTGACCTGTCCCTGCATTCGTTGGTATACTGAATGCCATGCTGATTCTGTTTCTCATGCTGGTGTGAATCCTGCAATCCTAAAGACTTTCCTATTGACTTTGCATATCATTGGCTGGTGATGTTGCTTGTGCTATACCCTTTCGGCCGAGGGGTTAGATTTTCAGACTAAATGTACGCTGTTCATTTGTATTTCTAGGTTTGTATGAGAAACTGATAATTCTGCATACATGTCTTTGCAATGATTTTACTCTCTCCTTCTCACTCCTCTATACCCTTTTGTTGATGTATTTAATATGAGTTGTTTCTTATTGTGAATTTATCCTGTAACATTGAATCTGAGAAATGACATTCTAATCTATGTACTTGTGTTTGACCATTCATATTATGAAATAACAAGAAGAAGATACGAATTAGTGTTTGTCTTTATTCATGAGTTATTGAGTTATTTGACATGGTATTGATATTTACAGACGTTTAAGCTATTTCTTCATTGAAGGTCCTCCTGAGGGAATAGCATTCCGACTTTCATTACTTGGTCCCTTTTAGCTCTACCAAAGATTCATCGGAGGATCTGTGTTACAGCTAACTGTATGATAATAACTCATGGGCCCGTCATTAGAGTTAGGTTGCTGATTGTTTTATAAAGGTTGGTGTGGGAAGTAAGACGATAAAACCCCCACCGCTTCCGCTGCATCAATGATGGATGGCAAAATGTTCGCAGGGGAAAAATTCAGTTGTTTTGATATTGACCCATGATTTACTCTGCTTGTTAGAGAAACAACTACCAAATAAGTGGTATGGTAAATGGATATCAAGGCAAGTTCTAGTTTGACAGCCATTTAAATATTTAAGGACATTCACTGCAACTTTGAAACTTGTGCTGGAAGTATGGGATGGATATCCAGAGTTGCTGTTTTGAGAAACAGTGATGATTTAAGGATAGAGTTATTTCAATGAGGATCATTAAGAAGACATCAAGGCCCAGCATCCAAGCTAAGCATACAGCTTGTATTTATGATTGTGTTTTGACAAAGAGCCCTAGGAGCACCGCAGAATAATTGGGTTGGGTGGATTGAATGTATCTGTCAACCACAAACACAAACCACATTGACGATACATCACCATTGACATCATCCGTATTCTCACGTTCCATTAAGGAACTTAAATTAAATAGTTTACAATTAAATGGTTGTCTTGGCCTACTTTTAGTGCTATGACTCATCATACAACCATCATACAACCTTAATCCCACCTAATTTAGCCATGAACGTTCTATGTAACCATCACATAGCCACTATCACAAAACACATAACCATCCTCATACATCAATACAATCAGATATCAGATCAACCAACATCGCATAGCTTCATAAACACACACAATATAATCTGATCACATATCTATCATTATATAACAGCCTGTAAGTAACAACACAAAGAACACACCCCTTATTCAACCTGACATCCACCATTGCAGCACCGCATATTCACCATAATGTACCTAATAGCCAACATAAAAATACACCACACTGTTTAATATGGCAGCACATCTCCCATCATACAATCACAAACTTCAGCCTATATCTATAATCCGCTTTCATAAGGTCAAACACCTACTCAACAGACATCATAAATTCAATCAAGCAGCTCCATACACACACACACACACACACGCACACACGTCTGGTTGCACAACTGACTCCTGATGAAAGAATAGAGGTAAAATGGCTGCTTATGGGCTTATATTTCTGCGAGAAAGGGCTACATCCTATATAATGTTTTAAAGAAACATACGCTCATTTCTTGAATGCAGCAGATTTGATATGTTTTTCTGTAGCCTCAACTTTGAAATGTTATTTGAATAAAGTGAAAGGTTAAACATGTATTTATTTCAGAAAACACATATAATTTAAAATAAAATTCCGTGGTACAGCAGATGTGGCATGGAATATTCAATATTACGAATCAATGGGAGGATCTTTCGCTGAGAACTACTGTACTATGCAAGTAACTTTTCCATCTCTTCTGAATCTTTCCCAGTAATACTGACAACCATCTGGAATTCTCCTATGACTTGTGAACTCTTGCTAAATCTTTATATTTCAAATGAAATCGTACTTCTTGGAACCTTATTTCTTTGCACAGTATTTAAATGGAATTTGATTTCTAATTCTCTGAGGTACATGGATTGCTTATCATTTTTTTGCATTTAATTGCAATTTATGTTTTTAAATTTGGTTCCATTATTGTAATTTTGCTCTTGTTGAAAAGCCATTGGTTGCATTGGTATTGTCTGCTCTTCATAAAAACGCACAATAAAATTAATGATGGTTCAACCTGTCATCTCATAGTTTGCAACTATCAAATTTCACATCTGTTAAAAAATGTGTGGCAATTATAAACAACACAAATATATTTTGTTATGCAACATTTGGCTTCTGTGCATTGTTCATCTTACTGAAAACATATTATTAGGCACCCTTACTAACAGCATATACAGGGCCTTATTTAAACTTTGGTGGATGGGACACTATCAAAACGTGACAGATATCCAGTCCTCCATATTACAAGTGCTATAGGCTTCTACGACCTTGTAGTACGGTGGATGGGGCATTCGCCACATTAGTGACAGAGTATCCCACCTACCAAAGTAAATAAGGCCCATATTCTACATAGCCTAGCCTCAAAAGCATGATGAACCAACATCTTTCAAGCACCATCCTTTTGAATTAAAGTAGCTCAGCTCATTCTACAAAAACGAAGCTCAAGTATCCAAAACAGCCTCCAGCACACATTACCCAATCATGTCCCACATCCCTAGGTTATTTATGCATTTACACATGCAAGTAAATATTCCATCGCAACCACTTTACTTTAATGAGATTGGTTCAAAGATTGTTGCCCTTGCTCTCCAGCAGTTGATCTGATGGCCCTTGAAATATTGGATCGGTAGATATGGGCTACTCCTTTGATAACAGGTATGGCGTGTTCTTAAACAATTCTGTGACTTTCTTAACAAAAAGTCACACTAGTCTAGAAAAAGAGGGATAGATTCCCATATCACGATAGAACAAATGATATAGTTGCTCTGGGTACTGGGAAATGTGTACAGGTTTTTGGTGCAAAAGCCATCCTGTATCCCTACAATTTCTGAGCCTGTGAAATAAACTATATTTACCTGAATTAACTGGAGACCTTCTAGACAGTACTCTCAGAATCAAATTAAAATCAACTCTTACCGTCGTTTTCAGTGTGGTGGTGGGCACCGTCGTTGTCCACGGCACTACATGGATTATCACTGTTGCTGTGGTAGAGAACTGAGGGGCAGGGCTGTCTGTCACTTTGATGAGAAGTTCAAAGGTCAAAGGGTCATATACGCCACCAGGTATGTAGGAGAAAGTGCTGTGAAAGATTTCAGCTGCAGCAAGGTTGAAGCGGTTGTTGATATTTCCTGTTAGCAAGATTTATAGAGGTTTACAAATATACGCCCATGATAATATCAGTTTTCAGACCTTTATAGCTCCTTGTACTTTTCAGCCCCCCTAAGCAGATTAAGAGCCACAAAACTGAAAATATTAACTACCCCTAAGGTATGATCCTGGCTATTCATTCGAATGTTGGTCTGTGCGGGGCGGGATTTCAACAAATACAATCACTATACAACATAACCAGAGAAAAGTTAATCTAGTATTTTACCAGTCTATGAACTGGGTACACATTGCATTGCCAACCCAAAAGTTATCTTTCAGGGGTGGCAAAAGGCTATAAACACTGTAGCATGTGTGTCAAAATCTTTTTTTATTAGGGGCTTAACATTTGGGGGATGTATTATCTATCAGGTCAGTTTAACATGGCCTTGGAAACTCAGGGGCAATGGGGACATTTTTGTAACAGTTATTGCTTGCTGTCTCTGAAACCTCAGAAATTATATACTACTACAAGCTAGCTAAATTACCAAGTACCTCCTTTGTAGGTTGTGATTTTGAAGCGGTATTGAGGCAAACAGTCAAGGCTTACTTGTAAATTGTGGTTTTGGTTTAGAAATTCAGGGCCCAATTCATGAAGGTAAACTTAGACCTGAAGTCGTAGTTTAAACCTGCAGTCTAAGTTTAAACCTGCAGTTAAGTTTAGACCTAAAGTCTAAGTCTAGACCGAAGTCTGATTTAAGACCTAAAGTCTAACTTTAGACCTGAAGGCTACTTTTAGATTTAGAGTCTATCTTTAATCCTGAAGTTCAAGTTTCGACCTAAAGTCTAATTTAGACCTGCAGTAAGTTCAGATTTAAAGTCTTTAGACCTGAAGTCTACCTTTAGACCTGAAGCCTAAACTTGAACTTCAGGTTTAAAGTTTGGCTTCAGGTCTAAACTTAGACCTTAAGTCTAAAGTTAGACTTTAGGTCTAAACTTAGATCTTAGGTCTAAAGTTAGATTCTAGGTCTAAAATTAGACTTCAGGTCTAAAGTTAGACCTTAGATCTAAACTTAGACTTCAGGTCTAAGTTTACCGTTGTGAATCAGGCCCTCAGATGCAGGTAGCAAAAAGCACTCAATAATTATACTGTCTCTTTAATGCTACATTTCAATAAAATGAAGACATTTGTTACCTATTAGTCCACAATGGCTTAGCTACTTACCCTTTGTTGTCAGTTGGCTTAATCCACAACAAAGAGGAAGGTACAGCCATGCAGATAGGTGCCACGCATCATGCAGCAACCTTTGCAATCTTTGGTAGGTCAACATCAGCAGAAGTGTGGGAAGGCCGGTGATCAACACAACCATAGAACCAAAGGGGAAATTAGGCTCCAGAGGATTAAGAGTGCTTTGTGAAACCCACCAGTATCTTGGCCTGGAGGCTCCTAAGATCTTCTCTCATAATTTGCAATCTTCCATTTCAACAGTGCTGATTCTCTCTCACAGCGGAAATGATGAGAGAGATGCAGAAGGACAATTTGCGTCTTGGTGTAAATGCATCTTGGGTCAGACTGGGCAGTTCAAGCAGCACTACTGTCTTGGACAGCTAATTTTCTTCAGTAGTATGTCATCACATTATAATTTGAAGCAGTTAAGCTACTACAGTTTTTGGGTTGAATTTGGACAAGGTTACCAGGAGGCAAAGTCATCTATTAATTTTACCTTACATCTAAGCAACAGCAGACCTTGCTCTCCAGGCCTGGTTTCTATCCCTGTCTCTTGAGGAAGGGCAACAACAGAGTCCTGTTAACTATTTGGTTCTTTTCTACCATGGTATACACAGCTGCTATTGCTTGAAGGGAACATTTGAACTGCAAATCTGACTAGAAGGGCTAGCATTCTCCCAAAATTAGTAGCAGTTGATGCCATGCACAGGATATGAGAAGCATTCAAATGCAGGTGCATTTCTTTTGATGTGTTCCCTGTCCCATTTGTAATCAGGCACTTTGATAAAATCCTTGTAGTTGTTGAGAATCAGACAGAGAGCACTCTGTTTCGATAGCTGAAGATCCACAACTAATGTGGCTTCTTCGTTGAGTAATTTCCCTGACAGTTAATGGATTTCATTTCTATGATGTCTGAAACATATGGGAACTAAATCAGCAAACTTTGCGGAATTTACCAGATGCATTGAAATGCTATATTTTTGTCTGACGAACAATCTATTCAGCTACAATGGTGAATAGTATAAGTGAATACAAGGGACCGCAATGGGGGCAAATGATACTTATGGTAGTAGTTGAGAGATTATGGCTCTGGGAAAATCAGTTTGCAGAATATAGCCTGCACATAATCTTCTGGGGTAGATACATAGACAACATACTGTGCATATGACAAGGTCCAGAACCAACTTTAAAAACCTACTTAGAAAATGTAAATAAGAACCCAAGGAAAATTATGACCATGCCTACGATATTCACTAAAGAAAACAATTTCCTCAACATCACTTTCTACATTACGACCACTCAAATCCAGACTTAACTTTATAGAAAAAGCACTGCAGCAAATTCAACTTTGAGAGCAGACAGCTGCCAACCATCCACTACCAATAAGAATATACCAAAAGGTGAACTATTACATATCAAATAAATCTGCATTGAAAGAGCAACATACAAATCAGCATCAGAAGATTTGCTAAAATGACAGAAAGTATCTTGAAACAACTGCTAAATAAAATTGGACAAACATCACATCAGACTCTTTTATACCTCACCATCCAGATCAGAGAAGTCTCAAAACATTATTTGTTTCATAATGGACTTCCATAAAGGACATAACATGATGAGAAAGATTCTGAAGCAACATTGGCACTAATTGACAAACAATCCATCGATCATGCACAGTATTAAAAACTACCCTGGAATGGGCTTTCACCATGCAACAAAACCTGCATCAACTTCAATGCAAATCAGAATTCATTTGTTATAGAACAACTCAAAATACTTTCTCAGACAGACCTGTTGGTTTTTATACTTGTCACAAATGTAATGTCTGCAAACTGGGTGTGAACAAAATCAAGAAATTTTAACAGGAACCAGGCATGAAACTATCAGTAAAGGAGTGAATAAACTGTAACAGTACTTTTGAAATATACATTATACAATGCCTTTGCTCTAAACTTTGTGTGGGCAGACTATCCAACCACTGAGAATCTGCATCCAAGAACGTTACAGAAACATCAACAAATCTGAAATTGGTCCACCTCTAACACAACATTTCACCCTCACAATAAGACATTTCACTTCTTAGGCCTGGAAGACATTAAAGTACATGCTGGAGGAGGCAACTGTGAGTTGCGTGTGAGTTACGTTTGAGAAAACGTGAAAGTTAACTGGCAAATCTGCTAGACACCATAAACAAGGGACTTGATAAGGATGCTGAAATGCACTACTGGCTGCAAGACAAGTGAATATGGATTCCAAAAACCCTTATCTAAGCCTGATTACTATGTCATTTGGGACACTTTTTTGCCTTACAAGTTAAAGATTCAGTATGTATTTACCTTTGTATGTTCTAACACTAGATGTTCCTTGAAAACCTACTGCAAACTCACCTTTGTTGTGTAGATTTAGACCTTTAATCTATCTACAAGCCTAGTATAATGCATATAAATTCTATGCAATTCCTTTCTACTTTTAAGTTGTCTGTCAATATTCAATATTTTTGTTGCTTAATGACACTTCAAGTAATGTATTTAGTACATCTTGCATTAAGTTGATTTATCTAAGAAGAACACCTCCATAAACTTCTCCATTCTGCAATTACCACCATAGTATCGATGGAAGATGTTAAAAAGACAACTCGTCACTGTTCAATTCTGTTTCATTCCGGAGATTCTCTCCTTACCACTGTTGACAATAGGATATTTCTATTGGAGTAATCACATCTTCATGTTATCATACTGGTTCTACCTATACATATTTGTATCCAACATGGTGAATAGTCTTCAGGTCGTATAGATTGCTTTTCAATTTTCATACTTTTTCTAAACACTTTAGTTTCAGCAACCAGCTTCTAGCTTGTAGCACATTGAGCTTTCACATTCTGTTTCACACGATTTTCCTCTTCTCATTTTATTTTTCCCAAATACACTTTTAGGGTTCAACTTTACATGTTATATATCTTACCTCTCACCCTTTGCGATCAAGTATGTATAATATAGTACAAGATGGCTGTGTCCGGACCGATTGCAACATGTGAATGAATGAAAAATAGAGCGCAACAGTTGCCCGAGGGTGTTAAGGCGCTAGTACCAGTTAGTCTTGAGAGGGGGGAAAAAGAGCAACAAGATTAACCCTCTGCCGGTCCGTTAAAGAGTAAAAAGCCAAGTTTTCAGGGCCTTGTGAAATGGAACGCAAGAATGGAGACTGGAAATGGAATGAGGGAGCAAGTTCCACTGCTTGGATGTGGCCACCAAGAAGGCTCTACCTCCATATCTCAATTTTTTATTCTTAGGAGCAGTTAGGAGATATCTACCTGAGGATCACAGCGGTCTAGGGGGAGTGTATTGTTGGAACATGTCCCTGAATTCTCCCAGGCCAGTGATATGCAGGGTCTTGAAAAGGAGGCTAAGAGCCTTCAAGATAATTTGTTTATTCACAGCTAGCTAGTGAAGTTTCCAAATCCCCTCAGAAACTGAATGAAATTTGGAGACAACAAGAATTAATCTGGTTGCAGCATTCTGAGCCAGCTGCAATTTGGCAAGTACAGTCTTATTAGTATCCAGGTAAAGAGCATTACAGTAATCCAACCTGGATATAATAAGTGCTAAAGCCACTTGCTTACGTGCTGGAAAATGGATAAAAGGAAAAACTTTCCTAGGGCTTTAATAATCCAAAAACAGGTTGAAACCATCCTGCAGACCTGCAGGTCGAATGATAGATTTGTATCGACCAGGACTCCGAGATTCTTAGAGGAGTCATTTAGAGAAGGTAAGGCTCCGAGCCAATCTGGCCACCACAGATTGGACTGAATGTTAGTTCAACCCTAAGACACTGTGGTGAATCCCTCTGGGCACAATCATTACCCTAAAAAAGGGGTGTAGAACTGTTTCTGATATCTGATAGTGAAGACACGTAATCGCAATTTATATTCCTAAGCATTTGTATTTTGAAGTGAGGATGGACTTATATTCAATCCATGATGCTTCAATCTCAGTGAAGTTCACAATACGATGTACTACATATAATATTCAAAACGCAACCAAAAAGCAATCCAATGCATTTCGAGCATCGTGCCCTTCATCAGGGATTTATTCTATAGTTAAACAAAAAAAATGTAATGAGGAAACCATCCAATCACTGAACACAATAAGTAGTGCTGGAGTGATGTTAAAAGTGCTTGAGTTAGAGTTGTAGAAACGCGTGGCGATAGACTCACCCATACATGATAGTGTCTGTCAATCATGCCCTGAAACATAATATAAGAACTGCAAGGTGAAAGAATGTGTGATGGTAAAGTGCCCGAGTATACGACGTAATTATAGAATAAACCAAATATGTGAACTCAAGGAAAATAGCATTAAATAGTCTTATGCAGCAGGCTGGCGCTGTTGGTTAACATGTTCATGCGGTTGTTAAACCAAATGTGAAGAACAAAACAAAGTGTGAACTATGCGCAATGCGCCGTACTCAACCAATCCAGTTTCGGCGTTTATTCAAAGCAATAGGTGAACAGAAAGAGACATGCATTGGGACTAAAAGCAACTTGCTGACGCAAGTGAGATTTTACTTACTTAGGTCTTCATGCAGTGAAACGGTGTTAGAGACGTTCAAGCGTCTCATTAGTCCGGGTTGAGGCAAAGTGAAACGCGGTTGTGACCAAGGCTTGTATAAACCTTGGGCGTTTTAGTAGAAAGTGTAAAAGGACTGAAAACTCAGTCCAACAAAATAATAGCGGCCATCTTGTACTGACTAATAGATACGTAGTGGCATGTTAATGAAAAATAAAATAAACAGAAAAGTGAGAGAATAAACCCAAAAGTCTCCAGGTGTTTGCAAACAAATGTTGAAAGCATTGAGTCAGAATTCTCATTGTGCAAGATAAACAATAAAGAAATAGGGGATGTTTAGAAAAAAGATTCAGGAAAAGAAAGACTGAAATGAAAAATCAATCAATGTCAGAAACATGAGTCAATTAATATACACGGTAAATAGAACAAAAATATTGTAGATGACTCAGTATATGATAAACCTGCGGCAATGTTGGTTGAATATAACATTGGAATTCCATTGTGTCATTCTGTCGGATTCTGATTCAGGCTAGAGAAAGAATGTGAAATAAACAAAATATGGAAGATAGATGTAAAGAAAAAAGACTGAATTAGAAAAAACAATCAATGTCAGATGAGCAGAGCATCAGAGTTTTCATTGTCTCAGTATATGATCAACCAGCGGCAATTATAGTTAAAGATAGCATTGGAATTCCATTCTGTCATTCATCCCATGTGGTTTAAGGGCATCGAGATGTCTGATCCAAAAATTCTTCCTTTGTAGTAGGAAGTTGTTGTTGTCTCTCCCCTCGGTTTTGGTGATGGTTTCTAAGATCAAGAATTTCAGTTGGCTGATGTTGTGTTTGTGTTCTATGAAATGACAAGCAACTACAAACTTCATGTTTTTAGTTCGGATGTTGCTATTGTGTTCATTTAGCCTTGTTTTAATTTTTCTTTCAGTCTTGCCAATATAAACTTTGCCAAATGGGCATTTTAAGAGGTAAATTAAATTAATGGAGTCACAAGTTGCAGTGACTTTTAGATTGAGATTGGTACACTTTTTAGGATGTGTCATCTTAATTCCTGGGATGATGTTATGACAGTTGTTACAATTGTGTCAAGGTTGTGTCCCTTTTGGTGTAGACGGTTGAGTATTTTCTTTGTTGGTGTTTAGACATTTTTGCCTCTATTGTAAGCAAAAATAGGATCTTGGGTGAACAGATCTTTGAAATCCGGTTCCATCTTTAAAATAGACCAATGTCTCGTGATAATATTTTTGTAAGCACAACTTAAAGTTGAAAATTTAGTTACTACCACCATGCGGTTATGCGTTGATTTAGGTGTGATTGTCATTAGATCCTAACGTGCTTTCTGTTCACTACGAAGTCTAGCTTGATCTGAAACCATCTTCGGGTCTCCTCGTTGTGCAAATCAGAGTAACATCTCATCAGTTTGGTCAGTGAGTCTGGTAGGGTTAGAAACAATCCTTTTAACACGGAGTAGTTATGAATACGGTGAATGTTGTTTGAGCGATTTCTGATGGAAACTGCTGTAATGAAGAGCATTATTTCTGTCCGTTTGTTTCTGAAGAATGTCTGTTTCTAAACCATTGGCAGTTTTTTTGATTTGCACATCCAAAAAGGTGATTTGTTCAATCTGAATGTCAAATGTAAATTGAATTCTTCCATCAATTGAATTGAGTTCTTCAAAGGGCATTTAAAAGTGAAGTATGTGATCCATTCCACAGTATAAAGATATCATCAATGAACCTCACAAATAATTTGGTGTGTGTTTTCCAGATGTCTTTGGATAAAATGTTATCCTCCTCAAATTGACTCATAAAGAGATTAGCGTAAGCTGGCGCTGCACAATTTCCCATTGAAGTACCAGTCAGTTGGAGGAACCAATGATTCCTCCATTTGAAGTAGCTTTGATTATGTGTGAAGTGTAATAATTCCATGAGTAATAGTTGTAAATCCTGATCGATTTCAGTACGAAGTAAAGCTCGCTTAATGGCTTCAATGCCAAGTTGATGGGGAATTGATGTATATAACGACTTCACATCAACTGTGCATAATAGCAAGGAATCCGAATTAGCAAAAGAAATCTGATTCAACTTCATCAAAAAATCAGTGGTGTCCCTAATAAAGGTCCTCATTTTCACCACACTGGGTTGCAGATAGCGGTCAAGAAATTGACCGACGGGTTCATGTATGCTACCTCTGGTTGAAACAATCGGTCTGAAGGGTGGATTGTTGAGATCTTTGTGGCTTTTCGGTAACATATATATTGAGGGACTTCTAGGGTTGCTTTGAGTAAGAAACCTTTTGGCTCTCTCATTGATCACTCCGTTCTCTTCAGTCTTTTTGAGAAAGTCATGTAAAATTTTGGAGAATTGTTCAGTGGGATTGGTATTCAATTTAACGTAAGTGTGTTGATCTGACATATGTTTTTCTACTTCTGAAACATAATGAGTGGTGTTCATGACGACCAAAGCGTCACCTTTGTCAGCTTTCTGGCATGTCTTGTGAATTTCAACACTAAACTGAGGCTGTGCACATGCGAAAACTATTTTGATTACACCATAGATTGGACCACATGGATGCTTGACTACCAAAAATCAAGACCTCCGTCTTGTCTCCTTTGAGTCTTAAGTAGTTTTTTTCCATCTATTTGGCCACAGCCTGCATGCAGTTTTTAAAGTTGATGGCAGTTACATCCATGTCCCTAGAGATCAACATGATGCTTTGGGTGTCATCAGCATAGTACAGTGCTTCGAGCTTAAAAGATCTTATGAGTTTTGCCAGCGGAGAGACATACAAGTTGAATAATGTAGGGTTCAGGGGGAACCCTGAGGTGCTCCATATGGCAACGTTATGGACTCCAAGCAGAATTGATCCACAATAACCATCTGTGACCTGTCATTCAGAAAAGATGCCAGATGTTTGAGTGCCAAGTCTGTAACCTCCAATTCCTGGAGCCGCTCAACAAGCAGGGTCGGGGAGATGGTATTGAAGGCTGCTGATAGGTCAAAAAAGGACCAACGCTGCAGACTCCCCAGCATCCACCATGGAACGAATGTTATTGACTGCAGATACTAGTGCAGTCTCAGTTTCATGGTTGCTCCTGAATCCAGACTGAGATACATCCAGCAGTTGAAATTGATCTATGTAGTTCATCACCTGGACATTAAGATGTTTCTCCAGGATTTTAGTAGGTGAATTTTTTCTGACTTTTAGTCATCACGTTCATGCCATGTTTACATCACTGAAAGATGACTGTGTTCGGACCAATAAATCATCTAATATTATCCTCACTAAGTTTACACCTATCTTTACATGTTTTCTTCTTGGACAGCTAGGACCGCATGCACTTCCGATTGGTCTTTGTCTCTCCAATCCAGTAAAGACCCATCTTAGAGACTTCAGAATACTCTTTTCCTGACTCACAATTCACCATTGTGTTCGTCCATAACTCTTCAAGAGTTCATCTTGATCATCTTGACCAATAAAGTCATGTGACTATACTTTGACCATCACTTTTTTCCTTATTTCCGGCTTCCACCATCCTCCCTTATCCCGACTTTCGAATCATTAGCCTTACGTGTGCATTACTGCCTCAAGCAGACCGCAGTGAGTTGCTCCTGACACTTCCACTTATAGAAGGTAAGCGCTTTACAGTTAGTTACTCTCTAGTCATGCATCAAATAGGTACTTGCATTGCATTAGCTTAGTCCCAAACTTTTGTGCCTAGCAGGACTCAGTCATTGGCCATGACGATAACAGGAACCGAGGTATAAACATGTTTGCATCCTGTCTCAATTTCATTCGCTTGGCCTCGTAATAGACTTTACATAACCATTTTTTACCTTTCTTTCAGAAATAAACATCTTGATCATTGAAGTACCTCCTTACTCTCTGTACCCTTTTACTTCTGCCTCAAGACGAAATACATAAGGTATGACAACATTAAATACCTGTTGGGTTCGTCAGCTCACTATGTCTTTTTTCTAGAACTCTTTGGGTCTCGGTATATACTTTATTCTTTAACCTATCTTGCTCTTTAAGTATTTTGTCTGCAACATTCTTGACTTCTCACCCTGACAGATATGTGCACACCACTAACTTTCACTTCTTTTTCCTTGGCACATTTATATTATTGGTATGATTTGAAGTGAACTTTCACAATAGTATCAAAATGTCATTTGTGGAATTTCATTTGTCTTAAGAATATACATAATAATGCCAACTTTGTTTCCTTTTTTCTTTTTTTGACTTTTGATTTGTGTTCTTTGTAAATAATTTTTCCTCTTGTCATTATAATTTAATACCAACTGTGTCATTCTATATGGTATGTCTATCATATTTGTTGTCAATTTTGGAAAATGATGTAATTCCAATACAATACACACAGCCTTAGAAAAAATCCCCAGGCCTGCGTGCCACCTAAGAGGCGAAACACGTGTTCGCTGTCATTTTGAAAAACATTCTTTGAACTATATTTAATAAGTCTGGCTCATATACAGCAATGCTTTGAATCACATTTAATAAACTAGCAAGATAAAATAATGATACACTGCAGATTTACTGATATAAAATTTGTTTTAACTGTATACCCTTTCTCCTATCTGGCTGCTTAAAGAGGTTCTGCCCACTTCAAGGTACTGACAGTTGTCAACTTTAAGTATATTAATCAGTGGGGACTGAAAAACGGTTTCACCCTTCTGTATGCAGTGGGTGTTTTAGTGGAAACATGTGATAAGCTAACTGTTTCAAATGGTGGCCAATGTAATTTAACATTTGAATGGGTTAACATTAGAACATTTGTAGACTAAATATATCCCCAATGAGATGCTGGTATTCTTATTGTTGTTTGTAATTTTCAATTTATTGTAGAGTTCATGTCATGAAACCACCTGCCATTTGAAGGGCCTTTCAAATTAGGAACAATATATCTCTCTCTTGATGATTTTGGAAGGCTGAATAATTCTTTAGTTCTAAATTGGGTAAGGAGCTTGAATGTTATTATCATTTAAATTGAATCAGATGGAGTGAGAAATTGACATTGAGTTCCCATATCTTTAGGATTGTATATATTTGTGGCACACAATGTTTTATATTTGAACTGCATGGGTTTGGAATCAGCACTGGTATATCTTTATCGTCACAGCCCTGGATTGTTGGATAACATAATTCAGAGATTTGAAGTGAGAAGTAGGCACCTCATAATGTATTCCTTTACATTAGCTGGAGAGTATTCGTGATCTTGATTTATAGCTTATCCTTTACTCTTTGAGGATAAAATATACTTGTTACACAGAGATATAACCAATACAAGGAAAAATCCAAACGGGGGATTTTATCTCATGTTAGTTTGAATAATTTCCATGAATCTTAGCAAAAGGAGATAATAGTGAGGGTAGACTTTTATTCTCCACTAGGGAATCCTACATTTGAAAGCTATTTCACAGTCTTTAATGATGCTATCAAAGATAATGACATTTCTATCCTACAAATGTTTCATTGCACATGATTGTGAGGGATTTACCTTTTAAAGCGTATGAATTCTATATTCCAAGGTCAAGATCCTGAGTTTTTTTGGTTTCAGATATGTAGAGATCCATCACCCTTCATTGTATCCCTGTGACTTCCAGGAAAGCGCTAGTGGAGCTCCCTGAGGTGTGGTGTGATGTGAGTTCTGTGTGGGAGGTTGAGGATGACTCTGGCTGCCAAATTCTGGATGGTTTGTAGTCTTCTAGTGAGTTGCTTGGTGATCCCGGCATAGCGCTGTTTCCGGGGTCTACCTTACTGGTGACTATGACATGAGTGAGTTTTCCTAGTATGCATTTAAATACTGTCCCTACACTGAATGTAGCATATAAAGCAGTGGTGACAGGATACGGTATTTTGTAAATATTTAGTGTGACCAGATCTTTTTATCTGTGTCAGATAAAAGTGGCTTACTTACCCCTCTTGTGTAAAGGTCTGTCATTATATCTGACCTAGAACCTTGCGCTTGCATCCTGTGTGCATGTTGACTGCATTTTGGTGCAGTGAGCATTGGTGGTATCGCATGTAAATATTCAGTGCATAATTAAAGCAATCACATGATGTACTTTCCTTGTCCGAAAAATAGTGAGGCGCCTCACCCCATCATCATTATCTGTATGTTTACATCTTCTTTTAGTTCGGTTTATATAAGCAAATATTTTGAGGGTCGGTACTTGGACTAGCAGGTGACATTTTATTATTTGTCTGTCATTGGTAAGGATTTCCAGATGTTTTACTGCTAGACAAACATTGAGGCTCCCAAGGCACTGATGTTGCATCCCCTACACCCTTACCCTACATTTTTTTAAATCTACATGATATGCCCTGTGCCTCAATTTTTGTTGCATATGGTGCATACCCCCTGTGTCCTTTGCCATGACATTTCACCACCTGTTGCATTATGTAGCCATGTGGTGCAGTACAGGCGGCGAAATGTCCACTGCCACTAAGGATGGTACAAGAAGGCCACATACCAGTGGTTCTCTGCAGCAGTCTATTGCCTCTTTTTGTTCCTGTTGTCTATGGTTAATATGTGTCTGGTTTTTGGATGGTGCACTGGAGTCTATGGCATACTGTAATCTTCAAAATTCAGTGCAACTGCTGTCTACATTATCAGAGAGAGGACAGTTCCTGCAGTTTATGTAATAGTTCCTAGAATCATTCTCCAAATTGCAACGTAAATGTATTAATGATTCCTCATGTAATTGCGGAAACACAAGATCAAAAAAGTATAGAGAATGAACAGTTGACATGTGTTTCGCCCATCTGGCTATCCCGCCAAGGGCTTTCTCAAGGCTGATCAATAACATTGTTGCATCATAATGCATAAAGCAAGCATATTAACTTACAAAAATAAACCATGACAGACATAAATCAATAAGGACATGGAAGCCCTGGTAAATCATAGAAGAGAAACATAAAGGAAACATAGGAGGTACAGAAAAAAATGGAAAGGGGAATACCCCAGGTCAGGAATGGAACATGTTGCAGAAGAAAGGAGGAAAGAAAAAGAGGGAGCCAAAGAAAAAGAGGGAGGGAACATGCCCAATTTCAGGGGTGGAACATGTTCTAGAGAGAAAAGAGAGGAAAGAACAGGAGAGGGAAAACAGAGAAAATGAGAATGGAACGGGAAATGTACATTATGAACATAAATAGTAAAGCACACATAGTACATTGCATTTATGATGACAGTGATTTTCTACAATGTAATATGTGTGTGAAATGGCAGAAGTGGTAAAGCAAAGTCACGACTAGAAATAACATTTTAGTAGCATTGCATCAGTACATTGCATCTGTGATAACAGTGATTTTCTACAGCAAAATGTATGTACAAATAGCAGAAAAAGTCAAGCAAAATCATGGCTAAAGATAGCATTCTAGTGGGCTAGCATGCAAGGTGATTTCCATGGCTAATATTTGTGTACATAAAATTCAAGCTGGTTGCTAATTAGTTTAAGATTATCATGCATATGTATATCTATATTAAACTCCCAATTAGAGACATCCACTTTAAAGATAGTGATAGGCCCCATCTTTAAAATCACTGTGATCAACTGGACTGCCAACTCAGCAGATTATATACCTTCGCCAAGCGATACGATAACATCCCACGTGGAGTCACAACATCACAAACCAGATGACTAATAGACTCAGTCTGAAGCTCAGAGGTGAATTCGCCAGGCAATGAAGTAGTAGCCTCAACTAACCTAGTAGGTGTCAATGTTGAATCAATTGTTGTTCACAGGTACCGTGTTGGATTTTGCAATCAAAACATTTAGGATACCAGAACCAGAGTGGAAAATTCACCAAATATCACAACACAAAACCAAACAAGTGGAGTAACAACACGTGCCAGGAAGACACAGAAATCGGAAACCTGGAATCAAACCAGTTAATAATTAATCTCTCAAGAATGGAAAGTTCAGGTTGACAGAAATCTCCAATAAGGGCCTCTCTTTTTGTTCTACTTCCTATTGGGACTTTACTGAAACGCAGATTGATCTTTTCAAATTCACCCGAAAATTAAAATGAACTTCATTTTTTTATGACAAACCAAAGAAACCGGATGTTACAAGACCAAGATTAAATAGTTTTCTTTCGATGCTGTGGCTCCTCATTTTCTTGTGGTTTGTCCATTTATGTGATGTTTGTTAGTTATTTGATGTTTAAAGGCATCTTTTCTGAATTATTCACTTAGCCTTTTTTTCCGCACAGTTTCTCTGACCCTAGAAGCTGTTTGCAAGAAAAATTACCTTGCATACCCCTCAGGTGGGCCCTTTGATAATGTAAAATATTATCTTTGTAGTTCTTTAAGTGTATAACATGTAAGTGCCCTTCTTGTTTTTCTGTAGATGATTAGAAAAGTAATCCCTTTATTACTCTAAGTCATTATGGATTTGATATCTTATGAGCAATAGCTTAAGCATTTAAAAAAAAATCATCAGTCTCTTTCAGTAACCCTGTCCAAATGCAGGAGCTATCGTCTGCCTATCTTCTTTAGCAGATGATGTGCGTGGACTAAGTATGGTTTTCAGAAGTACATTTATTGTTATGTTCGAACATGTAGAGATTTACCAATTTCAGAAAGGAATACCCCAGCGTGGATCTTTCTGTTTGTTGGAAGAAATTGCTTTGGGACTTGAAATGATCATGTTTGAGTGCCAGTATACCGGGTTTTACAATAAAATCAGTAGGGACTGCATGAGGTCTTTGTAGTTTGTTCAGGTACATTTTGGTGACCTCTCAGGCCCCATCCTTTGGTACAATAGTATATCAGGATTCTATAGCAACTGTGTTCAAAATTTGGTCTGAAATACTGAATGTGGATCCTTCAATTCCATTGGTGACAAGTGCTCCAATACAGACCCACACCCTGAGATGACTGGTCTTCCATAAGAGATGCTACACATGCTTGGGTACGTTGGGAGAATGTATAAAATGGGCATTTGGGGGTTTTGTTCCAAAGGAAATTAAAGTTAATGGAGCTAATCCAACCTATTTCCTTTGCAAGTGACTTGATTTCGATTTCAAATTTTCACTAGGGATGACCTGACTATTTTCTGTAATGTCATCAGGCTGTCTTTTAGCTTCTTCCAAAAAGTCCTTAATATTCTGGAAGACAATGTTTCCTTTCCTGGAAACAGCATAATTATGATGAAGGGTCTTGCTTTCATACAATGCACATAACAAGAACCCACAAGGTTCGATCAGCTGCTAGCCGTGTCGTGGCATGGGTATAATGATAGTTACTCATCTAGGAAAGGAGATTCCCTTGAATGAACGTCCATCTACTGCTAAGTCAAGAACTCTTTTAGGGAGCATTCCTCATAGCAATCATGTGGAGCACCTTGGAACTCGTGGCATGAGTCTCCTGAGCAATTAACACACTAGTACACCAGAACCAATAAAATTAGAAGAAGGGCAGCACAGTGTAACTGTACTGAGAATGCTAGAGCACACACAAGATCGGACAGAAAGCCTCGTAATGAATCACATACGTTTTCTCTCATCCCTACCCGCTACCACACTAGAGGTATGGAAAAATGGCAGCATGCGATCACCGTTCCTGCTAGGAAGGCAGTGCAAGCCTGCAGGTCTATGCCTAAAACAATATAGTCATGTGCTTCTGTAAAGGAACTGACATAAGAATTAGGATACCTAGGATACATGCCCTATAGCTTCCTGAATTGGTGCTTAGTGAATTGGCAGGTCAGGCCGCAGCCCCCATTTTGAACCAATTTTATGGCACAGCCAAGTGCCTGACCCTTCCACAGAGATCCAGCTACTCCAGTGGCTTCAAAGAGGTCGGATTTCAACCTCGCATCTCTTGGGGATCCTGCTGAAGTTCTGGTTCTTTCCTAGGGAGCATTCACAGATCAGGCCTCTTGATTTGGTACACCTTTGCTGCTGCATAAATAGCTGCTTCACAATAGCTGTCCAAATCTCTCTTCAGTCTTACTTTTTTTTTACAGAATGTTGTAGCCCAGGCAGCTTCAGGCACACCCACCTGCTTACCTGGCCAATCACACTTATACCACACACAATAGCAGCCACTTCCTCTACCTGAAGCCCATGAGACCACCCTCCCATTGCTAGAGGACATCTACCTTTTATACCATTCCTGCTAGGATGGATGCAGCACTTGTACCTATGGAGTCAATGGAAGCATGTGCCTGCTTACATTTCCCTTTCTAATGATGCCATACAGACCAGTGACCTGGCCACTGCAGGCATTCACTAACTTGCCTTTTCGGAACGGTCCTCTACAACTTTAGCAGGATTCCGGCTGACCAAGACAAAACATGATCTACAGTTTTAGGTTTTGGAAGAGAGGTGCAGCTCAGATATTCCAGACTATCCAGAATCTATCTACTGTGTATTTGTTATAATTGCAACTGCTAGCTTGATGCACTTCTTGCAGTTCTTGTTTGAGTGACTCGCATCATTTTCTCATTAGAACTGAAGCTAGCAAAAGGCATCTATGCTTGCATGGTTTTGCTGCTGGGTGGCATTATGCTTTTGTCGTTGCTCCCTATGGGCATTAGAGCGTGCCTAACCAAGGAGGGGATTTTGCCTCCAGGTGGGCAACACCTGGTGGTGGAAAGCTTCATACAGATTACAACAAAATGGCAGCCTTCAGCATTAAGTCATTTAGAAACCTGATTGATTCTTCAAGACCCCTGTAAGGTTGAGGGCGTGTCAGGAAGATTTATCACTGGAACACCAAATTAAGTATGATTATTCTTCTTTGCATCGCAATGCTCTGCAGGCTCAATCTTCTTGCATTAATCACTTCTTTCACTAATATACTCTTGTTTCTTCACAGTTTTTTTTCTCCTGGGTGCATACATGATTTTTTCTTTTTGTGCTTTCTTGCTGTTTCCTTGAGAGGTTATTATGAGCTGTGCTGTTTATCCTCATCAGGTACTTGGCTTGTTCCGCTTGGTTTTTCTTTTATGAAATTGCAGGTGCCCAGATTTCAATCCACGTTCATTCAGAGTGGAAGGGCAGGAACCTATATTCCTCTTTGAAGAGAAGGAACCTTTTAACACTTGATATGTAGTGTATTTTTAAAGAAGGGGGTCTTCAGCTCTTTCCCTTATTGTGGGAAGGTTGGGTGCAGTTCTTATGGTGATAGGGCTGTTGTTCCCAATTCTGAGTGTGTAGACCCCGAAGGTCTGTATCCAGGTTTAGCATTTTTAAATGTATTCATCCACAGTCTAGTGATGGCAGTGTTGTTCCATTAAGGCAGGGGTTGAACGCCTTCTGACGCATTACGAGCATGGAATGTGTAGTGTCTGGGAAGCCATGAGGCAAGGTGTTGTCTCCATTTAGGTGGTATGAGGGCTTGGATGCTAATTCTGAAATCACAGACAGGGAGTAATAGTTTCACTGTTATCAGGAGGGAGAGCTGGTACGGTGGTGTGGTGGCCCTCTCGGTAATGTGTTCTTCGAGGGAGAGATCAGTATTGAGAGTGAATCTGAGTGACCTGGCATGGATTGATGGATGGGGCATGATGCCATTCAAGTTGTACATGTATGTGACTTGTTTTCTTTTTCTTGGCACCATTGTCTGTCCCTCCCATGCAAACCACATTTTACAGAGGCTTGGGTTGGTAGGATATCATCAGAGGGAATTCAACCTTATGAAGTTTCTCGTCTGAATTTAGGCCACCCATTTGGAATATTTACCTTTCCCATTGACCTGCCGCAAAGTTTTGTCTATCTTGTTACGGTTGAAGTCTGTGAACCCATTAATATGTAGAGCAGCTGTACCTCTTTCCGCAAAAGCTCAGTTTTGCTACCCAGTACAAGTAGTCTGAGAACAATGAGCAACAAGGTATCAGTGGTTGCACTTTGTCCTATTAAATCCACAACATGGGTGCCTTTTAGTCTATGCAATACAGCTTAAAGACAGGTTCTTGCTCATGTCAACTATTCAGCACCGAATACCCAAGCCAACAATAGTAGTGCCATAACGCCCATTTGCGGCCACCGCTCTGTCCTACCAGGACCTGCAGGGCTCCCCATTCGCAGGGCTAATGAGTCTTAGCTACTAGAGCTGCCGGGGCAGCTCTGGTGGCTAAGACCTACTAGCGCTGCCAATGGGGAGGAACAACAGTGGCACTTAAGAGACAAAATAAGAAATGAAAACAAGAGGTGCAGTAGTGGAATTTGAATGAGATATAAAAAACTCCTGTATAACAGAGAAGGATAATATAGAGAGGAGTAAATATATTTGTAAATGGGGAAAATTAGAGTTGAGTCAGGAAATGTCATGACTCGCTCCTTGTGCTCTCGTGCCCACCACCAGGGGGCTGAATTGTGGGACACTCCAGTGTTCTAATAAGCTCCTGGACGTTCCCTTGTATGCATATCCTGACTTGCAGCCATTTGGACACTATTTGAAACTTGCCATCCATTCCCACATCTCTGGAATACCCTGCCGGAACACCTGCGCAAGGAGCCCGTTCTTTTGAAATTCAGGAAACTTCTTAAAACTATCCTGTTTAGAGAGTCATTAGAATAACACCTCACTTTTTCTTATGTTATTGCACGGTACTAGGACGCTATCTTCCTCTCCAAAGCGCGAAGAGACCAGTTGGTGAATCTGCGCTATATAAAAGTCCTTTAACATACCATAACATAACAATCTATGCCAGGTTTTGTGGAAGCCAGTCTGCTCATGCTTGAACCTTCATTACCTATAATCCCCTGCTCAATGCTCCTGCTCCACCCCTGCAGGTCCAAGGATGGTTGGAGGAATTCAGCACACCTGTGGCTGGCAGGTGCTAGCCTTCTCACACCTGATGCATGTGATTACTGTGAGCTCTTTCAAGCCCCAACTCCCTTCAGTCCAGTGTTGGTCATTGTAGCTGCGTACCTGTGAGACCGAGCCTTGTTTCCTAAGCTTTTGTTGTGATTGTTTCCAGAATTCCTGAGCTATAGTTATTCCTTGTTTCCTTAATTCATGAGCTATAGCTATCCTTGTTCCTGAACTAGCACTGCCTGCAGTGTTACCTTGATACCCTGATTCCTGAGCTGCAGCTATTCCTTGTTCCTGAACTAGAACTGCCTTCAGTGCTACCTTTATTCCTGATCCTTAGTTATTCCTCGTTCCATTGATTCCTAAACCAGTACTATTTAGTGCACCCCTGAAGTCTCTTTTCTACATTTACCTTTTCCCAGTCCCTGCCTTCTTTTCATTCACCTTTTGTTTCAGTTTCTACCTTGCTGTCTTCCTGTAGTCTAAGTTTCCAGTATCCTTGTGTTTTTTTTTACCTTTGTTTTCTTTTATTTCCTGTTAAGCTCTTCTCCTTGCTAGCTCCTTATCTACTGTGGCTTTAGTTCTATACACTTGCTGTTACCACCTTTTGTGTTCCTGTTTGATCACCAGGATCCGTGAGCTCAACTGACAAACTAGGTGGTGTTTCATGTCTACTGTGAGTATTGTCTTTGAGTTACATTTATAACATCACCATAGGTATCAGCTCCACAGACCCTGCCTTTGCATATATATATATATACATCCTATTTGTGAGTATTTGCAGTCAGCATCTGTAACAGCAATTGTGGGTGAGGGACTTACTGAGCTTCAGTTTTACCGTATGGAGATTCCGAGTGCTTTATCCCACATTCCCTTTATTGTTAACTTTGTCATTTATATGTCGCGCACTTCCTGGGTGTTGGTTATTATAAATGCTTAATTGCCTCACGAGTGCTTGTCCTTTCTGAATCGTAACCATTGTGTTCCTTTGTGCAGGCTTCTCCTTTAGATCCCTTTTCTCCTCTGACTCGATGTGTGATCCTGGGCAGCACTGTACTCCTCTCTCTGCTTACATTTTCTGCCCGCCCACCAGTCCTTGCCCAAGTCCCTGACAGAGTCCCAGACATTCCTGACAGGAAATTGGAAAATTACACAAATTAATAATTATGGCATTGTTACTGGGACACAATGGTGACAGAGTAGGAAGTAGCAGCTATTTGGATAGACAATAGTTAGATGTAAGTACACAAAGAGAAGAGAGGAGTCCTTACCTCCGACCACTGAATAGCTGAGCACTGAGTTGAGGTCTATGTCATTGCACTGCAGTGTCAAAATTGGAGCTTGAATGCTCAGCGTAGAGTAGATTGTGATGTCATAGAATGGTGGGTTACATATAGGGGGGTTATCATTAATGTCCTAGAAAAAAAATATGATTATTGGGGTGATTGCACAACATACAGAGGCTTTTGCCATAATTCAACATATTAACACTAAAAGATGTGTTGGGCTGCAACCCTCACCAAATTACATCCACCATCTCAAAAGGTACATAGGCATCACTGAAAGACGCATGCCTTTATAAAACATTAATTACTCTCAGTTTAGTGTTGGCTCTGAGCAATTAATGAATTGTGTTCTCCGAAACTTTGTCACAGATGCCATATCCTGAATGTTCACCAAAGACATAAAACCTGGCTTTGCATCCATATAAAAAATGCAGGCAAATCAACCTAATGCCAGAAACAACTGAATAAACCACTTTGCCTTCCTTACTGATCTCAGAGACATGACCTCAATAAGAGCCGCCCTCGTGTAGACTGTTTTGTTGGGTTCCTCACAGTTCAGATCTAACCTGTCATGTTGATACTGGAGCATTTTAGCCACATGAAGCATGTTTGACTACATTTGATTGACATTTGCTCCAGCTAAAAATGTGCATCCTAACCTGTGCTTGCCTATTTAGTGGATAAGCTGGCCATCTCCAGCACAGGTTCCTGCTACCCAGGACCAAAAATTACCCTGCCCATAGTTCTTCCTTACAAATCAAGGTCAGCCCGTGCCATTCTCACAAAATGCTTCCTTCATGTGGTTCTCTGTCCCAATCAAGGGATGCACACCCTTCCGGTGCATTACAATGTACCTTCTGTCTGATCCAGAGGATCACTGTCTGACCAGCCTCAAATGTGTCAGTCCCCACCAATTCTACAGCTGACCAAGGGATGGCGGGGAACACTTCCAAATATTTTACAAAATCTGCAGGCTACTATGCTGAGCTCTTGAATGAATCTGTTGGAGAAACTACACAAACTGTGCTAGAAGGAGACTCAGTTCACTGTGTTATGAACAGTTCTGTACCAGTGATGTCAATTTACCAAAAGACCATATGAAACAGAGTTGACTTCACACACTCCTTGATGCTCCAATGACATTAAAGCTCCTTTCGAATTCTCACTGTTTACCCTATCCTCTCACCACCTTTCCTCTCTCCTGGTTCCTTTTTCTATTTCTTCCAGCTCCATCCACACCAGCACTATGAGGTAAGCTTAGGGTGTTGTAAATCACTGTACAAATAAGCAACCTAAAACAGCACAACATGTCCTTTTCTGCTATTAGTTTGGAAATATTGATTTAAAAATCAATCCAAACAATAACAAGAGGGTAGAGTGAGAAAATGTGGATTCAGTGATAGTCAGCCATTGGTAACACAGAATGTATTCATTACTTTTAAACAAACTTTGCCCCAAAGACATTGACAGTGAAAAATGCTATGGCAAAGCTGTTCTGGCTTACTCAATTGGTCATATGCAGACTGTATTTTAAAAACTCTGCTCTATTTTGTCACTTCTCTTAGCACAAACATACGCATCTGGCAAAAACAAGTTCTGTGTCTGCCATTGCAGGATTTGACAAGTCAACATGAGCATCTAAAATATGAAATGTTATTTTTTGAGCATTTTTCACCTAATAGCTCATCTAGTGCTAAATGCAAGTGGTCAGTCAGCACTCTAGATGTAGTAAATGGTGCTCTAAGACAACCAGGCAAAAAAACAAGAGTGTAGGGGTCTGCTTTAGTCTGGTGGGCAGTGTCCTCCTCCATAAATGTAACAGACTACCCTGTTTGCCAAACCGATGGTCTACACACTCTGTTTAGAGTCAGGTGGACTGTCATGTTTCTGCCAGAAATGCCCATGGGGACTAAGGCTGTGGAACCCTGGACCAATGACCCCCAAGTTCCAGCCATCAAAGTAAGCACCGCTGACCATCGCTGTATTTAGAGAGCGGACAATCTAACATACATTTTTTCCACATCAGGACCACCCATAAAAGCCTGACGATCCGAAGAATAAATAAAACGTTACCCCCACAACCTGGGAGAAAGCTCCCACAGTGTTGGGTCATTGCTTTTTCTATTTTTTAAAAACAATCTCCTGCTTTGGGAGTTTGTTTTTGAAAAATAAAAAGTTTGCTGAAGCAGCTGCATGTAACATGGTGGCTTCTCAGAAAACCCGGAAAGCCTTCAGAGTATCCACCTCAATGGCAGCTCCTCTGAAGGCACAGAGATGTCCATCAGACAGGCAGAGATCTCTAAATATGGGTGTATTCCACAAGGGCATCAGAGTACATGCTTCCACTGCGCTGGTAGAAAAGACTACAGCCAGCTTAATTCTAAATGAGCTCCTAGCTATCCTATAAACATGTGGGAAAGCAACCTGAGTTTTTGCTTTTCGGTGAGGCTGACTAACTAAAGAGGAATCATCCTTTTCTAGTATTTAAAGTGTGGAAAAAATAAACATTAATTCTGAATCATACATAGTTTCTATTTATCTATTGTTTAGCTTCAAAGTTAGACAAGAGTATCCAATATATCTGTTTCTATAAAACCTGCTAATATATAGTCAATCTACAGGCTCATACAAACCATGGATTGACTCTGCATATTCTTATAGTCGTTCCTATCCGATGGTCAGGAATATAGCATGTTACAACGCATACTATTACATTGCGTACTATTACAACACGGTTGTTACAACGACCACTTTGTTAGTACGCAATACCTTTACATTGCAAGTCATTACAATGACTTGCTGTAGGGGGCGCGCCCGACTTAGGAATAGTATTATTTACTATTCCTACTCCAGTTTGCGCAACAGCAGAGAAGGTGTTTGACTTCATATCCAATACCTGAGCGCCCCCTACAGCAAGTTGTTCTAATGACTTGCAATGTAAAGGTATTGCGTACTAACAACGCGGTCTTTGCAACCACCGCATTGTAAAAGCACTGCGTTGTAACAGCAGCGTTGAAAACGCTGTTTCCCATGCCCAGTCAGATTAAATTACACCAGTGTTATAATAGAACCATGAGGACGCCTGGCACATTTGTGGTTCTTTCATCATAGACTAAAAACTGTTCGAGACTTCCATCCCTTCTTCCTGTCTTGGTCCTTCCAGCTCCCTAATTGAGACAAACAGCGAAGCCTCATTGAAGATTATACTTTTACATTGAATGCACCTGCCTGCCTGTCAGGCTGATGACTCAAGATTAAAACTATATAAGGAAATAGGAGCCATTGTCCCGTTCATAAAGAGTGAACATGTTTTGGTAGTCTCTGCTGCTCTAGCTGTGGTTCCTTTTTCAAAATGAAATCCTCATATACTTTTTTATACCTAATTCTTGTTCTGGCTAATGCAACCGGCAGGTTTTGCTTCTGTCATGTATTGCCCAACAGAGCTGCTTGTCCTACCCACATATCCACAGAACGTTATGGTAAGGGCATGGGAGCTGGCATTAGGAAAGACCCAAACTAATTCATACCACTCTTTCTGCACCACACATATATAAAGGAATATGCCTCTAAGGATTGTTGTTGTGCAGAAAGGTATCCCTGCGTTGGCACTATACAGCACATAGTGCGTCAGTGTAACGATAGAGCAGAAATTTTCCATATCTCTACAAATATGGAACATTTCTGCTCTCTACTTTTCACGCAACACAGTTCAGCAAGGGAACTTTGAGCACCATGTTTTTTGAAATAATAGTAAATGTGCCCCTCCAGTTTTTACATGAATGCCCCAGATCTGCAGATCTGTCACACTAAAAAGTGATATTCACACACATTGCATCCTAGATGGGGGCGCCCCCCATGATGAAGCATGTCACTATGTAAGAGTGATGTCTGGGTCCTTTTTAGGAAAAGACTTCCTGCTAATTACCTATACTGGTAACAGGTGAAACATTTCACTACCTCCTACAAGCATTTAGAGTGACAACAGTTTCTTTGTATTTACTAAATACAGAATTATAGATGGAGAACAGTGAATTACTGAGGTGTTTTTCACTGAGGGACTCTGAGTGACATTAAATTGACAATGAGAGCTATGCCACTCTTCCCCTCTGGTCTCACCCTCTGCAGATGCCGTGATGTGTTGGCCCGGCGCTTATACTCTGCAAGACAGTATCAACAGTTTGACCTCCTAGTGGACCGCTCCCTTCCCTGCAAAGCTCCATCAGGTAGCTGCTGCCCCTGTTGCTGCTGCTGACCCTCTGGTCAGGAGTTCAAGGCCCTCCTCCACCCGCAGGCTGCTGCCTGCACCTCATCCTTGGTGGTCTAGTGCTAGAGCGTCACTACTCTGCTGCTGAGCTGCCCTCTGTCTCTCTTTGTCTGCCTGTTTTCTGCCTTTTGATTTTGTCTTTTTCTGCCTTTTTCTTCTTTGCACTTTTTCCTACTTTTTTCTTTTTTTACCGCTTGGAGAAAAATGGGTTTCTGTTGCAGTAACCCACTCCCCCCCACCACACTTTTTGCCAGATTTCTGATGCACCTTGTCTTGATGTGCCCTGGGTCCAAGCCAATCAGGTTCCCAGGGCCTGTGTTCTTTCCCAAAACTGTACATTTGTACCCACAATTGGCACGTCTCTGGCCACGTGTAAGTCCCTACCATGGGTTCCAAGGGTACTGTGACCAGGGAAGAAGGCCTCTAAGGGCTGCAGCACATATTGTGCCACCCTTGTGTCTGTACCTTAACACACGCCCACTGCCATTGCAGGCTGTGTATTTTGGTGCAGAGAAAGGTGAAGCGTCGACATGGCATACATACCTCTCTGCCATGCCTGCAACCAACTGCCTATGGTATAGGTAAGTCACCACTCTAGCTGGGTGCATTATACCACTGGCGAGGTCCATTCTCAGACATTGTAAGTTCAGTAAAGCCATAAAGAGTATATGGTCTGGGAGGGTTTACAGACAAAGAGGCCCGTTAGTATGTCGGGCGGATCGCCACCGCCCGCATGGCGGTGGCGATCCGCCCGACATTTTCTCCCGCCCGCCTGCCAATTCACCCCGCCATATTACTATAGCGGGGGGGACCCCGGCGGACGGAAAGACTGTCCGCTGGTTTTCCGCCGGTAAGCAATCTGCCCGATTGCCTACCGGGCAGAAAAGCTGTTGATATGGTGGCGGTGTCTGTTAGACACCGCCATCCATATCAGGATGCATGCGGGGATTTGCCTTGCAAGGCATGCGGTCTTTCACATTGGGGGCCCGTAGCGGGCCCCCAGGTAATTTTGTGGTTGGGGGTGCACATGGGGGAACCTATGGTACCCCCCTGCATTTGCATGTACAATGTGTCAGGCACCCAGCGGTGCCTGTCACATTGTTCATGCAAATGCACAACTTGCATTTTTGGCATTTGCTTTCTGCACCGCCCGCCGCAATGTTAAAAATGCGGGATGCTAATTATAAAGTAAGTAAAATTAACTTACTCCCCACCTTTTACCTCTATAAAAGTAAAACCCACACACAAAAAATGTACAATTACCATCATTAAATATCAATTAATGTAATATTATTAATGATCAACTAATTATTAATTAACATAAATTACTTCCCACCCTTTACCCCTATAAACCCCACAACCCACACCTAAAATGTGTTACACGATTTCCATATTTAATTTTCAATTAATTAATTAATATTAACAAAGAACGAATTATTAATTGATGAACCATAAATTACTTCTCGCCCTTTCCCCTAAAAACCCCACAACCCGCACCTAAAGAAATTACACAATTACCATAATTATTAAGCAATTAATTAATAATAAATTACTTCCCACAATAAACACTATAAAATCTCAATTAAATAAATATTAATACATAAAAAATAAGCATTAATTTATAATAATTAAATTACTTCCCATCCTATTCCCCAATAAACCCCCAACGCGCTATGGAAATAAAAAACACAACATTTAATTAAATTAAAATTGATAACTACTAAAAATGTAACACATATATTAAAAAACATAAACAATTCTTATACAAAACAACTGCATCACGTACATTTAAAATTTAAAGTAAAATACGTAACACTAATTAAAAAATAGATATTTTAAACTATATTTTCGCAAATGAAATTAATGACTTCTATATTATTAAAAACGATATTTCTTACCTTAAAATCAATATTCTTGACCACGATATTCTTGCGGTCGATATTTCTGACTCACGATATTTAGGACTCAATATTTCTCTAGTTCGACATTTCCAACTCAATATTCTGTCTGGGAGTTTGTCAATAGGAACTCCACAGCACCATAATGGCTTTACTGAATTCTGGGAAGTTTGGTAGCAATCTTCTCAGCATGATAAACCCACACTGATGCCAGTGTGGGATTTAAATATACAATGCACTCAGAGGGCATCTTAGAGATGCCAGCTGAAAAACAACCAGCCTCTGGTGGGTTTCCTGACTGGTAAACACCAGCCTGCCACCACGAGACATGTTTCTGAACCCCTGGGGTGGAAGCCTTCACTCCCTGGGCCCAGAAACAAAGCCTTTCCTGGGCGGAGGTGTTCACACCTCCTCCAGGTCAGGAAGAGCCATCTTTGTGTGGGGAGCTTCAAAGGCCTTGCCGCCTTTGCAACGCGACCCCATCCTCTCCAGCTATCCAGAGCAGGTCCCCTTCCTGTCTCACCCCCTTTTTGGCACGAAGAATTAGAACAGCCCAGAAGGTGTTCAGACCTCTGCCAACCCCACCTCTTAGGTGGGGGAGACGAGGTGAAGCCCACTCTTCAGTGCCAGCCATCTTGCAGATGGCAGGCACTCTTCAATCAGGATTAGGGATTGTGCCCACTCCCTCACGTGGGGTGAGTGCCCCATGGGTGTACTCACCCAAAGGTCAGTAGCCTATTGGCTACTACCTCGAGACCCCTAAAATGCCCCTTGAATACGGGATTAGAGGAAGAAAGAAGAAGGACTGAAGAGCCATGCTGACACAGGAAGAAGAGGACATCTATTGCTTTGACCCCAGCCCTACCGGCCTCTCCTGACTCCAACCTTCCTACAGCGAAGAAACTGGTGTGTCCAGCAGCTCCCCCAGAGCCCGGAGGACCTGCCCTGCATTCATCTTACAGACTCGGTCTCCCGTGAGCACATGATTTCCTCAAGAAAGCCCAGAATCTGGATTCAGGTGACTCCGCAATTCTGCACCACTCTGCACCCGATGCCCACGGCTGGAATTCGAGTGGCCCAATACCACGAGGAGGTCTCCCCAGTGATCTTGACCTGGGATCTGGTGATCCCCGACCACCCTCAAGCTTCAAGACGATGCCTGCAGCCTCAACCTGAAGGGTCCCCCTGACCGCGACCGGAGCTGGTAAGAAAACCTGACGCCAGAAGACACCCCTGCACCTGATGCCCCATGGCCTTGGGTGGCCCAACCAACAGTGCCCAGGCATCCCACAAGATCCCAACTTACCTCTCCAGCCAGTGGTCACCTTCAGGAAGTCTCCCTGCCCGAGCCTGCAGCAACTTCACCGAACCGAAGGTCTCTATTGAAAAGTACTGGGTCCCGACGTCTTTTGGCACCCTGCACCCAGCTGCCCCAGTGCCCCTGGTGGTGCAGCTCCTGTGCTGGTCGTTGGCCCCTTCAGTGTTGACCTTAACCCCAGGAGCTTTGCTCCCACATCTGAGTGGCCTGCTCGTCAGCAATCCCTAAGCAAAGGCCCCCTTAGCCCTATTGGCTAACATTGGGCCCCTGCACTCTGCACCCGACTGCCCCAGTGCTGCTGGTAGTGCAACTCGAGTCCCCATTTAGACCTTGAAGAACCTTGGTCCTAACCCCCAAAACTCCCAATTGTAAGCCGTGTACTTACCTGAGAAAACGCTAACACTTTTTTGGGAAATATCCATTACAACGCAGTCATTACAATGACCTACCTTTACAACGCAACTGTTACAATGCAACAGCCTTTACATCGCATGCCATTACAATGCATGTCCCTAAAAAGCATACCATTACAATGCATTATAAGGTAAATAATGGAGATTTCTTTTTAGTATTAGGGTGGGTATGGGTTTTGGGTACATGGGAATAGTAATTTTTACCCCTACACTATCCAACACTTTCCCTACTGTTGCACTCACTGGAGTGGGAATAGTCATTTTTACCCCTTCACTATCCAACACTTAGTAATTTTTACCCCTACACTATCCAACACTTACCCTTCTGTTGCACTCACTGGAGTGGGAATAGTAATTTTTACCCCTACACTATCCAATACTTACCCTACTGTTGCCCTAAAAGTATTATGCGTTGTAATGGTATGCGTTGTAATGGAATGCACTGTAATGGTAGTTTTTAAAAATGCGTTGTAATGGATTGCAAAATTGTAAAATCATGCAATGCAATGGTAGTTGTGATGTAAAGACTGCGTTGGAAAAGCATGCATTGTAATTGCATGCATTGCAACGTCATATATTCACTTTTTCACCCATAGGAACCCATGTGTTTGATTTTGGGGCTAAAATGTTCCAAGTGTTAGACTGATGTTTGTATGGAGAAAAGAGAACTAAACTGCAAAGTATAAAAAGTCTTGCTTACCGTGTATTGTGAGACCCTAAGGTATGGTATCCAGGCATACCACTCACAGTACTCGAAGTAATCCATAAGTTTCCAAAATGTATTCTAAAAGTAATTACTGTGTAATTCAAACTGCATTTTAAAGTGATACAAACCTGTAGCAACTGCACATCCATCCTCAATTGCATTTCTGTGTAAAGGTTTACAATTGAAAGTATAATTTACCTACCTGTACCAAGTCCTGCTTGGTTCTAGAAATAAAATACAAGTATACCTTTTTTATACTTACCCAATTGGTCTGGATTTAGTCTGGGGAGTGTGTGTATCAGTCTTGATTGAGGAAATACAATAAATGTTTAACACACCCTCTGGATAAGCCTAACTGCTCGCCAACACTACCACAAAGAGAGCTGTTAGTACTTACCTAATTTAGCCTCTGCTATACCTCTGGGGACTCCCTGGACTCTGGGCACACTATACCTTACTTTGGTATAGTATATACAGAGCCAGATTCCTACACTGCGCTTGCCCTCGACCCTTCTGCCACGAGCCCCCGCGCCCCCCCCTCCAGTGACTCTTTCCTGCTCCACGCATTTTGCGCCTCTCAGCTGTCCAGCCCACTGCACATTACGTAATGGCGGCTGCTGTGCGGCCGCACGCAGCATGCATGCCAAAGGCAAGCCCGTCTGTGCCCGTCCATGCCTGGATCACGCCCAGTGCCACGAACCCTGATTTTCGGACCTTCCACCAATACAACACCGCAACCCTCCTTGCCCTTAACGTTGGATGCCACGCCTCCTCGTATGGCCAAAGGACACCCAAGGACCCTTCTCCTGCCACAACTGCAGCTACACCCTGACCCACCTCCGCACTCCAGCACCCCCCACCGCCCAATAGACTGACAGTGGACCCGACTGACTCAGATGTATCATCTTCAAAGTGCGCACTCTCCACAAACACGCCACCGAACTCTGGGACCTCCTAGCCTCCGCCTCTATCGAAATCGCCTTCCTCACAGAAACCTGGACGAACCTCAGCTCTGGCCCAGACATCGCCACCGCCATCCCCGACGGTTACAAGATCACCCGCAAAGACTGCGTTTACCGACCCGGAGGAGGCATCGCCATTGTCCACAAAAACACCCTCCGCCTGACCACCCACTCTGATGACCCAACGACTACCATGGAACACCTACTTTTCTGGATCCAGACCAACCCCAACACCGCCCTCTGTGGCACCCTCATCTGCAGACGACCTGGCCGCTGACCGCTGTTTAATGATCGCCCCCAGGCTCTCGCATCCACCAACTACATCCCACTCAGTGACCCCAACTTCCACCTGGACAACCCCAACGACCAGAATACTGCATCCCTTCTGGAGAACCTTGCCAACGTAGGACTCAAACAGCTAGTCACCGCTTCTACCCATGCAGCAGGACACACACTCGGCCCAGTCTTCTCTGCCAGCAAAAATTTCACCTATAGCCACACCACCAAACTCCTTTGGACTGACCACCACTGCTTACACTTCGCCTTCACCAAACCCACCATACTCCATCACCCCCACTGCCCCCCTGGCTGAAGCTGGAACAAGGTCATGGAAGCACAGCTAACTGCTTCTCTCAGCACTACCACACCACCGACAAACACTGAAGCCAGCTCCTCGGCACATAACCTCCACCGATGGATCTCCAACTGTACTGATACTCTGGTACCCCTCAAGAAAGCTCCCGGCAAGCAACACGCCAAGAAAGCAAGCTGGTTTACCCCCACCCTCCATGAGTCCAGATGCACCTGCAGACGACTAGAGAAGATAAGGAGGAAAACATCAAAACCCTAGAAACCTACAGAGCCTTCAAAGCCGCGGTCACCACACCCCTCAAAGCCACTAAGAAGACAGCCCTCCAGGACAGAATAAACACCAACGCACACAACAGTAAAGAACTCTTTACCATCATCAAGGAGTTCACCAGGCCCAACAGCAAGACCACAGATGTCAAACCCTCCCAAGACCTCTGCGACAAACTTGGCACCTTCTTCTACCACAAGATCAGGCTTATCTACGACAGCTTTAACACCTAAGACTCTCCCAAGAAGCCCGACACCACTGCACCGCACCACAACAGACTCTGCACAACTAGACCCCGCTCACGTCTGATGACACTCTCAAGACCATGAAGTGCATCCACTCCGGAGCCCCTTTCAGACCCATGTTCGCACCACATCTTCCAAAGAGCAGCCACCACTAGCTCTGCCGGAATATCAAATGCTCCATGGAGACCGCCACCTTCCCTGATGACTGGAAACACACCAAGATCAACCCTCAACTAAAGAAACCATCTGCCGACCCGACAGACCTCAAGAACTTCAGACCCATCTCCCTGCTCCCCTTCCCAGTCAAGGTCATCGAGAAGGCCATCAATGCCCAGCTCTCCGAGTTTGTCGAAGCAAACCACTTCCTTAACATCTCAAAATCCAGCGTCAGGAGCAACCACAACACCAAGACTGCACTCTTCGCTGCCACTGATGACATCCAAACCCCTCCTCAACCGAGACTTAAGCGCAGCCCTCATCCTCCTGGACCTCTCGGCCGCCTTTCACACAGTCTCTCATGGCACCCTAATCAAGAGACTCCACGATGCCGGACTCTGCGACAAGGCCCTGGACAGCGAGTCGGACTACCTCCGTTCCTCTCCAAACCCACAGAGATCAATTGCAGAGTTCCGCAGGGTTCCTCCCTCTCAACATCCACATGGCCCTCCTCACGACCATCGTCAGGAACTACGGACTCAACATTGTCTCCTACGCTGACAACACCCAACTGAACCTCTCCCTCACTGATGAACCAAAAACTGCCAGAAACAACTTCCACAGAGGAATGAAGGCTATTGCCACCTGGATGAAGAGCAGCTGCCTCAAACTGAATTTGTACAAGACCGTGGTCCTCATCCTAGGACCTTCACAATGAAACGACTCCTCGCTCCCAATGAACCATCAAATCAACGCTGTCACCTCATCATGCTTCCACAGGCTCCGCCTGCTTTGAAAGACTTTCTGATGGATCCCACGAATCCACGCACTCATGAGCAGCAGACTCGACTATGGAAACACACTTTACGCCAGCGTCACCCAGAAACTCCTCAGAAGACTTCTGAATGTTCAAAACTCCGTAGCCAGGCTGGTCCTTGACATCCCACTCCGCAGCCACATCTCCAAACATCTGCGAGAACTCCAGTGGCTTCCAGTCAACAAATGGATAACCTTCAAGCTCCTCACGCACACCTACAAAGCCCTCCATGACCCAGGACCTGCATACCTGAACAACCGCCACTCATTCCACATCCCCACCGGACACCTCCACCCAGATGGCCCTGGCCACCATCCCCTGGATCCACAAGACAAGAACTGGAGGAAGATCCTTCTCCTACCTCACCGCCAAGACCTGGAACACCCTGACATCCCACCTCAGGCTATCCCCATCATTGAACCAATTCAGGAAAGACCTCAAGACCTGGCTGCTCAACTGAACACCTTAGCGCAGATGAATCAGCAGCCACCCCCCTCCCAGCACCTTGAGACCCTCACGGGTGAGCAGCCGCGCTTTGCAAACCCTGATTGATTGATAATGTTCACCCCCCCACGACTACCCACCCACCCAGCCACCACCGTGCTTCTTTCTCCTGCTGTCTGTCATCCTCAACCAATTCACTCTTCTCCAAGCTCTCCTCGTCACAGTCCAACACCATGCCCTCAATACCTGTGGCAGCGTTTTCCACCAGTCACTATGGCCTGACCATTTGTTGGATACCCATGCTGCACTTCTGTCTGAGTTGAGGGGCTGTGCCCTGCTCTCCGAACTCCACCACTGATGCAGGACACCAGGCTATGTGCAGTCGGTTGCTAGGGGGTCGTCCTGTACCCTCCAGTCTGTTGTAACTCCAAAGCCATTCTGGACCCTCTAAGGAAGTGATCTTGTTGTACACGGCTGCCGTCCAGATGGCCGTACTGGGCAAAGCCTTCTCTTCCCCTCAGGGTCTTGGAGCTCCCCTGAGTCTGCCATGCAGCCGAACTGACCACCCTATGAAAAAGGAAAAAAGAAACCCGGTGTTCTGGTACCTACTTTACTTCTCACCATACTCAACCCTACATCTGACAGTCAACCGCTACTATCTACCACCATGCTCACACCTGCTGTTCTCATTTCACCCCTTGCCCCAGACCAGCTGAGCCGTCGCCCTGCATGGGTCCCTTCACCTGTCTGATGGTCAACCCTGGCATTTACCCTGGCTGCAGCTGGTACACGCTCCAATAATCCTCCCTCCGCTAAAGAAATTGGTCCGGGGGGGGGCTTTTTCCCACTTCCTGCTCTTTTCCACACTGTCTCCCAGGGCTCTTGCCCTCTGCCTGCTCCCCATGCCTACTGCATCCTCCACTACTGCCCTAAATGAGCGCCTGGCCTCCCTGCTCTTTCACTTCAAACTTTTGCCTGCCAATGCCAGCAGCTCCTCTACTTCAGCCCCCCTCTGAGCCTTTCCCACACGAGGCTCTGACGCTACACAGCTCACAATTCTTTTCCCCCCAGTCCCTGAAGGAAGCACGTTCAAAGAGGCTCCACTCACCCCTACTCTTAATTGCACTAAATTCTTGGAACACTAAATTCTTGGAACCGTCTCATTAAGGCTGTTGGCTCCTGCGGCATTAGCGTATTCCCTCTGGGGCGCCCATGTGCTCAACTCCAGCCTGTTGTCCTGCCTAGCAGGCTGCCCGGGCACCACCTCTGCCCCGCGGCCTGCCGTGGGAGCAGCCACTCACTCTTATCTCTATTTCCCTGCCACTGGGGGTCTGGCACGGCGGTGCGCAAGCCAACACCACTGCCGCTAACCCCGCTGAGGCCCTACACAGGCGGCAGCCTCCATTCACTGCACTCGGGAACAAATGATCAAGGCGACCCATCTCCGCGAGCAAGAGCCTTGCATACGCCACCTTTTCTTCTCCCATCATGCTCTGATAATAAAAGACATTAAACGCTTGAAAAACTATTCGATCACACGCCTCGCTAGCCCTTAGGCTCAAAGAAAACAAGCATTTGCAATGCAATAGGTCTCGCATTTACGCAAGTTTAGGCTATTGGCATTGTAAATGGCAATGCCTTTTATTTATGTTTTAAAAACCAAATCGTTACAATGCCAATAGCTCAAACTTACGTAAATGCGAGACCTATTGCATTGCAAATGCTTGTTTGTGTTCCCATTGCTCACCCCCTACCCCTCCCTGTTCTGGATACCCCCTTATTACAGATATAGTTCTAAGTGTTCTTACTTTATTTCATCATGGAGTCAGTCTAATGACAAGATGAGTAGAATAACTGTACTATGGACTCTTGAAGACTTTGCTAGCCCTGTACTTTTAAATACGAGGGTGTCTGCTCTGTGATGGGTTGCCATGTTTGCTGTGTAATGTTTTACTTTTTTGTGTGAAACGTGTAAAATCCAATAAAGAAAAGTGGGGGGAAAAAGAATCCTAAGGCCAACAGAAATGAGAACAGAAAAATGGAGGATTAAGGCAAAAAGTTTGGGGAAAGACCATTCTTAGGCAGACAAGTCTAACAATATGGTCCTGTGGAAAAGACCGTCCAAAACGTTGGACAAAAAGGAAGGGAGAAAAGCGCTGGGACATAGTAGAGTGGTAGGTAGGTAGAGAGTGTGTGCAATAGTGCTGCTTGGAACTGTATTTTCAGCACCATTATCCACTTTGCAATTGTTGCTGAAGAAATGTATGAGGTGGCATCATCGATCTCGATTATTGATTGTAGGTATTGAAAGCAAGTCTATTCTTTCTTCTTTTAATTACCTTAATTTTGATCATGCTTCCTTTTTATGCAATGTTTGGTTATTTCGCTATTTGTGAAAAAGGGAAGAAGGGTGATGTGTTATAATGTGAGGCCCACTATGGGTCTGAAGGCATTGGACTCATTCCACTGAGGTCATGGGATTCTGAGGGACAGACTCAGTTGTTGATCGGTGAGGGAGGAGACCTTCTTATCTCCTTTGGTCTCAGAATGAAGTATTCATTTAAACTGTTACCTGCCTGGAGCGTTCGATTTAAACACTTGTCTCCAGTATATTGAGGACAAGGTACCAATTAATAGTATTTTTAAAACTATTTGAATGACTCAGGGGGAATCACTGCCTTAATGTATCTGTTTATTAACCAGGTTCCATCTCTGAATAAGGCTTTGCCTTGTCCTATTTTACTGAAGAGAAGTGAAGAAGAGGGTGGATGGGAGAAAGTCGTAAGGTCATGTTTGGATGGAAAAATGATTGTGCATGTTATGAGTGTTAGTAAATCGGGGTGGGTCTGGAGGACTGAGTTAAAGACGGATTCTGAGCAAGACCGAAAGGACAAGGTGGGCAGGAGAATCATGAAAGATCGGGGAGAGAATGTGACAGACAGTGGACAGGATTTAAAAAAAGAAGGCAGGAGAATATCTGACTGCAGCAAACAGAAAAAAAAGCTCACCTCACAGATAGTTGCCGAAAGGATACTGATCAGGGGGAGGCGAGAGATGAGGGGGCCTGCGCGATTCACTTGCGGGAGCGAGTGGCTGGCGCCGAGATAATTGATAACATATGGAGCCAGCCGCTCGCTCCCGCAAGTGAATCTCCAGACGTGCACGCGTTGCCATTGAAGGCAATGGCACGCGTTGCCATTGAAGGCAATGGCACGCGTGCACGTTTTTGGCTGAAAAGCCGAAGCCATTCCAAAAGGTCTTTTTGCCTACGCAGCGCATGCGCGCTGCGTAAGTGATACCTAAAAAAGCTCCCTCACTAAACCTGCTTTCAGCCACCATGTTAGCACAATAAAATGGTGTCTGGTATTGTAAAATGGCTGTCTTTATACCCTTGGGCTATGCTATTGACCAAACCAAGCCCAAAACCTGGTGCAGTCTCTTGACTGTTCCATTCCCCAAATTATCCCGGGGGACGATCTACCCCTGGTCAGCTGCCCCCAAAACCCTATTGTAAAATAATAAGTGCCACTGCCCATAGCGCTGCTCAGACACCTACGGCTGGTGCTATATAATGTCAGGGTGCCGAATACCAATGGTGTGTAGTCCTGATTCCACCTCGGGCTCTTTAGTTCGCTGCCAGGCACTCTCTGTCCCGTTATCTCACTCTTAACTGTCTCTTTCTCCCTTGTTGACAGATTATCTGTCTTTCTCTTCCTCCGTCTTTCCATTTTCTGTGTTTTTCCCTCTCTTGCTCTCGGGAAATGTCTGATGAAGAGAATTAAGTGCCTGTCCCCAAAAATAAGTGCAGCTGACCCCATCGGCATCAAGTAAGCAGTGAAAGCGTTCCTTTGCTCACAAGCATAACATGAAAAAACACTGGCCAAGACTAGAAGCCTTACCGTGCGACCGACACGTACCCGTAGCCGGTCCATCCTGTAGATGAAGTACGATGCGCATAACTGCCAAAAACACGACCAACACGTAGGCTGTGATTCAAGCTCCATTCTCCGTCCGAGCCGTAACTCCGAACGCCGAACCGAGTCGGCCGGAAGCAGTATCCATAGCAGTGTCCGCCCTGACAAGTACGATGCGTACTTCCTATGCGCTGCACGGGTCGCCACGTACGGCACGTCACAGCATCCGGAAAACAAGCATATCAGCTACAATTCGCGCCACAACTCAATCCATGGCTACGAGACGGACCAGCTTGCAGCGGGTACGAGACGGAGCAACAAGCAGCGTGTACGACACGAACACATCATGAATCCCATCGCACAGGTCATACCAGTACTCTACATCTATGATCGGATCTGGAACCAACGCCGACTACGCAGGCGGTAAGTCACACCCTACCGCACAAACAAACGACACGTACCCGCAAAATGGTACACACACACAGGGGATCCATATCCTGGCCACTAACAACAGGCCACCATAGGGGTTGCATGGCCAGCATCACTAACACCCCCACCCATAGGGCTTATGTTGCCCATCACCCCTGCCACCCCCAGCCATAGGGCATATGTTGCCCATCACCCCTGCCACCCCCACTCATAGGGGACATGTTGCCCATCACCCCTGCCACCCCCACTCATAGGGGACCTGTTACCCAGCAGTACTGCCACCCCCATCCATAGGAGACATGTTGCCCATCACCCCTGCCACCCCCAGCCATAGGGGACCTGTTGCCCATCACTACTGCCACCCCCACTCATAGGGCTTATGTTGCCCAGCACTCCTGCCACCCCCATCCATAGGGGACCTATTGCCCATCACCCCTGCCACCCCCACTCATAGGGGACCTGTTGCCCATCATTACTGTCACCCCCAGCCATAGGGCTAAGGTTGCCCATCACCCCTGCCACCCCCACTCATAGGGGACCTGTTGCCCATCACTACTGCCACCCCCAGCCATAGGGCTTATGTTGCCCAGCACTCCTGCCACCCCCATCCCTAGGGGACCTGTTTCCCATCACCCCTGCCACCCCCACTCATCGGGGACCTGTTGCTCATCACCCCTGCCACCCCCACTCATAGGGGACCTGTTGCCCATCACCCCTGCCACCCCACTCATAGGGGACCTGTTGCTCATCACCCCTGCCACCCCCACTCATAGGGGACCTGTTGCCCATCACCCCTGCCACCCCCACTCATAGGGGACCTGTTGCTCATCACCCCTGCCACCCCCATTCATAGGGGACCTGTTGCTCATCATCCCTGCCACCCCCACTCATAGGGGACCTGATGCTCATCACCCCTGCCACCCCCACTCATAGGGTACCTGTTGCCCATCACCCCTGCCACCCCCACTCATAGGGGACCTGTTGCTCATCACCCCTGCCACCCCCATTCATAGGGGACCAGTTGCCCATCACCCCTGCCACCCCACTCTTAGGATGGGTGATGCGCCACACATCCATCATACTCCAACATTAGGTATGTCAGCAAAATACTTCCCCCCTAACATCATGACAACAGTGTGTAGTCTGTGACAAATGCCCACAACAGTGATTATGACTTCGAACATACAATGTAACTAACAGCACATGTGTGACCAACAAATGAGTGTGCCCTACACAAGGCAAGCATCACTATGGCACGGTGTCAATGTAAAAAGAACACCCCCTCACTGTGTAGAACAAACGTTAAGTGTGGGCTTCCAAACTGCAGCAGACGTTGAGCATTGTGGTGATGGGGTCTAAATCCCCACTCATCACAGTGACCAAAAGGGAAGTGTCATCATGGTCAAAGCTGCAAATAACAAACAGCATGTATGATCCCTGCTCCCAACACATTAAACACTTCTGGGGCGAAGTAGTGGTCGTGTCCCATTCCCACAGGGATGTGGTGAGGCTAACAGTGCTGTGAAAACATAACACACTCTCGGCCATGTGCAGACAAGCACCACACATGGGGGCTGACAATGCATACAGTGTACAATGACACAAGAGCAGAAGTGACCATCACAAAGCATACACACATCTCGAAAATAGACACACTAATCAAAACAACCTGTGTAGACTGTAGGTGTCAGCTCACAAACTCCCATTCCATGCCAACAATGGCACCTAACAACCAGGATGAATGTGCACAATGATGTGATATGACTCACAGGGACAGCAGGGAAAATCACAGAAACAGCATCCAGACAAAGGCCCACAACAGCAATACCAATGCATTGATGCAGATGCACAAACACAAACAGGCAACCTCACACTGCACATCTGACACAACATGTGTGTGTGTGTGTGTGTCTCAGTATTCCCAGGCACCTACACAACACATGAGCGGGGCTGAACCACAGTGACACAGATGTGGACACAGTGCCATACAAAAGTAAACCATCATTGGGACACCCTTAGTGGGCAATCAGGCATAGTGAGATGAGAGGGAGCACAACAGACACATGTGACACAAGCTTGAATGAACACCAACTAACAAAGCAACAAAGCAAGAGACTGACACACAACAGCACTACCCCCAGGGACCAGACATTGGGATGACACAAGCATGCATGACACCTCCACTGTGATGATAAAGGCAGATGTCGTACAAACTGGGAAACCCAGACATGTGTCCTGTTCCACAAACGTACATCACACATACACAAACACAAATCACTCGGCATGGCCCCTCATCCATGGACAAACGGGAGATAGGGGACCATCAATGCAAACATTTACATCAGTCCACCCTCAACAACACACACCCTGAACTGCAACAATGTGCATCTGTGAAGCCCACATGGACAGGTGACATTGTACATGCACCCCTGACAAACACAGGAATGTTGGGAGGAACTAAGGTGCACAGACTCATCACACAAGGACAGTTTACAACCCTGGGGAATGACAGACATACTGCACAGTGTGTGGTACATGGCCATGACGTCAAAGCTCATGTAACCTTCAGAATACCTGCCACAGTCCCAGGACAATGCAGAAGCTAAGGAGAACCACAAGGCACACATGCTGACACCTGCCAACATTGCAGCCCTGAACCCGACAAGTGGGAGCAGTCACACACACATACACATGCCACAATCACTGAAAGGTACCACCTAGGGACAACTACATGATATTGCGAATAAACAAGTGCCTTGGGGAACCCTGACTGTGTCCCATCTGTGTTTGACAACATCATCACTACTCAGAACTGACAAATTCCAATGATGATACACCAATTAACAGTAGTGTGTCATGCACCCACACATCTGGTAGCCCATGGCAAAGTAGTGAGATGAACACAGTACCACTCAGCAAGCATCAACAACAGGAACATATCAAGGGAACACTGCCTGTGTGTGAAAAAGGATGTGGACACACACACATGCTCATACAACACACACCATGGGCCCAGGCTTTGTCACGGGGCAACACACTTACTTGAGGGGACCCAACTCCTGTGGAAGCCCAGCTGTGCCAAACATATTCACAGCACATCCCATTCATGTCAGCAGAACACTTGGTCAGTCAGCCATCAGTTACCACACAATGAAGGCTCTGGTCACAACAGCCTGGGTACGGGAGTCTCCCCTAAGTCATCTGCACATACTCAAAACAAATGTCTAGCAAGTTGCACAGAGGACCCAGTTGCTCCTATACCAATAATGCCCACACCTGTAGGTCCAGTGGTGATGCGCACAAAGTCTGTGAAATTGACAAATTGGACAATGGGAAGCACATCATATGTGCATGGGTGTAAGCCAGAGATGTGACCATGCAAATGAAATGTTCACAGAAATGTCCACAAATAGTTGATCATGACACACACATGGAGTACCTCACATCAACACATCAGTTTTCAACATTGGAAACCAAGCATTACAGGTGCAAGGGCATGTTAAACATCATCAACATAATGTACAGCTAAATCAAGTTCAGAGGGAAAAAGAAAAAAGGTTTATTCAGCATATTAAAAGTTAAACGTCCGTTCAAACAAAAGGCCAATGGCCAGTCCATGTCCAAATGCCAAGGAGTGAACTAAAGTGACAACTGTCACACGTTGCTTGCCTGCAGTGCTAAGGACCGGGGTCATCCCCTCGGAGGGGCATACATGGGGGCAGGCCAGGCACCGCAGGGACAGGATCAGGGCGCAGCAGAAGGAGGCAGTGAAGAGGTGATGGATGCAGGCGAGACACTTGCAACTGCAGTGGAGCTGACTGAAGTGGTGGGTGCAATCACAACTGTGGGGCACAAGTCAGATGGGGTGGGTGCCGGCACAACTCCAGTGGGCAGGTCAGATGGAGTGGATTGGGTTCCCACTGCAGTGCCCAAGTCAGGCGGGGTGGTCGTGGACTCCACTGCAGTGCCTACATCCATGGGAGCGGAATGGGGTGCAGGTGAGGTCGACAGGACAGGGGGGGTCACGGTCCCCACATCCGTGGCACTAACCATCTGACCAGGTGTGGAGGAGCAAGTGGAAGGGTGAGGGCCTTAGCATTTTGGGGATGGTGTATCTGTGGGTGGGGGAACACGGGGCAGGGAGTGGTGGGGGAACCTCTGGAGTGGTGGTGGCCTGGGGGATGGAGGACGGAGACTTTGCCTTGGAGGTGCGTGGTGGCGGGGGGGTCTTGCTCTTCTGGCTCCGGGGGGACTTGCGGGTGGGGGTCTCAGTCTGACTGCGCCTGGGGGAGGGTGTCCGGGTGTAAGGGGCACTCACCTCTGTGTGTGGGGACTTCCTCTTTCCCTTGTAATCAGGATCTGCTGGGTCGGTGGGGAAGAGGTCAAGGTCACAGAGGAAGACCTTTTCTGGAGATGGGATTGCAGGTGAGGCAAGGGAAGGGGGCTGGGAGGGAGAGGTTTCAGAGGACTGCGGAGTGGTTGTGGATGACTACGTGTGTGTCTGCAAACCAGAGCCTGTGAGTGTGGTATCAGTCCCCTGTGCTTGCTTGTGTGAATGTCTAGACCTTGGTTTGGGTGTTTGTGTGCTGCCCGTGTCTTTGGCTCTGTGAGAATGTGCAGGTGTTTGTGTGCTTGGGACAGGTAGGCTGCTGGGCATCGTGGGTGTTGCAGGGGTAGGAGGGGTTCAGGACTGTTGGAGAAGGGACACTGTTGTCGTCAGGGATGAGGCCATGGACTGATTGGTCCTCTGTAGAGCAGACATGCCAGATGAAATGCCCTCCATGAACGACACCAGTTGCGTCAACAGACTTGTGTGTGCATGGAGGACCTTCAGCATCGACGTCTGCCCTACATGGATCTGTCTAAGTACGTCCACAGACTCCTCACTCAGGGCAGCAGGGGACACAGGGGCATGGGGTGTGGTGCCTGCCACAAAGGAGACATGCTCCCGAACACGGGAGCCTACAGGGACCTCTGGGATGGGAGCCGATGGGAGGGTGGTGATGGTGTTGGTGGTGGCGATGGTGGGGACAGCCTCACTAGCTGGGGTTTGGCGGCTGCTGACACCCGTCTCCTCAAGGGAGTCATCCTCAGAGCTGCTGTGGCCCTCAGCTGGGGGTGATAGTGCTGACGACTCCTCTGTGTGGCTCCACTCGCCCTCCGTGCCACTGGGTCCCCCCAACTCCTCTCCTTCTGTCCCTGTCAGGCTCTGTGGCTCCTCCTGGTCCGTGGAGTTGTCTCCTCCTGTGGCTGTGGATGTATCTGGATAGGAATAGGAAGAAAGAGAACAACATCAGTCACCTGCACTGACTGCACACACCAGAGTGAGTACATCACATCACAGGGCAAACCGTGGCATCATCAGCTGAACACTGTTCAAAGTGCCAACACTGTTTAGAATAAGCCAATTGTCATTCTCAACATCAACCATGGCACACATATCCCTCCTTGACTTGCACCCATATGTCTGTTGCATGTTGGATGCTAATACCCCAATGTCCTGACATGTACCACCCACACATTAGTTGGACATGCAAGTGAACATGTAGGAGTATGTCATTATACACACAGCTCATCTCTTGCCACTGACTCAGTACAGGTGTCCGGATGAAGGGATGGGGAGAGACTCATTTCACATGCTTGTGATGCATGCCAGCAACACACACTATGATGTTCTCATGTCCTGATAGTCAATGCCACAATGGGGTGCATGGTGCACACTTGAACACAATGCAGGATCACTCATAGCAAATTAAATGCCATGGCACTGGCATGCCTGGAAAGTCAGTCAACACTGTCTCCTGTCACAGGGGCAGGGCATCCAGACAACAACAGTGTTGGAAACAGCCCACTCCCACTCCGCAGGGTGGTGGTGGACTCCCCGAACACACTGTGGTAGCTTGGCTCGAGTGGTCAGGAAACAGGCACAGTGCTAAGCATACAATATACCCATACAATAACCATGTGTGCATCCGTTCCAAAAACGACTCTACACCGTAAAAATTATGAAAATATCTTTCTTTATCTTTTTCTCTTAGTTGCTGATTGGAAAAATAAATAAGTCAATCACAATATACAAATTTTAAATAGTGCAGGTCAAATAAATATTGTCTGAAGATTCAATAAATAGGGATGATCATAAATACAAGGGACATAAATATAAGTGCAGGTAATACAGGCAATTAAATATTCTGAGGCAATAAATACTGTACCCATAAATATTGTACACCAACAAGTCCTGTGGACCAATAAATATAGTGAAGCAATAAATAGGTAAAAACTCAATAAATACAGTGCCCCCAATAAATAATTAAAAGTATACAGCAACACTCATGTAATCAGATCACTTTTCAATTCTTAAGGGCTGATTTGGCCCAGGCACAGCTTGTAGGGTTGTGGAAGGCTTGAGGGGGACTACTCCCTGGCTGGGTCAAGGCTGAGGCCTAAACTGAGGTAGATCAAGGGGGGAATACCAGTGCCCTGGCTTTCTCTCTCCACACAACCTCTCTAGGTTAGTCCCAGTTCACCCCTGGCACAGTCAGGTTGGTTCCAGCACCTCCCTAGCCCCTTAGAGCAGTCTCTCAGGTCTCCACAGGGCCTTAGGCGCCCTCTACTCCACTTACTGCCCTTTTTCTGATGCTCCGACGCCGCTGGAGTCGTGTCGATGCCGTGAGGCGGTTCCGGTTCGATCTCGGCGGCCTCGGCACAATGTCAGTTCTTTGACGACGCCGGTAGAAGGTTCCGGTCCGATGTCGGCGGCCTCGGTTCGATCTCGACCTCCGATTCGACGGCGTCGGGCAGTCTCTACTCGATGTCGACTTCGGGCGGCTCCGGTCCGATGGCGCTCTCGGCTTCGATGACGTCGGCCGGCCTGGCCTCGATGTCGACTTCCGGCGACTCCGGGGTGCGATCCTCACCCCCGACCTCCGGTGCTCCTCCTCTCAGGTTCCGGGCGACTCCGGAGTGCGATCCTCACTCCCGACCTCCGGTACACTTCACCTCGGTCTCCGACGACTCCGGAGGGCGGACTTCACTCCTCCGATGACGCCGCTCACTCGACCTCGGTTAACTTCCTCCTCGACCTCTGGTATTCCTCACGACCTCCGTCGGCGCCCTCTCACGACCTCAGGCGGCTCCGGGTACGACGTCTGCTTCTTCAGTCAGCGCCGCTTCTCCACCTCGGGCTCCAGGTCTCAGGCTACTCGACGCCGGACTCCAGGGAAACCAGTTTCCAGGTCAGGATCTTGCTGCTTTCTGCTTCTAAGGCCTGTTCCTGCTGTCCAGGTCCTTAGGATGAGTTTTTCTGGCTTCTTCCCACACAGGGCTACAGGCTGGGATCCATCAGTAGGGACTAGTATCAAGGGTGGGTTTATGGACCCCACTCCAGGCACAAGTTTCCACCCCTGCTGCTTCACTCCTTCCTCCTTCACTGTTGTGCTGCTCTCCCTTCACCAGTCAGGTGCCAACTGCCAGCTCCAACTGCCAACACTCTGTCTTAACCTCCCAACATTCTAAACCGCCTCCAACTGTCACAGAGTTCTGGAATCTTCTGGAATGTTCTGGAAGGTGCTGGTAGGTTCCAGTGGATGCTGGTGATGTCACAGGTGGCCACCATTTTGTGCTTCAGGCCCTCAGACAGAAGTTTCAGGGGTAGCTAAAATGGCTCCCTGAATCTGCAGCAACACTAAAAAGTCTGGTGGTTCCCAAAAAGGAAAAATTCAAACAGGGTTTGAGGCAAAAGTGGGACAAAATAAATAATGATGAGGAGGGACCACCCAAAGGGCTGACAGGTCTAACACGCGTCCCCCCCAGCTGAAAGTGGGGAGAGCTACCCAACCCCTTGGGAGTTCTCATCACTAAGGCGGAAATACCTTGAGAGACCGTCTGCATTGGCGTGGTCCACTCCAGGCCGATGTTCCACCTGAAAGTCCATCCCCTGTAGGGAAATAGACCACCTCAACAACTTGGGATTCTCCCCCTTCATTTGCATCAGCCAACGAAGGGGTCTGTGGTCGGTCTGAACCAGGAAGTGCGAGCCAAACAGGTATGGCCGCAACTTCTTCAGAGCCCATACCACTGCAAAGGCTTCACGCTCTATTGCACTCCACTTCTGTTCCCTGGGAAGTAGTCTCCGGGATAGGAAGACCACGGGTTGGTCCAGACCCTCTTCGTTGAGTTGCGATAACACTGCCCCAATGCCATGTTCTGATGCATCTGTCTGGACAATGAACTTCTTGGAAAAGTCTGGGGCCCTTAAGACCGGGGCCTCGCACATGGCTTTCTTCAATTTCTCAAAGGCTTGCTGACAAGCCTCCGTCCAGACTACCCGTCGAGGTTGTTTCTTGGACGTGAGCTCCGTGAGGGGGGCTACGATGGTACCGTACCCCTTCACGAAGCGGCGATAGTATCCCGTGAGGCCCAAAAATGCTCGGACCTCAGTCTGTGTCTTGGGGGGTTCCCAGGCCATGATGGCCTCGATCTTCGCCTGGAGGGGTTGCACCGCTCCCCTACCCACCAAGTGTCCAAGGTACACTACCGACCCCTGCCCGATCTGGCACTTGCTGGCCTTGATCGTCAATCCAGCTTGTCTCAGGGCCTGGAGAACAGCTTGCAGGTGACGCAAGTGATCCTCCCAGCTGTTACTGAAGACGGCTATGTCATCCAGATAAGCAGCAGAGAAACTCTCCATTCCGGTGAGGATCTGGTTTACCAGGCGCTGAAACGTGGCAGGTGCGTTCTTGAGCCCAAAGGGCATCACACAGAACTGGTAGTGGCCATTGGGCGTGGAGAAGGCTGACCTTTCCCTTGCTCCATCTGTCAAAGAGATCTGCCAGTACCCCGAAGTAAGGTCAAAGGTACTTAGATATTGGGCAGCTCCCAGCCGGTCAATTAATTCATCCGCCCTAGGGATCGGATGAGCATCAGTTTTTGTCACTGAATTCAGTCCCCGGTAGTCCACACAGAACCTCAGTTCTGGTTGGGCACCCGGTGGTGCAGCTTTCGGTACTAACACCACCGGACTAGACCAGGGGCTGCTAGAAGGTTCAATCACTCCTAGCTCCAGCATCTTAGTGACTTCACTATGAATGCTGGCCTTCACCTTGTCTGACATCCGGTAGATCTTGGACTTCACAGGTGGGCTGTCTCCTGTGTCCACGTCATGGACGCACAGGTGAGTCCTACCCGGGACAAGGGAGAACAACGAAGAGTACTGCCCCAGGACCTGGCGACAGTCCTCCTGCTGTTCAGGAGTTAGAGATGGGGAGAGAATCACTCCCTCCACCGACCCATCCTTCTCTTGAGACGCAAACAGATCAGGGAGAGGCTCGCTTTCAAACGTCCTCTCCTCCGTCAGTCACCATCATCAAGATGACTTCGGGCCTCTCGTGGTGGGGTTTGAGGCGGTTGGCATGCAGCACCCGCAGGGGCTGACGAGGGGTCTTCAGGTCCACCAAGTAGGTAGCCTTACCCTTCTTCTCCAACACCTCAAAGGGTCCTGACCAGCGATCCTGGAGGGCGCTAAGCTCTCCCGGTTCGATCACCCACACCTTCTGGCCAGGCTCCAACTCCACCGGGTGAGCGTTGTGGTCATACCACGCCTTCATTACTGCTTGGCTGGCTTCCAAGTTGTCAGAAGCTTGCTTCCACAACTTAGCCATTTGGCTCCGGAAGGCCAGCATGTAGCTCACCACATCCTGGGGAAGCTTTCTGGGAGTTCTTTCCCATCCGTCTCTCACCAGGTTGAGAGGTCCACGTACAGGGTGCCCATACAGAAGCTCGAAGGGGCTGAAGCCCACTCCCTTCTGTGGCACTTCCCTGTAGGAAAAAAGTAAACAGGGTAGGAGGACGTCCCATTTCCTCCGCAGGCTTTCAGGCAGACTTCTGATCATGCCTTTCAAGGTTTTGTTAAACCTCTCCACCAGACCATTGGTCTGGGGGTGGTAAGGAGTGGTGAACCGGTATGTCACTCCACACTCCTTCCACATCGCCCGCATATACGCTGACATGAAGTTGGTCCCCCTGTCGGACACAACTTCCTTGGGAAAACCCACTCGGGTAAAGATTCCCATTAGGGCCCTAGCCACAACAGGTGCTGTTATGGTCCTCAGAGGTATTGCCTCTGGGTACCGTGTGGCATGATCCACCAGAACCAGGATAAACCTGTGACCAGCTGATGTTGGCGGATCCAACGGACCCACAATGTCGATGCCCACCCTTTCAAAGGGGGTGCTAATGACAGGAAGTGGTTCCAGGGGAGCTTTCAGCTTCACCCCTGTTTTCCCACTGGCTTGGCAAGACACACATGTCCGGCAGTAGGTATCGGACGACACTTTCATCTGAGGCAAATAAAAGTGTGGGACAAGACGGGCGAAGGTCTTGTCTTGCCCCAGGTGTCCTGCCAATGGTATCTCGTGAGCCAACTCTAGAAGGAAGGCTCGATAACGTTGAGGGACTACCAAGGCTCGTGACGATCCGTGTAGGGGTGCCTTGGGTTCACTGTAGAGGAGGCCATCCTCCCAGTAAACACTGTAGTTCCCTTCAACGTTCCCTGCTGCCTGGGCTTCGGCCTGTCGCCTCAGCCCCTCAAGGGTAGGGCACTCCCTCTGGCCCTGGCAGAATTCCTCCCTGGACGGGCCTCCCTCCACGTGCCACTCGGCCGGGATGGGTAGGTCCTCCAGGTTGGTAACGTCCCCCTCCGCAGACTCCTGGTCCACCACCTCCGGTGGCCTATCCGTCCTACGGGGTGGGGACGCCGAGGCAGGCTCCTCCTGTCCTCGGTTCTTCCCTTGACTGGCAGCTGGCTGGGCCTTTGTTCCAGGCTCCAGCCGAAATGAACTCCCTCTTCGGGTAGTCGCGGACCTTGTGCTAACACAGGCCCAGTCAGGTGTACCCAGCATCTCGGTGTGAGTCCGGTATTCCACCTCCTTCCAAGCGTTGTGCTCCATGTCATTCCCCAGCAGACAATCGACTGGCACGGCAGGGCTTACGGCAACTCGAAGTGAACCTGCAACCCCCCCCATTCAAAGGGAACCTCGGCCACGGGATAGTGACCTGTTCTGCCGTCAGCCATCGCGGCTGGGTGGAGTACATCGGGAATTACCTGCTCTGGAGACACCAGTTGACTACGCACCATAGTCATACTGGCTCCTGTGTCTCTCAGAGCCTCCCCTCTTTGGCCGTTGATGGTGACCCACTGCCCATACTTTGCGGTATTTGCGGGCACCTGGATCTTAGGAACCATCTCCCGTTCTCCCAGGGACACTAAAGTGACACCCGCCCACTCCCTTCCCTTAGTTAAGGGCATCTCCTCCCCGAGCACTACACTAGCTACTCCGGGGGTCTTTCCTCCAGTGGGAGGGGGTGGTCGTTTCTGGCACTTCGGATCTCCTTTATAGTGTCCAACGCCACCGCACTCGTAGCAATGGACAACCCTTGGCTGCTGACTCTGGCCAGGATTAGGGTTTCTGGGTGGGTTAGCCTTAGAGGTGAATCCTGTCCCCTTCCCTTGGAAGTTATTTTGGGGGCCTTTGGAGAACTCCTTTTTCTTTTCCCCTCCCTCTTTCTTCTGGGGGGCGCCCTGTCCGGCCTTTTGAGTATCCCCTCCAGTCCCCCTTGTGGACACCCGGGTACTAGCCCAAATGTCCGCCTCCTCAGCAAGCTTCCGGGGACTGGTCAGCTTGCTATCCACCAGGTGTTGCCGCAGTTCAGGGAAACATTTCTCGAGCAGGTGTTCCTTCAGTACTAGGTCAAACAACCCCTCGTAGTTCCTCACTTCACTGCCCTGAATCCAACCTTCAAGTGCCTTCTTTGCATAGTCCAGGAAGTCCACCCAATTCTGTGTGCCCAGTTTGTGACTACCCCTGAACTTCTGTCTGTACTTTTCAGGTGTTAGTCCAAACTTTCTGATGAGCGCCAGTTTCATGGTGGGGTAGTGGGTCTGCTCATCCTCTTCGAGGGCCAATAAAGCATCCCTACCAGCTGGAGGCATGTACTTATACAATCCCCCTCCCCAATACTTCACTGGAACCCCATGGGCCCTCAACGAGACCTCATAGGCTGCTAGCCACTTGGCGATGTCGTCACCCGCCCCATAGCTAGCTACAATGTCCTTTGGCAGGTAAGGTTTGGGTTCCCTGGTGGACTCTTGGATTTGGCTGCCACCATTAGGAACAGGTTGTGCCCCGATTCTCAAAATCTGAAGATCTATTTCTTTGAGTCGCAATTCATGGGCCATCCTCTGCTCCTCCTTCTCCTTCTCCAGCCTTGCTAAGTCCCATGTGAGCTGTCTTTTCTCCCTCCGATCTGCTAACTCCACCTCAGATAAGCCACCGCTAGAGACAGTGCTGCCCTTCCTAGAAAGTGTCCTGGGCCCTGCCGACAGGTTCCCCACCTCAGGTTGGTACATCTCAGCCCCCTCGGGGTCAGGCTCTCCATCCCTGTCTTCCTCCTCAGCCTTGCTTTCCCTGCGTGCCTCCCCCCAAGCCCTTAAGCTGGTTTGGAGTGCACCCTTCTTTGCTCCTGGGGGACAGTACACCCCCTCCCGCTGGCAAAACTCCCTGAGTTGGGCCACAGTGTACGTTTCTAGATTTTCTAGTACAAACTCCATCTTGCCCACTCAGGTTAGAGGACAGGTTTTGTGCAGTAACAATGCAGGGGGGTACCTTTAATAATACCTCCTCCCACCACCAGAGTAAATTTGGAAAAAACAAAAACCCACAATTAGGAAGGCCGCTCTTGAGAAAACTCCCGGTGTAGGCCTATGGACTACCCACAGTTATTGTTGAGTATACGTAGGCACAGCTCTATCCCACCACTGAACACCAATTTATGTTGGAAACAGCCCACTCCCACTCCGCAGGGTGGTGGTGGACTCCCCGAACACACTGTGGTAGCTTGGCTCGAGTGGTCAGGAAACAGGCACAGTGCTAAGCATACAATATACCCATACAATAACCATGTGTGCATCCGTTCCAAAAACGACTCTACACCGTAAAAATTATGAAAATATCTTTCTTTATCTTTTTCTCTTAGTTGCTGATTGGAAAAATAAATAAGTCAATCACAATATACAAATTTTAAATAGTGCAGGTCAAATAAATATTGTCTGAAGATTCAATAAATAGGGATGATCATAAATACAAGGGACATAAATATAAGTGCAGGTAATACAGGCAATTAAATATTCTGAGGCAATAAATACTGTACCCATAAATATTGTACACCAACAAGTCCTGTGGACCAATAAATATAGTGAAGCAATAAATAGGTAAAAACTCAATAAATACAGTGCCCCCAATAAATAATTAAAAGTATACAGCAACACTCATGTAATCAGATCACTTTTCAATTCTTAAGGGCTGATTTGGCCCAGGCACAGCTTGTAGGGTTGTGGAAGGCTTGAGGGGGACTACTCCCTGGCTGGGTCAAGGCTGAGGCCTAAACTGAGGTAGATCAAGGGGGGAATACCAGTGCCCTGGCTTTCTCTCTCCACACAACCTCTCTAGGTTAGTCCCAGTTCACCCCTGGCACAGTCAGGTTGGTTCCAGCACCTCCCTAGCCCCTTAGAGCAGTCTCTCAGGTCTCCACAGGGCCTTAGGCGCCCTCTACTCCACTTACTGCCCTTTTTCTGATGCTCCGACGCCGCTGGAGTCGTGTCGATGCCGTGAGGCGGTTCCGGTTCGATCTCGGCGGCCTCGGCACAATGTCAGTTCTTTGACGACGCCGGTAGGCGGTTCCGGTCCGATGTCGGCGGCCTCGGTTCGATCTCGACCTCCGATTCGACGGCGTCGGGCAGTCTCTACTCGATGTCGACTTCGGGCGGCTCCGGTCCGATGGCGCTCTCGGCTTCGATGACGTCGGCCGGCCTGGCCTCGATGTCGACTTCCGGCGACTCCGGGGTGCGATCCTCACCCCCGACCTCCGGTGCTCCTCCTCTCAGGTTCCGGGCGACTCCGGAGTGCGATCCTCACTCCCGACCTCCGGTACACTTCACCTCGGTCTCCGACGACTCCGGAGGGCGGACTTCACTCCTCCGATGACGCCGCTCACTCGACCTCGGTTAACTTCCTCCTCGACCTCTGGTATTCCTCACGACCTCCGTCGGCGCCCTCTCACGACCTCAGGCGGCTCCGGGTACGACGTCTGCTTCTTCAGTCAGCGCCGCTTCTCCACCTCGGGCTCCAGGTCTCAGGCTACTCGACGCCGGACTCCAGGGAAACCAGTTTCCAGGTCAGGATCTTGCTGCTTTCTGCTTCTAAGGCCTGTTCCTGCTGTCCAGGTCCTTAGGATGAGTTTTTCTGGCTTCTTCCCACACAGGGCTACAGGCTGGGATCCATCAGTAGGGACTAGTATCAAGGGTGGGTTTATGGACCCCACTCCAGGCACAAGTTTCCACCCCTGCTGCTTCACTCCTTCCTCCTTCACTGTTGTGCTGCTCTCCCTTCACCAGTCAGGTGCCAACTGCCAGCTCCAACTGCCAACACTCTGTCTTAACCTCCCAACATTCTAAACCGCCTCCAACTGTCACAGAGTTCTGGAATCTTCTGGAATGTTCTGGAAGGTGCTGGTAGGTTCCAGTGGATGCTGGTGATGTCACAGGTGGCCACCATTTTGTGCTTCAGGCCCTCAGACAGAAGTTTCAGGGGTAGCTAAAATGGCTCCCTGAATCTGCAGCAACACTAAAAAGTCTGGTGGTTCCCAAAAAGGAAAAATTCAAACAGGGTTTGAGGCAAAAGTGGGACAAAATAAATAATGATGAGGAGGGACCACCCAAAGGGCTGACAGGTCTAACAAACAGTATGCACTGTGTCACAATCATAGCTCAGGGGTAAAGCAAATTCTGCAGCTGACAAGTGCACTTGCCCATCCCCTGCAAACAACATATCCAGGACCCAGGAGACCCCATATCATGCAAATCAGACATATGAGTCTCTGCAAACACAACTCCATGTACATTAGCACATCACAGTCTGCCGTGCATGTAACCCAGCTGCCTGAAGTACACAGTTGCATACACCATTGTGCGCTGTCAGATGACCACACACCTATATGTCACACAGGTCTTGTCTCTCACAGTCACATCTCAGATGTCCTCCTGACCCTCAAAATCATGGACACCCAGTTGTACGTAACAGGAAGCCCCACCATAATGACACAGAGGCAGACACCTGAAGGCAAAGGTCACAAAGCACAACCTGTAAGTTGATACACAGGAGTGGGATTACAGAGTGTTTCTAAATGCTCTTGAGGAGGCATGACTGCCCAGGTCTACGTGAAACAGTGTTTGGCCCTGGACAGTAGTCAGGTGGCTAAGTGTGACATACTTGATATACATACTCCTGAGGCCCCCAAATTGGAGTCCCCTGGTGCATGGGTTTGTTTGAAATACCCCAGCCACATGTGGCGAGTCAGACCAGAAATTGGAACACATATCAAGGGCACACATAGATCACATGTCAGATAACAGGCATTGGGCAAACAATTGAACCACCCATGAAACATACAACAGAGTCACAGGAACAGATGCTGTCCGGTAGCTGAAGCATAGCTGACTGCAGGGACACAGTGCCCTAGTGACACTAGCAACAGACTGTAGGGGCCACACCTGTGGAACAGATGAGGAGGGTGCATCATACAATTGAGGGACCTGAGTATTGGACTACAAGACCTACGTAATGTGGAAGTGTGACCAGGCCAAAAGACTGCAATTAGCATGTCAGACATAGTACACAGATTAGGCATGGACTTACCCCCTTCTTGCTGCTGTCTGGCCTTCAGCTGCCTATCCAGGTCCGAGAAGACCACCGCCAGGATCCGGAGTATGTGGGGGGTCAGGGTCCGGTCTCCGCCCCTCCTGCGTGGAGGTGACAGCTTCAGCTGGACTCTAGCTATCCTCTGGGTCTAGCCCTGAAGGTCCTGCCACCTCTTCTGGCAGTTGCGGATCCGGCGCTTGTAGACCCCCACCGAACGAACTGCCCGGGCGATGGTCAGCCATATCTCCTGCTTCTGGTGGGCATCAACCTGTGAGGATGACAAAGTTAAAAGTACATTAACACACATGCCCCATATTTGTGCTGCACACATTTAGATATACATGTCATCATCACAAAGGGAAATGAGTTACACAGGTAATGCAACCATGGGGAAGGACAAATCACCTGCATGTCTGACATGTTAACAATGCCTGGGAAGTTTAAGCTTGCAATAATGCACTTTAGCAGCAGAACACCTGTTCATTACATGTACCTACACACTTTGGGTGATGAAAGTAGTCAGTGAAAATGCTTGCCACTGGTGTACACACTGCTAGTACTGCTAGTCAGACAACATGCACAATTAGGAAGGCAGTGGACTGCATACTCACCTGCTCCCCTGGTTACCCATACAGCTTGCTGTACTGTGGAAGGAGCCCGTCCAGCAGGGCCTGGTTTTCCTCCTCAGTGTAGGCTGGGGCCCTCTCTAGAGTATGTGCCATATCAGGAGCCAGAGGATGCAGAGACAGCAGCAGTGGTAGCAGGGATATGGTCCAGGAGCATGTAGTGCAGGCAAGTGAGCTCCCTGGGGGGCAGCCAGCCTTATATCTGTGCTGCAGAGGCAGAATCTGTGCCATGTGTCCCAAGTGATAGGTCCAACACATTGCATTCTATGAATCTGGCCAATCCATGGAAATGTATGACTCGTACACGCCTTCTGCATCGTTCAAATCTTCACCTTCATGAAACACTAGTATTTGCAACATTGTTGTAGGCATCCAACTGAATTTCCAGCGCGCAACTCATACAAGTTTTGAATCTACATCCGTCTCCATGACAGTCCAGAGCCAATGGGTGCGTCCGGCTCGGTCAACTGACTGTACATCGCGTATTTTGAAAATACACATGCACCCGTCTCCATACGATTCAATGGCCAAGGCGTACGCCTGTCTTGGACCATGCCTGCCCGATGCGTATGCATCATAGTCACCCATGTCGGACCTCATTGCAGTCAATGGCAAAGCGTACGCATGGCTCGGTCATGAACCGTGCAATGCGTACGCATTGTCACCCGCGTCGGACCTCATTGCAGTCAATGGCAACGCGTACGCACGGCCCGGTCATGAACCGTGCAATGCGTACGCATTGTCACCCACGTCGAACCTCATTGCAGTCAATAGCAAAGCGTACGCACGGCTCGGTCAGGAACCGTGCAATGCGTATGCATTGTCACCCGTGTCGGACCTCATTGCAGTCAATGGCAAAGCGTACGCACGGCTCGGTCATGAACCGTGCAATACGCATTGTCACCCGTGTCGGACCTCATTGCAGTCAATGGCAAAGCGTATGCACGGCTCGGTCATGAACCGTGCAATGCGTACGCATTGTCCCCCACGTCGGACCTCACCGGTGTGACTATTCGACAGAGGATTGAACACACAATTACTTGCCAGGGACACCTGTGCACACCTACCACACTACAGCATTGGCCACACAGTGTCCCATGGCATGTAAGGCTGCATTCCCTGTGTGTTGGGGGGGCCACATTTGGTTTGTTGGGTGGCACTTTTGTTCAGCCACTCCCAGGCTGTGCACGTGTACATGGGGGCAGAATCCTTTGTGTGTCATGCACATTACCACTGTGATGTGCAAATGTACAGTAATGGGCATGAGTCACGGACACACTTTCATGTGGGATATGTTTAGGACATGTCACATACACCCTGAGTCCTGGGGGTGATGGCATGTACGTCACAGTGATACCTGTAGCCACAATTCTGATGTGCACCCACAGTCTGTGTGCATGTTGTGTCTCAGATGTGTCTGATCTAATGTGCCCAATGGGAGACAGTCTCCACATCCATGTGGTATATGCATCTACCTTGATGGTGTGTGTGTGTGTGTGTCTAAGAGACGTACATGTAGAGCCTGCAGGGACAACAGTGGCCACTGCCTGTGGGACTCACGCTTGCCTTGTGGTGTGTACGTGATACACCATGTCCATGGCAGTGCCGATGTGGCAATACAGGGACCCTGGGTATCTGCTTGGCAAAGATCTGTGATGCCTGGGAGACATCAGGGCCTCACTAGTCACTGTGGTGTGTGTTTGTAACGTCACAGCAGGACATAGGTCGGGTGACACAGCCAGATGATTGGCCATTGCACTACATGGGACTCATGTGGACATGTAGAATTTATTTGTGTGGTGATGGTCATGTAGGTGACCTATGTGTCCATGCCCAACAGCACACACCTCAGTACATTGTGTAATGTCATGATCTAGCATGTGATATTGAACCTGGTCATGGCCACATGGGTGGATGAACCAACAATCTTCCTTTGTCCATCTCTGTTCTGCAGGGCACCAGCTGTCCATCGACCGTTCCAGGACCTTGCAACCACGCAGGAACGCGACTTCATCCGACGGTACCGCTTCACCAAGCCATTGATTAAGGAGTTGGCGGAGCAGTTGGCGCCGCATCTGCTACCTGGCCAGACATACCCTACAGCACTGACCCCAGAGGTGAAGGTGATGGCAGCCCTGCACTTCTTTGCTACTGGTACCTTCCAGTACACTGTGGCTACAGCAGGTGGTATGTTGCAAACAATATTTAGTTGTGTGCTACGCGATGTCTTGGAGGGGATGTTGCATTTCCTTGACCTGTACATCAAGTTCCCTATCCCAGCTGAACTCCCTGAAATAAAGGATGCCTCTTATACACTGGGGAGGATGCCGAACGTCATCGGATCTATTGATGGGACACATGTGGCCCTGATACCACCACAGGCACATGAGCAGGCATATTGTAACAGGAAACATTTCCACTCGATCAAAGGTCTGGTGGAATGTCTTGCAGACATATGTATCACACGTGTGTGCACGGTTCCCTGGTTCTACGCACAATGCCTACATAATGAGGAGTAGTCGCATTGCAACGCTGATGTCACAGATGCCAGCTCAGCATGCCTGGCTTGTCGGTGTGTACTGACTGTTTATCATTGTGTGTGTTTGTCAATGTTCTATTCCGCACTCCTACAAAACTCAGCTACTTGGTCATTTTTGTGTGTGTAGGTGACTCCGGATACCCCAACATGCCGTGGTTGCTGACACCCCTCAGGAACCCTGTGACACCAGCCAAGATGCGCTACAATGAGGCACATGGTCGGAGCAAGAGGGTGATTGAGCGGACATTCGGCCTCCTGAAAGGCCGCTTTCGCTGCCTGGACAAGATCGGAGGGGCCTCCCATATGAACCTGCAAAGGTGTGCAAAATAATCCTTGTATGCTGCATGCTACACAACATGGCAGTGCGGAAGAAGGTGCCTCTCATCCAAGATGACGATGACGATGACCAACCTCTGGCACCTGTGGAGGATCCCGGCCTGGGCCAAGATGCCAGTGATGACGATGATGAGGGTGACGTCCGCTCACAGCTCATCAACAACTGCTTCACCTGAATGTGAGTTTTCAGTATTGTTATGTCAATGTATGGAGTTAGCCTGGAATGTGATGTGGCTGCTCTGTTGCTGTCTGAGTGTGTCTGTGTGCCACTTGACTGGATGCGTGCAGTGATGTGTCCATTCAGGTGGTGTGTACTCCACAATAGGGTAGTACTGCTAACTTGTTTTTGTGTAGGTTTATTGTGACATGTTTTGTGCATGTGTATTGCATTTCATTCCTGTTTTGCTGTGCTTTTGACTGTGTCTTGTGTCTGTCCTTCACAGGGTAGTTTGCCTGTTGTTTGTTCAACACTGATCCACAACACCCAGAATCCGACACCAGTGTGGGAGTAGTCATTTGACATCAAGCAATGTGCCACACACCCCTGGACTAAAATTCTCAGACACTCTGTGACCGTGTGTCCACCATAACGTATAATTGCCTTGCAACTATTTTTGAATAAACATGTTGCTGATGTGTAATGAACCTGTGCTATGCTTTGTTAGGTGCGTTGTCTGTCTTCCCACATCTGAGTGACATTTGCTTACCTTACCTGTGGACTTGTTAACACTGACTGTGGATAGGTGTTGTGGTTGTGCATACCTATGTGTTTCAGGTCAATATCATTGTGTGTGATGAGTAACATGGCCATGGTGAGTATGTGTTGTGGTGCCATAGTGGTGTGTCTCCCTCACATGTGTCACATCACCATGACTCACCTAACATTGGTCACATTGTTGCAGTATTTGGCATGCACTGTGTTGTGTAGCAGATCGGCATCTCCATGACACCTGACAATTTGGAATCACAACAGAGGCAAGTATGGTGTACTGGTGAGTTTATTTTCGAACATGTGTGAGGAAAGTGCACAGGATGGTGGGTGCTGTACATTGGTTTTGGAATCCAAAGTTTACATTAGATTTGGAAGTGCTGGTAGATGAAATGTCCAGAATTAAGTCCACAGTCATCTGCTACATTGGCCCAACATGAACCCTCCATGTCATGTGGGCGAGTTGTGTGTGACTGAACAAGGTGAACGGGTTGCGCACAAAGAACATTGTCCAGAACAGGTTTAGAGGCCCTGGGGGATGTGCTGGGACATCTGCCTCTCACACGTCATCAGGTGCAGGCCTTTGCGGTGCAGGGGACTCTCCGCCAGAGTCCTCCTCCCTCCCTGTGGCGCTGGCAGATGATGTTGCAACAGATGTTGTGGCCACACAGGGAGGTGTGGACAGGTTTGTGTTGATCTGGCGGAGGCATTGGAGTATGTCCCGATGCACCACAGTAAGGGCATCCCACTTGGCCTCCATGCGGGCATGGTGGGCAGCCTGCTCCTGTTGCATGTCCTTGAGGATCCCCACTACCTGGCCAAATCCTCTGGTGCTATCCTGGTACGCATCTATGATGCGTGCCAGTTGGGGGTCATCATGCAGTCCAGTCCCCTCTGCAAGGCGCGCCCTCTGCCTCCCACCCCTCCCAGCACCCCTATCCACACAGGCAGGACCAGCGGCGGAACGCACAGGTGACACTGGGACCCCTTGGGTGGTGTTGCTGGTGGTGTTTGCTGTAGCTTCCAGGGGGGTCCTGTGTCCCTGTGCTGTGGGTGTTCAGTGGCCTTGGTCTGTCTGTGTTTACGGGGGTGCCCTGTCAGTGTCCAGATGCTGGAGGCATGGGTACAGGGGGTGCAGATGTTGATGCTGCTGGTGCTACATGATGACTCACACCGGAGGGGCCAGGTTGGTCGTCATCATCCGAAGAGGACAGAGACAGAGTCAAACCAGAGAGCTCAGTGTCCACCAGAGTCTGGGCCTGGGAATCCTCTTCATTTGGTGCTGGGTCCCCAGCACCACCTGTGTTTGGAAGAGACACACAATGTGAGTTATGTTTCTACAGGCATTAATGGTTCACAAACATGACCTTTTCTAATGTACGAACAGATGCCTGCCTGTACACTGCTTTTTTCCAGCTTGTCACTGACAGAGTTTGATATTGTTGTTGCCCATTTCCCAGCAGGGCTTTGTGCTCCTCACAACAGAGCCCAGTGTCAGACATCTTGTCAGTCCCTTCCCACTCCCTGTGAGGCGAGCATGGTTCAGTGTATTCTTGCTGGGCCATGTGGGTGGGTATAGATTGTCTGTGACTGCGACTCCCATCATGCTCTTGGCTAGACCCCCCTTCCCAGCATGCCCATACTTCCTCCCTCTTGACTCTGCTTCCCTGTGAGGGGGTGTAATAGCAATGGCAAGATGTCTGACTGTGAAGTCCTGGTGTTTGTTGTTGCCCATTTCCCAGCAGGGCCTTGTGTTCCACACAACAGAGCCCAGTGTCAGACATCTTGCCAGTCCCTTTCCACTCCCTGTGAGGCGAGCATGGTTCAGTGTATGCTTGCTGGGCCATGTGGGTGGGTGTAGATTGTCTGTGACTGCGACTCCCATCATACTCTTGGCTACACCCCCCATCCCAGCATGCCTATACTTCCTCCCTCTTGACTCTGCTTCCCTGTGAGGGGGAGTGACAGCAATGGCAAGATGGCTGACTGTGAAGTCCTGGTGTTTGTTGGTGCCCATTTCCCAGCAGGGCCTTGTGCTCCCCACAACAGTACCCAGTGTCAGACATCTTGTCAGTCCCTTCCCACTCCCTGTGAGGTGAGCATGGTTCAGTGTATGCTTGCTGGGCCATGTCCCTCTTGACTCTGCTTCCCTGTGAGGGGGTGTGACGGCAATGGCAAGATGGCTGACTGTGAAATCCTGGTGTTTGTTTTGCTACAAGGCCAAAGAGAGCCCCTGTGCTTCACATAGCAGCATCCAGTACAGGGTATCTTTTGATGATATTTCACAGAGGTGTCGGTCAATGCATTCTACCCGGTGAGTTGTGAGGAGTTTGTGTTGAAGGGGGGGTGTCGTCTCCACATGCTGGTAAGTATGGTCAGAGCTGTCAGTCCTCCTTCCCACCCGGCCAGACATCCCATCATGAAACGTGCTTCCATTGTAGGGCGTGCAAGTTGTCTTTCAGGATGTCAGTCAGTGGTGTCCTGCTTCTGATTTACGCACATGCCCTACCAGGGCCTTGTGCTCCCCACAGCAGGACCCAGTGTCAGCCATCTTGTCAGTCATTTTCCACTCCCTGTGATGTGGGCATGTTTCAGAGAGGTCTTGATGGGCCAATCAGGAGGGGGAGCAGTATCTGTGACCACAGACCCCATCATGCTTTTGGATACACTCACTTCACCTGCATCCCCACTATTCCTTCCTGTCAGTCAGCTGCACTGTGAGGTAGTGTGTTTGTGGTGGCAAACTGTCTGGCAGTGTCGATTTAGCTTTGTGACACTACCTTGCTCTATTTGTTTGTAGGTTGGTGCATGTCATGACACAGTTCCAAGTCACTATGAGATGGCAGGTATTGTGTTTGTCTGACTGGCAAACACATCTTGGGATGATTATCTATTGGTTACTGTAGCTTTGCTTGCGGTGCATGGTTTCACTGTCCCCTTGCCACACAATCTTGGGTATGTTGTTTGTGTACTCACCAGGCTCTGGTATGTCTGTTAGCCTATGGACGCTCTCTGGTGGTAGGATGTCCCGCACCTTCTCCTCCCAGGTCCTGAAGTAGACTGGTTTGGCAGGAGGGCCACCGCCGGTGCACTGACTCAGGGCGTGATCTTTTTCGAAGAGTTTCTTGACCCTCCTGCGCACGTCATACCACCTGTTCTGGATATCGTCCTTTGTGCGCCTTGCTGGTGCTTGAGCGTTCACCTTGTCCTCAATCCTCGCCCACATCTTTGTTTTCTGTGACATGGGGGTCCTTTGGACCAATGTACCAAACAAATGTAGCTCTACTCTGATGATCTCGTCTACCAGCACTTCTAACTCACTATCTGTGAACTTTGGATTCTTCTTTGGGGCATGGTGATGGGTGGTGGTGGTGAGGGATGTGTGTGTGAGGGTGCAAGTGAGGGTGGGTTGGTGTTGGTTTTGCTGCCTGTATGTGTGTGCTTTTGGATGAGGTGCTGATGGTGTGTGAGCTGTGTGATGGGTGAGTTGTGAGTGTGTCTGTGGTTGCTGTGTAATGGTGTTTGCTGCTGGCTGTGTCTCCTGTTTGCAAGGGATCATGGTAGTGATTGTAGTCCTTTATATAGTTGGAGTTGTGGGTGTGTCTTTGTCCCAGGTTTTTTTGTATTTGATATTTGACAGAAACGGACACTGATGTTGGCTAGTGCGGGCTTCTCCGCCTCTTTCACGCTGCCTATCTTCTATGTTTCATACGCGTCGGTCGCGGAGATCTCTATTTCTTGTGGGCCCGGTTTCCTGTGCGTGTCGGTCGTGCGGCTTGTTCTCCGTGCGAGTCGGTCTGGGTTTACACGCATTGCATCGTACTGCGCGGATCGGACATCGCGGGTACGGGTCGGTCGGGTTCATTTCGGGTTCGTATCGATCGGTGAAAATCGTGTCGGTTTTCCGGCCGGTTCACTATTTTCCTTACGGCTCGGTTGTGCGGCTTGTATTCCGGACGTGTCGGTTGTAATTCACACGCGTTGCATCATACTGCACGGGTCGTATTGGCGCTGGTCCGTGTCGGTCGGTATCCTGTCCGGGTCCGTGTCGGTCAGTACGATTTGCGACCAGAATCAGAATCGGCCCGTAATGTCATAATGATTGGTTGTAGAGTTTGATGATCCAATTTCTGAATAAATTGCAAAAACACACTTATCTTTTTTATCTGGAACACTGAAATCCACCTAAAAAAGCCAAAGATAGTCACATCCAGATATTTGTACTCTGAGAAAGTCTAAATTAATTCAGTAATCTTGCTTTTAGCTGAATTCACTGAATGATAATGAGCATTACAATAAATATCCACCCTATCAAGTAATCTCTGTAGTGCAACTGGGGTGTGGTTTAACAATCTGGGTAGAAAAATGCAGGAACAAACAGTCCACCAATTTTAGAGGAGGCAATATTTGAATCTCCTACAATTCTCTTTAAATCACTAATGCACATATTACATAGTAGAGTAGATATGACACACCCCTGTTTTACTACCGCATACATTGCACATTTCCTGGCAAACCCCTTACTTACCATGTTCCAAGAGGATGACAGCCTAAGGGCATCATTAGGTGACGTAAAAAGGGACAACCCGCCATAAGTGCGGCGGTCTCGTGGGGATGATTAGGATGCGCTCGCCATACTGGCGGGCGCATCCTGCATTTTTAACATTGCGGCGGGTGGTGCTTTCAGCATCACCAGCCGCAATGCCAGATATGCAATTTGTGCATTTGCATGCACAATGTGGCAGGCACCGCGTGGTGCCTGCTGCATTGTGCCTGCAAATGCAGGGGGGTACCATAGGTACCCCCAATTGCACCCCTCACCCCCCCCAACTTCATGGGGGCCGCAACGGGCCCCCAAATGTGATTCCTGTATGCCTTTCTGCTGCCATGGAAAGGCTGCTCCCCGCCTGCATACAAATATGGATGGCGGTGTCTAGCAGACACCACTACCATATTAACCCCTTGTGTGCCACACCCTTTCCCCGCCCTGTGCCGGGCGTTGCATTAGCGGGCGGGGTTCATGGCGAGCTGGACTCGTCATGGGCACAGCGCAACCGCGGCCCATGACATGTCCAGCTCGTCATGGGCACAGAAGGGGTTAAACCCTTTTCCGCCCGGTCGACTCATCTACCGGGAGGTAAAGCTGTGGTACCCCGCCATACTGATATGACGGGGGAAATGGGAGGCGGGCGGGGGATTATGTCGGGCGGATCGCCACCGCCATGCTGGCGGTGGCGATCCACCCGACATACTAATGGACCCCAAAGTATCTTCATATGCTAAAGATACATCTTGAATCAGAATTTTACATTACGATGGCCATGAGATCAGTTGTGCTTCTCAAGAGAGTTTCAGTTGTCACTGACAATCAGTATCTCTATAACTTGGTTTGATGGGACAGTATCTATCCACTAGAATAGGAGGATACACTTTGGGTGTGCAACCTTGCCTTCAGTGTCTTCAGTACTGCTTGAGAAATTTTGGAAAACATGGAGGCCATTCAATGGACGTACAGATTTTTTTGCACAATGAGGGAAAACATGCCATCAGAAAGATTCAAATTAGCACAATGGCATGGCATTCTTAACTTCATCTCTGCAGTTATTGACCAGATAAAGGTAATGAAAAGACTGGGTAAAGAGGTATGGAAATAATGTATGAGATTACATAGCATTCTGTCTTTTACCGAGCTGTTGATTATGACTCAAATTAGACCTCAAACATCTTTCATTGAGCCACATTGAGCCACAAGAGCTTTCATTGTGCCAGAAAGGAAATTGCATATAAGACACCATGTAAATAATTGTAATTCTGAAGTTATAGGGAATATTGATAGAAGGGCAGAATTTCCTCTAACAGTGTTAAGAGTCACTCTTCAGTTTCACAAAGAGAGACTTCTGGCATATGCCCTGAATCTTTAAAGTTATTAGAGTATCTTGCCCCTATAACTATGCCTATTTGTCTGGTTGAGGTTCACAAGATAAATGCTAACAAAGCAGAAACAAATGTATCCGTTATTAAGTAATGGGTTTATTAGATTAGTGACTGTAAACCAATAATTAGACAAAATATTTGGGGATGCTAGATGTGTTCTATTGAAACTCCACGTAATTTTGATACCTGATAAAGGTGCTCTTTTTCTAAGCAGAAATTGGATAAATTACAGATAGATTCATGATTTATTGTAGAAAGTCTCTTGGCATACGAAGCAATATGAATACTAAAAGTTGCTACTCAAATGTATGTGAGAAGTGTTATGTGTTAATGAAGATCTCTGTTCTGTATCTGAATTTAAGACAGTATAATATTTACATTAATGCCCGTTTGCTGCTATTATTTGCACCTAATTTATATCCATGTGTAAATGAATGAAGAAGTAAGTGTTCAAACAGTTCTTGTGCCCATTTTGTTTCTGCTGTTACTGTTTCAGCACAGTTTTGCATGGACAGTTGCCAGTAACTAGTACACTTTGTTTATGTCAGAAAATAATCTGACACTGGTATTCTGGTACCACAGCTGCCAGGGTGAATAAAGTTGGTAAGGATGATAAAGGATTAGAAGAAGGGTTGTCATAATCAAAGTGGGCATTTAGAGGTGAGAAAGAAAAAGTTGGTGAAATTACCAGGGCATTTGGCAAGTATAATATATATTAGCTATTGCTTGGCTTTTAAATAATTTTTCTTTTCAACCACTGTTCACTTCATACGGATTTTCACTGTTCGTGGGTATCCAATGTATGTTTTTTCTTCAAAGGCTTAAAGGGGTGGGTGTGTTGGAATGTACTTCTTATATTGGAGAGTGATATCATCCAAAGGGTGATTCTGTGAAATAACAGATTGCTTTTAGTATGGTCTGGAGAAGAACTATGATTCATAAAGCTGAGCAATTAGCCCTGTGTGTGAGAGTGACAAACAGAAATCAAGACTTGGTGTAAGCAGCTGCACACTTCCAGGATTGGGAGCACAGCCTGGTCAGCATGGCATAGTATGATAACAGAAAGCAGGCAGAGAAGACTGATTTTATGTGGCAGAATTGGTATCAAGAAGGGTGGATACCTGAGAGATCTCTGGAGGAGAACAATCTACAAATGGTGTTGGGAAACCCTTGTTGGGTAGCTGTGCGCATTATAAAATTAATTTAACATAACAGCATAACAATGGTGGCCAACAATTACCTGAACCTGGATAGTGATGGGGCAAGTAGCAGTCATCTGAGCCTTTGGGTCAGGCAGGATGTCATTGTTTAGGTCCACCACCTGAACCACCAAGTTGTAAGTTGTCCTTTTTTCAAAGTCCAGAGAGCTGAGAAGATGGATCTTGCCTGCAATAAGAAAGAGAGGCAGCAGCAGCATGGTCAGAAGATCACTGCAGGATGCCAGTTTCTGAAAGGAGGAGCTTTATATAAGATAAGGAAACTGTTTTAAGCTTTCTTTCACATCATGGTTTCCTGGCATTGTTAGCAGTAAAAATAATTCTACTCTTGGGAAAACTAATCAAACATATATGGGTCTTGTAACCAATAGACAGCACTCTTCTCTCATACCTGAAAACCACATCCACGTTGAATTTGTACGGAACTTTTAATTATCTAAAGGGTAGCATACAGCCATCCATTATTGTAAAATACTTATATCTGTTGCTGTAAAGTGATATTTTCACACATTAAAAGCATACAAAATTCAAAAATTGAGGCCTATAATTCAGGATATCAGTTATACATGAAACAGCCCTCTCCACACAATATGGCGCAAAAGTTAATCTGACAAAAAATCTTTTGCGGGGACACAAAAAGGGAAAAAACACAAGATAGTACACATGAATCTGTTTCAGTGTTGCTGGTCAACTATAAACTTTTTAAAGTAATATGTCGTGTTTCGCTAGACTAATCGTCTACTATATTACAATGTGTAGCGGATCCTGCATAAGAAAAAGATATACATTCCTGGCATTATTGACATCACTGTAAATTGATGTGTCTCATTACCCTGGGGCTTATACATTAAATATTAAATAGTGAGACATTTCTGAGCCCTTGTTACCTATTTTAGACTATGGGAACTGATTTGCCCCAAACTGCCACTATACTGCAGTTATCTTTTTCGTAACCAACTGTTGAAGAGAGTCTCTATGATATGAAGGCCCACCACCAACTCATCAGAAATATGAGAAAAACAGCTATCAAAGACAGAATCTCCACACATGCGCACAACAGCAAAGAGCTCTTCATCATCATCAAAGAGTTCGCCCAACCCACCAGCAAACCTACTGACATCCCTCCCTCACAAGACCTCTGCAACAAACTCAGCACCTTCTTCCACCACAAAATCAAGTACATTTACGACAACTTCGACGAAGAAAGCCAACACCCTGAACCCTCACCAGCCGCCCGACACCCTGAAACCAACGATCGACAGATCTCACCACCAAAGACACACTGAAGACAATGAAGTCAATCCACTCCTGGGCCCCCACGGACCCCTGCCCCCACCATATCTTCAACAGAGCCACCGACAACATCACATCCATGCTTCGACACACCATCAACCGCTCCCTGGTGAACGCCTCCTTCCCCGATGACAGGAAACACGCCAAGATCAACTCCCTCCTAAAGAAGCCCTCGGCAGACCCTACCGACCTCAAAAACTACAGACCCATCTCCCTGCTCCCGTTCCCAGCGAAAGTCATTGAGAAAGCCGTCAACAGCCAACTCGCCACCTCAACTCTCCACCTTCATCGAAGAGCACAACATCCTCGACTCCTCCAAATCCGGCTTCAGAAAAAACCACAGTACAGAAACCGCCCTCCTCGCCACAATGGACGACATCCACTTCCTCCTGGACAGAGGAGAGACAGTAGCCCTCATTCTCCTCGACCTTTCAGCCGGCGTCGACACAGTCTCACACCGCACTCTAACATGCAGGCTTCACGAAGCAGGGATTCGGGACAAGGCCCTCGACTGGATCCGCTCATTCCTCTCCGGCAGAACGCACCGGGTCAGACTCCCTCCTTTCCTCTCGGACCCTACACCAACCACCTGAGAAGTCCCCCAGGGATCCTCCCTCAGTCTACATGGCTCCGCTCGCCCCCATTGTCAGAACCCACAGACTCAACATTTTTTCCTACACCCAACTCATCCTCTCCCTATCCAGCGAACCCAACGCAGCCAAACACAACTTTCAAGAAGGCATGGAAGCAGTAGCCAAATGGATGAAAAACAGTTGCCTACAACTCAACACGGAGAAAACAGAGGTACTCATCATGGGCACACATCCTGATGCCTGGGACGACACCTGGTGGCCCCCCGCCCTCGGAAGCCCGCCCACCCCCACGGACCATGCACGCAACCTCAGAATCATCCTGGACTCCGAGCTCAAAATGTACCGCCAGATCTACTCCGTCGCATCCTCCTGCTTCCACACCCCGGCCTCCTACATGAGAACTTCAAATGGATCCCCCTTGAGCACAGAAAGACCGTCACTTACGCCCTCATCACCAGCAGACTCGACTATGGCAACGCACTCTACGCTGGAATAAACAAAAACCTCACCTTCAAGCTACAAAACATCCAGAACGCCACCGCAAGACTGGTCCTCTACCTGCCAAGACACTGCCACAACTCCAAGCACCTGCGCACACTCCACTGGCTCCCCATCGAGGCTAGATTCACCTTCAAGATCCTCACCCACGCACACAAAGCCCTCCATAACGCCGGACCAGCATACCTGAACACCCGATTTGCTTTCCACGCACCCCAAAGGATGCTACGATCAGCCCAGCTCTCCTACGCCGTGGTCCCCATGCCACAAAGACCAGATCGGGAGGCCACTCCTTCTCCTTCCTCGCGGCCAGAGCCTGGTACGCCCTACCGCTCCACCTCAGACAGACTACATCACTCCCAATCTTCACGAGAAACCTCAAAACTTGGCTCTTCGATAGACCTCCTCCTTGATGGACTGGAACCTGCACCCCGCCTTCCTCCCTAGCACCTTGAGACCTCCACGGGTGAGTAGTCACGCTTAACAAGCACCTGATTGATTGATTGATCCATAATACATTTTAAGCATTTGTATATTCCGTTATACCGGTAAAATCTTTTATGAAGGACCAAACCATACTATTTCATCTAGATACAAAATGGGCCAGTAGAACAGCCCTATCCTTTTGTATGAGGAACATTTGTTTTTTTTATGAGGTTGCTCAAAGAATACGAATTTCCACAGGAACAGTTAATGATATACATTAGAAGCAGTGGAGAGAGGAGAAAAGTGATTATTGGTATAGGTTGTTAGAGCTCGGCCTTTAGGGGTACTGTAGAATCGCCCAAAGTGAGGATGTTGATGTAGCTCTGAGTATGGAGGGTGATGTAGCAGCTCTGAACATGGGAATGGTGTAATAAATCTGAATATAGGAATGGTGTAGCAGCTTCAATATGGGATTGGTGTAGCAGCTTTGAGTGGGGGGGTTGGCATAGTATCTCTGAATGTGGTGGGTGATGTAGCAGCTTTCAACATGGGTTTGGTGTAGCACCTCTGATAACGGTGTTTGTGTTTTATCTGTGAATGGGGTAAGTGGTCTGGATGCTCACAATATGTGATGATGTAGCAGCTCTGAAATTGTTTTTTGTGTGGTGTCTGTGAATGTGGTGGGTGATGTAGCAGCTTTCAACATGGGGTTGGTGTAGCAGTTCTGAGAATGGTATTTGTTTTTTTTCTGTGAAGGTGGTAGGTGTTCTATTAACTCACAATATTTGATGGTGTAGCAGCTCTGAGAATGGTGTTTGTGTAGTGTCTGTGGATGTGGTGGGTGGTGTAGCAGCTCACAAAATGATAGTGTAGCAGCTCCGAAGATGGGTATGTTTTAGTATCTGACTGTTGTGAGTGATAATACGTTCGGACTATGGGGTTTTGGAAGAGCCACTATATGTAGTGCCAAATTAGAAAAACAGTGCCTGAAATTTGCTATTTTTTTCAAAATCTTTTTATTGAAGTTTTTTTGAGCATCACATTGATACAAACATGGCAAGTATAATCACACCATAATCAGGTCAAATGCTTTAGAATTCTTACAGGTAGACACAGCTTGTGAACAAGGGTTCGACCCAGTATTCATCTATGTTCCTACGCCACTGCTCGTTCCTACAACTTGCAGTAGTGTAACTTTTGGGTATCAGCCCATTTGCGGGGGTACACTTACTGTCCATATTGTGCTCTTTAGTGAAAAAACATGAACTAGGAAATACAGGAGCAGAGAAAAAAGGAGAGGAAAAAAAAAACAACATGAACAAGGTACCATGGTGTAAGTGGTATAGAGTGAAACGGTGTGAGGGGTGAGCATTGGGCCGAGTCCTGGAGAAACTCAAGGTGGGAGGATATCTTCCCTGCGGGCCTCCTTACTTAGTCAGATATGAAAGAGGTGGAGGGCCCTTAGTCTAGGGCTACATGCAAACAAGGTTATGCCCTCTGAGAGTTATGCCACTAACGGGGACCAAATGTAGTCAAAGCCTTTCCGGGTGTCCTCCATAATGTCCGTTAGTCGTTCGAACGCCATTGCTCGCAACAACCTCGCATGCCACTGTGTGATGGATGGGGCCTCAGACTTTTTCCATGCTGCTGCGATCACCATCTTAGCTGCACCTAGGCATAACCACATGATAGCCCGGTCACTATTTGTTTGTCTTTTCAGGAGAGGATCTCTTAAGCCCAGAAGGATGTTTTCAATGGTCTCCGGAATGGGATACCCTAAAATCAGCTTTATTTTTAGGGGTCTGGCCCCCAAAGGATAACTACAGCATAAAAGGGGTCTCAGTTAGGCAGAGATATGGCTTCTCCCCCAAAACAATATATTTAAAGATAAAAGGTAAAATATAGTGAGGTTTTAAAGACTGCAACACATGCAGGGGTATTTTTAAAGTATTCTACCATGACAGCTATTTGTGATAAGTAGCAGGATATTGTGCACAGTGAGAAAAGAACTTTGGGAATCGCTCGGGCCTCATTTCAGTCCATGGTTTTCACTCTCCATGCTATTCTAGACAAAGGCCTGCCTCATGTAAATCAATACAGACCCTGCTCTTTAAGGAAACAGTCCGTCCTGACTACCAGGTGAGCCCCCTCCAGGAGTGACCACAAGCAACTGCAGGCAGATTTCGACCTACTTAGGTCTAATCAGTTAGGAACAGCTTGAGTCCTATGGTACAGTGAGTACAGGGCCCACATGTGGGCATACCTGTCACACTTATGGCCTAAACTGCAACAACAACAAGGTGATGGAGGGAATGCCTGAATTCAGCTTAGCCACTGGCAATTGCTCCTGCTACATTCCAGTCCATGCCACTGTAAACAAAGGTCCACTTTATGCAAATCAGTACTGACACTGCTCCTCATGGGAACAGTCAGTCCTGAACTGCTAGGTAGGGCCAAATTTAGAAGGGACCTTAAGCAACCCCAGAAGGATTTTGGGCTACTGAGGTCTCATCAGTGAGGTATAGCTTGAGATCTATGGCACAGTGAACACTGAACTGATGTCAGGGAATGTCCCTTCGCATGTAGGGTATAAACTGCAAAAATAAGCAGGTGATGGATGGAATACTTGAATTAATTTCATAAACTGGCAACTTTGGGCCGCAATACAGCCTAGGAATGAGGAGCCCTAATAAGGGAGAAACTCGTCTTGGGTTGCTTGTATTCCAGTTCAGGAAGGACCTGGTCTGACAGTTCGGGCTGGATTCTTTCTACTGGAGTAGGGTCAAGACTGATTTGCATGTTCCTTCTGTAGTATACAAAATGAGGATGTGGATTATTGCCCTATTACTGTCAAAACTTGCCCGTTTAATATTGAATGTTTCAGAAAAACCAATAAAAACATGTTAAAAAAATACTGATTTGCATATGGCTGGGCCCAAACTGAAGTAGCAGTGTACAACATAACAATGGTCTGGGATGTGGCCCGAGTTATTATCAGTGGCTGAGATTAATTTAAACATTCCCTCCATCACTTTTTTTGTATACTTCAATGCGACGCCCACGCTTTGGCCAAACGTGGGACCCATGCATGCTATCTTGCTGGACCCAAGTTTTACCTGATGGATAAGACGAAATAAGGTCAAAACCTGACTTGCGCTGCTTGTGCTCAGACATAGCCTGGCAGTCCAAGCTGGACTGTTTCTATTAAAGCAAGGACAAGACTGATTTTCATATGGCTGGGTCCAACCTGAGGTGGTGTGCAAAATAAAGATGACTGGGATGCTGCCCTAAGTAATTACCAGTGGTTGAGATTAATTCAACCATTCCATCCATAATTTTTTGTATACTTCAAAATTTGTTTTGATTGCATTTCTGGACAATAAAATTGATCAAAACTAAATAGAATAGAAGTGAAGTTATTCACCAAGTTGTTAATCAAGGCATATTTAAATAACAAACACGGATACTAATTGAACTTGTTTTGAAGACAGTTCTAAATACATTAAATCAGTTATGAGTTCACAGACATGATGCATACAAAGAAAGTTAAGGCTCCACTCTCAGTCAGCACTGTGCTGACTGTACCTGTCGCCTGTGGGAGAAACCTCAATAGAACAGTGAGCGAGTATTGGAATATGGCCATTTTCACAAGTCAAAATGAGCTAGAACTAGCCAGGCATGTGCCTACCCATCATTCCACAGCCTTCGGCTTGGTGCTTAATTTGTGTGGGTCATTGGAGGTGGCGGGTACAAGCCCTCATTTTTAAGGACCCAGACTTAACTTTTATTATCTGAATTTGAACCAGGCCAAAAGAGAAGAAGGGATACTAAATGCAGAAGATAAAGATAGGGGAACAGTGAGAAAGGGGAATATCAGGCGTAAAAACTAACAGACAAAAGTAAAAATAAATAGAAATTAAGAGGAAGGAAGAAAGAGGGACAAGGTAGAATCAAAACTAGACAGCCTTAGTATTTGGCAGAACTGGCATTAAAAATGGCCTGCTAAGAAACAGCTTTGGTGCCGGTGCTAATATTTTTACAAATTAAGGACCATGGAGTTGGGAAACAACAAACATGTTTTTCTGCACCAAGAGACCCATGATTTGGGTGAAAGCATACTTTAAGTATACGTGTTTAGTTGTGTTATTTTAAGCACTGCTTGGACCCCAGATCACTCCCACAGTGTGGCAGTGATACACCTTGGCCCTGCTCCTCACTCTGCACTGGTCTCTTCCTGTGTAGGTGGTTTCCTGCAGAGTGCTTCCAAACTGAATTAATGAAAAAGGCTAAAACAAATACAGAAAGAAGAGCCCTTCTTCTCCTTCCAATGAAGCATGCCTACTCTGATTGAAGCTCAGTTTTCTTTATTTTGACAGCAGAATGTATGTGGCCTTCTCGCAGAACTGGAAACAGACAAGGTGCATTCTGTGAACTTAGATTGGCCGCAGCGGGGTTCTGGTTATTTTGGGCAGTGCTGAGGAGTCATTGTGTTTTGGGGCTGTCTTATTGTCCCATATGTACATCAAATAACTCTAGAAGGAATTGTTTAAGAAAATATCTTCCTTTAATTTGTTTGTTATTTTTAAGGTCCACCAATACAATCCAGGCCCTTAGGATGCAAATGAATGAAATAAATTCAAGAAGAAAAAAAACTTAAATCACTTGGCGTGCTCGTGTGATTAAGTTAATATATGCATAATAGTAGTTATTGGAATAGATACATGTCTGTATGTCCCTTTGGCAGTGTGTGTCCCCGTCTGTGTCCCGGTGCCAGTATGCTCAAATAAACTTCTGTGTCATTGTCCCAGTGTCATCATTACAATGTCAGTGATGATGGGTTTTGTAAAGCCTACTGATACCTTTGGTTTCCTGGCACTAAAACACAGCCTAAAAAGAAATAGATTTAGAATAGCCAGGTGTTGCTGACACAGAGGGGAGGCTCACACTAAAACCAGGAAACTGACACAGGGGTACCAGCAATGACACCAGGCCCCTGACAAGGGGGCACCGACACTGACAAATGCCCAGGACCACAGGAACAGCCTTAGAGTCCTGTATCATGTATGTTTTTGCTTAGAAACTAACTGCTTGTTTCATCTTAAGTCAATTTCAAAGCACAGGGGGAGAGAGGTGAATAAAGATGGAAGGTTCTGGTGACCCAATAAACTGTGCCAGTGTGATGAGTATTTTATGAAGGATAGCTAGAAAAAAGATGTGAAATATTTACTTAAAAAGCATGCTGCTGCTGTCTTCTTCTGCAATGGTGCACAAACAGGCTGTCTAGTACCACACACACCATTGCACCACGGTGTAAAGAGAGAGAGGGGGAGGGATGTGTGTGTGTGTGTATACCTGTGATGTCCAACATAGGTTTTGTACTGGAGGTATAGCCTTCCAGTATAAAATCCTATGCCTAGATCATTTTTATAACATCCCACACATTGAACATGTACTAAACAATGAGGCACAATTCAATTGGTGAAATGTTAAGAGGAATAAAAAGATTTCACCAACTTTGTGCCTGCTTCAAGAAGGGTGTTTTTTTATGCAAAGCGCAGGCCGAATATCTTAGTAAATCGGATTTTGAATAAAATATCATAGGTGCTTTCACTGTAAAGCCCGTCGACCAGCCATGTAACGCCACCTTGAATCAAAGTGGCGTAAAGCGTAATTTATGCCAAGAAAAGAGCAACTTTCCAGCGCAGAATGCCTTTTGTACTAGGGAATAAACCGCCTTCCCAGAGGTTGTGCCACTGTGCTACAATACAAAGTCTTAGTAAATCTGCAATAATATTTTCCTAGAGAGAGAGAAAGAAAGAGAGAGAGAGAAAGAGAGAGAGAAAGAGAGAAAGAGAGAAAGAGAGAGAGAAAAAGAGAGAGAGAGAGAGCTCCACTTCAAAAAGGAAGCGTTGATAAGCATAAAATGGATATCCCTAATGTATACACTTTAGTGGCTTCTGCAGCATTATGATTATCCCTATATGTAGGAGCAGTTTCACTTATCGTTTGAAACTTAAATAAAGGTTTTTAATTTGCTTCACAATGCTGTGCAGGTCTTTAACTTGCTGGACAAACATATTGGGCCCGATTCATAGAACTAATCTGAGACAAAATCCTAAACTTACTACTTTTGGTAGTCACAGAATGCACTTACTACTTTTGGTTCAACTTACTACTTGTGGTATTCACAGAAGGCATTTACTACTAAATGCCTTCTGTGAATACCAAAAGTAGTAAGTTTAATCAAAAGTAGTAAGTTTAACCAAAAGTAGTAAGTGCCTTCTGTGAATACCAAAAGTAGTAAGTTTAGGATTTTGTCTCAGATTAGTTCTGTGAATCGGGCCCTTCCAGAGGGGAAAGGAGTGTTGAAAACCGTCTCTTCACCTTAACCTGTGAGCCGAGCCCTGCCTGCTGCCACTTGCATTGGTGGGGGAAGCATTATTAAGGGGGTGCCTGGTCCGTTAATGTCCCCTGTGACTATGGCCTTGGAGAGAAGGGAGGAGAGAGACAGAGAATGGATGGATGGAAAAAGAGGGAGATGGAGCAAGAGTTGGAAGGAAGTGGCCTGCTTTGAGCATTTTCTCCAAGGCTTCTTTTGGTTTCAAGTCTGGGCCTGGCGGGAACCTTTAAGGTATGCATTTTACTCCAGTTTATACTCACCACTCCTGGGGTTGATGTAGAATAGGGGAGGGTTGTTGGAGTCACCTCCGGATATCATATACTGAACATTGTTGAACTTGTAGTCTTTGTCTGTGGCATTCACACTCCCAATGACAGTGTCAAACGGCGCATCCTCGTTGACTGTGAAAGACTTCAAGGCGCCGCATACAGGAGGGTACTGGTTCACAGGTGTCACCGTTACAAAAATTGGAATTTTGGCTAAAGTGGGGTTAAAAAAAGAAATTCGTGATTTATTTTGCATAGCAAGTGAATATTTTATATATATATATATATATATATATATATATATATATATATACCTAATCAATGTACCAATGCTATTTAGAAAACTAATATTAAAGAGCAGATGAATGAGTATGGATATATCTTTATAGACGATTTAAGGAGAATAAGTGATGTACTGTTCACTTCGGGGGATTTTTACACTTCTCTTGTTGGGTAGGGGTTCGAGCAAATTGAAAAATTGCATTGCTGAGTAAAACAGAGATTCTGTTTCGAGCACTTCTGCACCACATGATGGCAGCTGTGTGCCTCTGTGGGCTATTGATCAACCAAGATGTAAGACTGTGATGAAGATAAAAGGTCATTTTGTTTTAGGATTGTTTTGTGAACGATGTGGATTCGTTGGACACGTGCCTCAGCCTCCTTCCTTACTCCCTGAAAGACTGTCGTCTTGGAGTGTTTGAGGGGACTCAGCGTTTGATTGGCTGGCGTGCCTGTCAGTGACGTGTTGCCTTACTCAGTGATTCGGAAGAAAATGTGTCTCGGACCGCGAGGTTTATGGTTTGGCTCGAACTCAGAGTTCTGCAGACAAACTTTTCAGGGACACTGTTGAAAAAATTCAGGTGTTGGATTTTTTGTCTAATTTTTCCCAATCAATCAGAGAGAATCTGCAATTTATTTTCCACAGGTCCGAGACAGCAACTTAATAAAACAATATCCTGCTCAGTCAAAAACAGAAAGAAAATGCGGGCTTAACCCCTATGCCATGGCGTAGTAACCTGTGTTTTTTATTTGAAGTACTACCCGAAAAATCTTAAAAAGTCAGTAAACCAAACAATAATATTCCCAAACCAATTTAATAAAAGGATGATTGTGTGAAACATTTAATAAACAAAATGACACAACAATAGGCAAAATAAGAATAGGAGAACCACAAATATGATGTTTTGTACTTAAGTCAAATACTGCCAAGAAGGTGGCCAGCAAGGACACAAAGAAGCCATATCGTACCAGCACTCCTCCATTACCCTGCAAACACAACTTACACGGTACCTCAGTCACTCCAAAATGTGTGTTACAGTCTTTGACAGTACGGTGAAGCCACAACCCAAACACCAGCAGTGTCAGTGCAGCCTTAGCAGATTACGACATGGCGAGGTGCTGGGCTGGGGGAATTGCCTGAAGGATGCCTCGGAAGCACAGTGATGTACACAGACTTCCATAGGGTGGGCATACCACCTGTCAGTGGGTCAGAGCGACGACTCCGGTTAGAGGCAACGCTGGTTCCAGACAAACCCCAAAGCATATTCACCAAGTAGCCCACAGAGAACAAGAAGAGCTATAATGTTGTGGAGACGGCAACAAAGGAGGCCGTTCATCCTGTTGAGGCCCCAGGATATGATTCCAGAACTGGAGCATGAAGAGCACATGAATTCAACACTTCGGGAACGATTACGATGTTGTTAGGAAAGCATTCCCACCGAATCGGGTTAGGAATGCTTTCCGAACAATTCGTATTTGGGGAGTCCTAGCGCCCGATTACGGTGTGTCTGGATGCTTACGGGCCTGGTTCGGTCGGTCTCGCATTGACTTCAATGGGAACCTGTGTCCAGAACGAGAACACAGAACACAGGCTCCCATTGGAAAAAGGGGTGGGTGGGAAAAACCTTGCACCCTGTGGCAGGCACCCCATGGTTGGGAAGAGGTGTTCCTTGGGTACACCCACTGGCCACATTTGGTCGCCTCCGGGTGAAGGGGGACCCGCAACGGGCTCCCAAAGACCCATTCCGAAAGCCGTTTCTTCTTGGTCAAACCCATTCGGAACAACTGTCAGAATCGGTCATCGTACTCGCTTGTTAGGAACCATCTCCATTGGGCTGTACGATTCGGATCCGAATGCCTCGGTCTGCCTGAAACCCATTCGGAACCGATTCGGTCAACCCGGACAGCTTCCTTGCATCCTACTCGGTCGTCCGGAATGGTGACCGATTCGGTAGGAAACAAGGGTCCCGAATCGGATTCGACAATGCTAAATCCCATCCGGAGCCCTTCCTAACTACATCGTATTCGGCCCCTTAAATGTAAAGCTTTGGATGTACACACATCTCAGGTGCCACTGTATCATTTATGTGATAGAGAAAATGGTCTGTTAAACACCCTAGAGCTTTAGACAAACCCCCACCCAACCAGCAAACGGGAGATCTGATAAATATTCATGATATTAAAGCATCCATGGCCCCACAAACTAGGTGGTCCGATGATTTCTTATAATAGCCTAAGGATTGCAGACATTGCTTTGTTGGGGTCAGCTACTCATCCTACACGACTGCCTGATACAGAGTAAAAGATCAGAGGAGCGAATATTGACAATAAAACAGGGACTCCTGAAAAACTGAAAAAGGGGGAGCCAACTGATAGAGAAGAAATTTGCCTAGGGTGCGCCTATGCCACCAGACAAAACTGCAATTAACACAGGGATGGCAAGCAGTAGGGACAAATGAGAACCATATGTGAAAGATATGATAACCCAAAATCAGAACAGAATTGACATGTAGGTGTACAACCGAGCATTACAGAGTACCACACCAGAAAAACAACCACTATCACTGGAAAAAATGGATATTACTGGAGAATTCATGTAACATTTCCTCAACGAGATTAAAAGCTTAAACAGCTGACTTTAAGACATTCCCTAAAGAACTGAAAGGAGATTTGGCTACTTTGGGACTACAGTAGATGATCTGGAAAAAAATATGGTTGGCTGTTTGGATGAGCAAGATATATTTATTGTTTGGCATTTCCCATAAACTGTTGATTAGTAGGCATTTTCAGATTTTGTAAAATTTCCAATGAGAATTATCGAATTGATTGTGAAATATTACCACAGGATATAATTGATTCCCACTAAGGTCAATTTTTCTTGTTGTTTTATTTAGCTCAGATTTGTGGGTGATATGGGCAAAAACCTTTGTTTGTAAAAGGAAAGTGACATAATAATTGGAGGTGACTTTAATATTGTGATTTATAAATCTATACTCAACACATGACTAATAAAAACCAGATTATGGATGCCTTCAAGCTGACCCTGCAGCCAGTGAAGATGCGACCAAATGCATTATAAACTATAGGAATGAAAATGATCGGAGCTATGTAGGTAACAGACCCTATTGGACTCCTTAACAGCTGTTTTGTGGGGGTTGTTTGATTCTTACCTCTTCCAGACTAGATAGAAATACAGTGGAAACACATGTCTCAAATCCCAACTGAAGCATTTAGAAGAGGCTTGCTTAAAATTAGGTATTACAAGCCCAAGTCTGAGCTTTGGATGTGGATAAAATTGAATATGCTTCGCTCCACCTGAGACACCATTACTATAGAGTAGTAAAACAGAATGCTTGCTGGAATGTAAACTCAGAACACAATGGGCGAAAGAAAGAATAATAGAGGGACACAAATGTGAGGCAAGAGAAGTGTTGCTGATGTCTTCAGCGCCTTTTACTCTAACCTTTATAGCAAAGAAAATGTTGCACCGGAACAAATTATTTCATGCCTAGCTGTCTCAGATACATAAAACTAACATTTGATCAAGCCCAACAATTAGAACGCACATTGAGGTGGAGAAGGTGATATCCAATATTTCATGCCTAAAGACCAGCAAAGCTCCAGGTCCATACACTATACCTCTCAATTCTATGATACATCTGCTTGCCAATCACATCAACCCTATGGGAACTGTGCAACTCTTCCAGGGCTACTATGCAAGAGGTAGTGAACACGATAATCCTTAAACAAGGGAAAGACGAGGGCCTCCATCAGTGCGGTAGCATTTGCCCCCGCAGCTCAAGGTGCAAGGAGCCCACGAGCTCCAGGGGGCCCCCACTGGGCATAAGCGGTGGGCCCCTGGTCTGAGAGCTCCTGCCTGGTTCCGGGCAAAGGGGGGGGGGGGTTCTATGTACTTTGCAGAGGGGGCCCTCAAGTTTTGTCACGCCACTGGTCTCCATTGCTTATATAGGCCTATCTTGCTTCTCAACCCTTAATACAAAAATATTAACAAATATACGAGCAACTAGATCATGCCATATTCTACGTGGCTTAATTGAACCATATCAATCTGACTTCATATACGTGATGTCCCATAACAACAACAACACAAAAGAGACTTTGCATATACTGAAAAATGTGCACAGAACACACAAAGAGTCACCACTCAAAAGATGAAAGTGTGTCCAACCGGTTGAATAGACTCTTCCTTGGTGGCATGCTTAAAGACTGTTTGTAGCTTTGTGCCCAGGGTCCAAGATTGGGTTATATTAGGCTACAGAAGGCCATCCACATATGGTAAAATCAATGGTGGCCTTTCCCCCCTTCGGTATAAACAGAGGAACTAGGCAGGACCATTCATTCTCTTCACTGTTGTTTGCACTCACTATGGAACTATTTACAGAGTGAACAAAAAATGGAAGGGTTGCCGGTAGACAGAGCTACTTTTAAAATGTCTGTGTGTAGATTTGATTACATAATCGCAACGATCGTTGTGTATTCTGGTTTCTTCTTGATACAGGAACTGAACTTGGAAAAATCCCATTTCCTAAGTATTTCAAGGAGGCGCTCTGTAGCTGTTCGGGCTGGGGTACTTTGGCCTGAAGGTGATTCGACTTGTGCATTGAGCATCCTGATTACTCAGAAATGATATCATTTGCAATGTTGTTGCTTAGCCTTTGAGAATTATCACTTGGAGTATTGCCTTCCTGGGTGCTTCACTCTGGGGAGTACTCCATTCCCTACAGCACCGTGACCATGGGCAAAAAGTAAGAACCAGGAACAACAAAAGATAAGGCCTCAGTGCCCTCTTCTGTTTAACAAATACAATGGGGGTCTTAAACGAGGAAATTAGGGCAGTGGAAGAAAGTCTGGGTGCGGCCAACTGAGCAATGGTGAAGTCTCCATCTGTTTTCCCTCCCCAATCACTGCAAACTAACTTGAACATTTTGGACCTGATTCACAGAACTAACTTAAGACAAAATCCTAAGCTTACTACCATTTTGGTATTCACAGAAGGCACTTACTCATTTCGGTATTCACAGAAGTTAGTAGTCCTAACTTTAGGGCTCCTAAATGCATTCTGTGAATACCGAAACTCTTAAAGTTAGGATTTTCTCAGTTTAGGAGTAGTAAAGTTAGTAGTCCTAACTTTAGGACTCCTAAATGCCTACTGTGAATACCGAAAGTCTTAAAGTTAGGATTTTTCTCAGTTTAGGAGTAGTAAAGTTAGGACTCCTAATACCGAAATGATTAAGTGCCTTCTGTGAATACCAAAATGGTAGTAAGTTTATGATTTTGTCTTAAGTTAGTTCTGTGAATCGGACCCTATGACCTTAAATGGAAGCCGGAAAAATACATGTATCATTAGCGAACCTTTGGATATTAACCAGGCCCCGGAAGCAGTTGTTACTTCCCCCACCCCCTCAGCCAAAACCGAAAAAGATATATTTTTTTTTTTTTTTTTTTTTTTTACAGTTTTATAAAACTTTATTTATGAAAGTTGAGCGACCATACATCATAAGCAAGTTACTTCAATGGGTTCATATGGCAGTGGGAAGCAGTACAGAGGTGACAAGGAGCATCACAGCAAGCATCGATAACACAAGATATCAATAAATCAAGATCGCATTTGAAATCCATATTAACTGTGCAGTGCGTTTCAAATCAGACTCCCCCTGGTGAAGCCGCAATTCCACTCTCTCACGTCTCAGCACTGGGCAAATGGAAGACACTCTTCACGAGCCAAGGGCCGCTGCATTTAACGGCCAACCAGTCGCATCTGCACTGGAGCACACCATTCATCGTAGGCGTTACACATGTCATGAGGGGTAGTCCCGCATGCGGCTATGGGATCGCCTCATCCCCCCCAGCAGTCTCCCCCTCCAGCAAGTAGCAAGTCAGTGGTGCCCAAATGTCAGTTGGCCTGGAAGCGGGTGGTAAAAGTTCAGAGTACGTGTTAATTTGTTCCTGGCAATAAACAATATCCCGCATCCAATCCTTAAATTTAGGGGCCCTGCCTCTGCCCCACTTGCATGCAACTCGTCTTTTAGCAAGCAGGAAGGCTAATGCAATGAATTTGCGGTGCGCGGCTTGTATGGGCTCCACATACCCCAAGAGGGCGAGGACAGGGGAAGGCTCTATCTCCGAATTGATCATTTTGGATACCGCTGTAAAGATCTGACGCCAGTAACGTTGCACCGCCTCACACGCCCACGCCAAGTGGAGGAAGTCTGCCCCAGGAGCATGACACCGTTCGCACCTATCATCCTCCCGGAGTCGGTATTTGTGCAGCTTTACAGGAGTGTAATACAACCTGTGAATATATTTATAATGTATTATTCTGAATCTGCTACTAGAAGAAATACGCTCCGTTTGTTGAAGGCAGAACTCCCACTGTTTGTCCGTCAGTGGGGTCTGCAGTTCCCGATCCCACTTCTCCCGAGCAGCAAGAGGCGGCGCGTCCATCAGCGATCGCACCGACCCGTAGATCTTGGAGACCAACTTGGCAGGGGTCTCGTCCCGAAGGGCACGCTATAACGGTGTCACCTCTGGCGGTTCCCGTGGGAAATCGGGCGTGAGTGCCTTAAGCCCCTGCCGGAGCCGAATATACAAAAACACCTCAAGGGGAGAAGGCTGGATGCCCCCATAGAGGTGCTCCATAGAGCGAAACGTGCCATCATGATATAAGTCTCCCCATGTCTTAACGTGGATAGCCTGGGCCAATTTCTGAAACCCTGCCTCCTGCAGCAGGGGCATGGCAGGGTGGTAGACAAGCGGCAAGAGCGGCGCGTATACCATATTCAGGCCCAGCTTAGCAGTTATTCGCTTCCAGGCCGTCACCGTACCAGCCACTGTCGTGGGCGGCGCATCCGCCCCCGCTACCGGAGCGTACAATGCGCCCTCTATGGGGATCGGATGCGCCAGCCAGTGTTCGGCCGCAAGCTGGGGCATGTATCGGGGCTGCCGTATCCAGAAATAGGCGTAGTGCGCCTGCGCCGCTTGAAAGTACAGCTCAAAGTCCGGGACGCCAAACCCGCCCTGCACAAATGGCCTAGTGAGGACCTCCCATTTGAGTCGAGGAGACTTCCCGCCTCAAACCAAGCGAATAAGCTCCGAGCGCAGGGTCCGGAAGAAGAAACTGCCCGGGTAAAAGGGGATGTTCAGGAAGAGATACAGCAACTGTGGCAGTATTACCATTTTAACCAGCGACACCCGACCCGCCATAGAAAGGGGGAGTGTAATCCATCGAGTTATGCAGTCTGAAATACGAGTCATCTTCGTGCCATAATTGGCCCTCAGCAGTTCCTCCCTGTTTTTCTCGATGTGTATACCTAGATAGGTGAAATCTCCCTCGCACCAAGCTAGAGGGTACTCCAGCGTAAACCTGCTAGTAGATGACGTAAGCGGGAAAACCCGAGACTTGCTCCAATTGATCTGAATTCCCGAGAGCCTGCCAAACCTGACGAACTCCCTAAGAATCGGGTGAAGGTTATCACAGGGATCACGAATATACAGGGTAACGTCGTCCGCATACATAGAAATCAATATCTGTCTTTGGAAACACCGCATCGCCTTATCTTTATGATGCTGCCTGAGCCGCGCCGCGAGCGGCTCTATGGCGATAGCGAACAACAGGGGCGACAGGGGGCAACCCTGTCTAGTGCCCCTGGTGATATGAAACGCCTCCGACAGTTTCCCGTTCACCAGCACTCAGGCCCTGGGGGATACGTACAAGAGCCTAATCCAAGAAATAAAGATGAGGGGAAACCCCATCAATTCCAGAACTCGAAATACATAATCCCATTCAAGCGAGTCGAAAGCTTTCGAGGCATCAAGGAAGACGGCAGCCATCGGGAGGTCGTCATGTACGGCATTCAGAATCGAGAAAAAAGTACGCAGATTATGGGATGTGGCCCTTCCGGGCACGAACCCCGCCTGGTCAGGGAGGACCAGGTTAGGGAGGAGCAAGTTAATGCGGGTAGCTATCAGTTTAGCAAGTATTTTTACATCGCAATTGAGCAGTGAGAGGGGTCGGTATGAATCACATTGGTCAGCAGCTTTACCAGGCTTGAGGAGCGAAGTAATGAGGGCCATACGCATCGAAGGGGGGAGATGGCCCACCTCCAGTGCATCTTCATACACTTCGCGGAGGACCGGCGCCATAAAATCAATGTAGGTCTTATAGAATTCGATTGGGATCCCATCAAGGCCTGTGGCCTTGCCCGATTGCATGTGCATAATAGCCTCCCGCACCTCATCCAATTCAAAAGGGGAGCTTAAAAACGCCTGCTGTGTATCGCTAAGCCATCCCAAGGAGACATCCCCCAAATAGTCCTGCAGGTGCAGATCCCCAGCCCTGGTCGATGTATATAAGTGGTGATAATGCTCAACAAATGCGTTGAGAATGAGCGTGGTGTCTCTGTACACGGCACCGCTACTGCTTTCAATTTCCATTATAGTATTTGGCGGGCGCGTCAGTCGCATCGTCGCTGCCAGGGCTTTCCCTGGCCGTTCGCCTTCGCCATAGCGGCGAGCTATCCAGTGTTTGCCCCTAAATTTCACTTCCCGATCGGCTTCAGTCATATATTCCGCTATCTTTTCACGAATACGAGCGAGCGTGGCATCTTCAGGGTTGTCGGCCAGCGACACCTCAAGCGCCTCAAGTTCACTCTCCAGAGTACGCAGGCGAGCTAATATGGTTTTGAGAACGCCTGACCCCTTAGCGATGCACACTCCCCGTATGGTAACTTTAAAAGCGTCCCATATGGTTCCGACCTCAGTCACGGAATCTTTATTGCGCTCAAAGAACTCCAAACATTCCTCCCGTAACTCCTCCTGAAATACCGGATCTAGCAGCATCATGGGCTGCAGGCGCCAAGAAGTCACAGGGGGGCCCAGGTCCGCCGCTCGCAACGTGACACGGGTCGGCGAATGATCAGAGAACGTGCGTGGGAGATGGTGTGCATGTTCAAGCGCCGCATGAAAACGAGGTGAAATAAAAACATAGTCAAGCCGTGCCCATGATTTTGCTTGCGCCGTGAAGTGTGTACCTTCACGTGCGTCCGCATGTAGGTGCCGCCACGTGTCAATTAAGTTATGATTAGCCAATGCGTCCAACAGGCTCGCACGCGCCTTAGTGTAATGGTGCGGGGCCGGGTGGGATCTATCCCTAGACGGGTCCAGTGAAGTGTTGAAGTCCCCCCCCCAAATAAGCTGTCTCGGGCCCACGCCCACAATTGCTGCATTGAGGTCTGTAAAGAAGTGCGGATCATCTATGTTGGGGCCATAACAACAGACCAGGGTAACCGCCACATGTCCCAGCCTACCCCACATTAGACAGTACCGCCCTTGAGCGTCACTTTTAGTGCCCTCCATACTGAAGGGCGTTCCCTTCTTTATCAATATCGCCACACCCCTAGAGTACGAAGAGTAGGAGGAGAAGGCAGCAAATGCAGCCCACCTGCCAGCAAAGGGGTGGCTGGCTTGCTCTCTGAAGTGGGTCTCTTGGAGAAAGGCAATATGTATAACATGGCGGTCTAGATAGGAGAGTATCTGTCTCCGCTTTCGCGGGTCTCCCAGACCCCTAACATTCCACGTCAGGATATTTAAGGCCGAATCTACTCGTGTCATGGGGACAGTAAAAGAATATGACAGTGCTGCGACAGGGGAGGGCCCCTCACGCAACCATAAATACACATGTTTAACCGCAGTGTCACCCCAGCATCAGAGCCGCGCCACCACCTGTGTCCCCCATGCCTGCAGTTACCTCCGCCAGACCCCACGTGAATAAATGTGGGAGGAGTCGGCGCCAAGAGGGGACCCCCCAGCATGCCACCCGCAGGAGCACCCATAATCTTCAAAAAAAACCTCACATTGATGTTGGTCGCGTACAATAGTGCAATAACATATTCAAACATTCCCATCCCCCCACCCCACATCTTGAACAGTTCCAACAGAATTCCCGTAACCATCTGAAGAACATGGTCTACCGGCAACGTATCTAAGACAATCTCATACTGCACCGGAAAGCGCATCTCCCCGCCCCACCCAGTGTCAGCTGCCTTGCATAGCCACCATTCCCAAGCATTTTGATCTAAAGGTTGGGCCAGGGTCGTCACACACAATCGTTCTGTCCCAGTCGTCCAGCAGCTATCCACAAGAATTTCCTCAGTGTTCCGAGCATGCCAACTCCTACCACATTCCCCAGGCGCGGGCATAGCAGGGCGGCCCGGGCTAGTAAGCACCAGGGCCCTCGCTCCAATCCCCCCCCTTCACCCCCCGAATGTAGGACAGATAGCCCCGTACACCCCATGCTCCATGACCCATCAATGAGCGTCCCTACCTGATCGTTGCCGCAGGCCATAGTCACAAACAATGTGTGCAGCAGGGGTCTCCGCCAGCGCCAATCCCTCCGCCCGGGCAAAGTTGCTCCGGTAGAAGCGAGGGCAGCGGGAGAGACCAGGGCCGTCACGCGCATCCCTACCCCACCCCCAACCCACTGAAGCAACCCCAACTTGCCAGAATCCCCTCCCCTCCCCCCACCCATAATTCCCCGCCGAAAGCTCAACAGGAGCAACACAGTCAGTGTTAGCAATGGGGTACACCCCATGGGGTCCGTCCAGAGTGCGCCCATATCCACCCCCAGCGGCCCGTCCCCTCTCACAACAGGGGAAGGCACGGGGAGGTGGCGCCTGGAATACGTTACCAACCGCTGTCCCACATCCGACCAGAGAAGTTCCAAACAGTCACAGCGTCTTCATGCTTGCATGTCCCTTGGGCTCGCATTTGTATTAAGCATATGACAATAGTTCCTAAGTTCGCAGATCCATCTAGCACAAAAACACACCCTCATAGCTAGTGTTCATCTTCACGATCTTCCTCGCCACCAGCAGACCTCTCTGTACGCCCATTCTTCAGAGCCTTAAGAAATTCCTCTACCTGCTGAGGGTTTGTAAAGAAGTGCTGCCGTGCTTGGTGGGTAATTCTCAATTTAGCCGGGTAGAGTAGTGCATAATCAATTTGTTGGGCCCTCAGTTTCTTTTTAACATCGAGAAATTTACGCCGCTGTTCTTGCACGATAGGCGTGAAGTCTGGGTAAACGGTAAAGTTGACCCCATCACACGAAAGTGTCTGAGCCGTGCGAGCCGCTCGCAACGCCGTGTCCCGGTCTCTATAGTTTAGTAGCCGTGCAATGATGGGTCTAGGAGGAGCTCCCGGTTTCGGCCGCGGCCCAAGAGAGCGGTGTGCCCTCTCAACGATAAATTGCTTAGAAAAGGCGTCGGAACCAACGGCGGCCAGGAGGATCTTTTCCACGTAGTCTTCCATGCGCCCTGTATTGGTGGATTCTGGAATCCCTACCACGCGGATGTTATTGCGGCGGCTACGGGCTTCCAACTCCTCATTCTTTGCGGCTATAAGTCTCAAGACATTATCCATTCTGGAAAGCTGCGTGGTGTGGGTGGCTGTGGTATCGTCGTTATCGGATATCCTCCGCTCAGTTTCCGCAATCCTCTCTTCATGGATATCTATTTTCTGCGCGATGGCGTCCATTCTGGACGATAGCCGGTCCACTTTGTCCACAATTGTAGCAAACCCTTGCTTCATCTCTCGCATTAGGTGTTGTAGTTCTGTGGCCGGGGAGGAGGAACTCGCCTCGGGCGCGGGCGAGCTCTGGGCGCCTCCCGGGTCCTGCGCACCTCGCACCCCTTTCTTGGTCGCCGGGGGGTCAAACGTGAGCTTAGGCTGCCGGCTGTCCTGCTTGCCCATCGTGGGTGCCGACACAGGTCTCAGTACGCCGGCCTCTGCTATCCTCAAGGGCACAGGCGGGCCCAGAAGTCCCGGACCGCACACAGCGCGACCTTAGTGGTGAGTACCAGGTCACCGGCGGGTCCGAACCAGCCTCCCCCGAGCAGGGAGCAAAAGGCAGGTAAGAGGCGTCCACCACCACAGCCCCCAGAGGAAGAACCGGCCGCCGGGACCCCAATATCAACGATGCCGTGCCAGGCAAATGGAGCGAAATGCCCTGCAGGTCGCAGGGTGCAGGGTCGCAGCGTCCGTAGCGTGTCGCCTCCCTCGAACCTCTAAACAGCAGGCCGGCACACGGGAGAGAGGCCAGCCAGGCACCGTCACATTAGAGATGAGCCCAGCACTCGTCGAGTCCCAGCAGCTGGCCACGAGGCGGTGAGTCTCCGAGTCCCCCTCACCGGCCCAGGCACCTCACAGCCGCCCACCCCGGCAGGTGGGCGCAGTCTCGGACACCTTCTCGTCCTCCTCTGGCAGCAGGGGGAGAGGGGGGGGGGAGCGCCCCACCTACACGGGCTCTCTGCGCTGGCCTTCGCGTGAGCGGGTCGGCCAGACCAGGGCAGGGTACACCGCCGTCCACCCTGCCCGCTACCCGGCGAGCAGGTCGTATCTCGTCGGCATTGCTCCAGAGCCCCCACCTCACCGCTGTAGTATGCTTCTCCCTCGGATGGCGCCGTTCCGCACAGGGCCCCGGGTGCACAGATAATGCTCACGCAGCAACGTGACTCATAGCAGGGGGGTAGTGTCCGGCTGTGCCTCCCCCTCTCTCAGCGACCTCTCCGCCGTCCGCACAGTCGTCAAGGCGCCGCCAACGCGGGTCCCCAGCACGGCCCACTCGCCTCGTGGTGAGCCCCGGACTTGCGTGGATCACACGCCGGGCGGCTCGCTCCGCCCCACGTCTGCTGAGCTCCCCTTCCGGCTACCGCCGCCGCTAACTCCGCCGCAGCCGAACGCACAGGGCCCCAACTTTCACCAAAGCAGCAGCAAAACACCTTCAACAGCCACGGGTAGTTTCGGTCGCGGGAGCAGCGGTTTAGACAGGATAAATTACGGATTTGAGTTCCAGGCTGCAGGAGCCTCACAGCAGTGCGGCCATTCTGCGTGCGCGCTCTCTAGCGCCCCCCCGAAAAAAGATATTTGCAGTGGGAAATTGCACACAGTGCCAGCCAATCTCTAATGCTGGAGACAATTCTGATGTATCTGGTCGTGCCTCTTCATACATTACTCCCAACTAACACAGGTGGAAAATATGGTTAAGACCTAATTTGAGCCTGTATTTCGGCTACGGCAGAATATTGAATGAACTTTGACCAAGATATCAGAAGTGATGGCGAACCTAAAAGTCCCAGTTACTGAGAATATAAGAGAGTCAATGCTAGCTGGTCATATGTGTGTGTGTGGGAAGGGGGGGGGGCTACACCTCACAACCTTTTGTTGCTCCTGGTATAAACTTAAGTGATTCTGTGATTGATAAGGGGTCAGCGGGTCAAACTGGTTATATCTTTAAGCATGATTAAACTTGATCGCTCGGCAAAAGGTAGGTACAAGACCTGAATGTATTCTGGTCTCTCATCCCCACCCTCCTTTGACATCTTGTTAAATTGTTAAATTCTGCAACCCATGCTGGATCTGCCACCAGAATCCACTCTGTATGCTATTGTATTGAAAGAGGTTCCAATTCTGAAATTAGATCAGAAAGGGGACTGGGTTACATTAAAAAACATGTTAAAAGTGGGTAAAGAGGAATGTGGGACCAAACATCTGTAATTATACTAATATTATAATGATATCATTATGGTAAGAAGAGCCCTCAGGTTGTGGGCAAGGGGCAAAAGAGGACAGCTGGTGATTGTGGCTATGTACCAAAAACAAGAGGGGAGGATGTGAGATTTAGACCTAGGATATTACTCTCTTCCTCCTTTCCCTTCCTTCTCTTGTTTGTGGGTGACTATTTGCACCCTTACCTGGAACAGTTACTCTTAGTTTGGTTTGTGATTAGCATAGGGCGCACGGGTACTGGACCACGAGCTCATTGTCCCCCCCTCTTGTTTTTGGTACATATTTAGCACGGCGGCTCAGCCGAGGGACTACTCCTCTATCTCTAACTTTTCCCTTACACTCCACAAGACATGACTACTTCCACCGTGAACGACAACCTGGGATTGAGCTTTGGAGAGCAAATCCTCAGGACGCCCTCACTACTTGATAGTGGGGGACACATGGCGACTCTCAGCATGCAAGGGAACTGGAACTCCATTGCATCTCTGAAGAAACAGCAGGTGAAAATTGCACTTCATGGGGCAGTGATGACTGAATACCTCAGAATCAATGTGGCACCAAATGGCCTAATCCTAATAGTGAGAACTGCACCACGTATTTTTCTGGACGACCTTATTTTCAGACGCGAATGGAGCCAGTTTGTGCACAGCTAAACGTCTATCTGAAGCCCTGATTATTAAAATCAGTATAGCAGAGAACAGACTTAAGGCTGGCATTAGATCTCTGCTTTCAAGACACACCTGGCTGAGATCAACGCCGAGATGTCAGAACACCGCGACTATCATATGCAACAAAGAATCCAAAAGTTACAAAAAGACATCAAAAGATTCGACAAGGAGAAGATCTATCCATATACCAAAGAGGACGTCCAACCCTCTGACAATGACGCATCCTCAGACGACGGCTCAACAGCATCAAACCACTCCAACCGCGCCTCCAATAGCAACTTGAGCAACCACAGTTGGGGTAGGAACACAAACAAACAGGGACTTCTCCCACCACCTCCCCTACCAGCAATGTAGTGGTATACCAACCAACCATACCCTCCACAGGGACTGATGCGGTATCCGGCCTACCCAGGACCACAACAGGGCTTTCAACCACCCTTCTTCCAACACCCTCCTCCTCCTTTTTGGAACAAAGGCAGGGTCAGAGGCAGAGGAAGATGAAGAGAAAACAAACAGGTCCAGTGGCAAGATATGGAGACACAGCGAACAACGAGGAGCCAGACAAGTAAAAAAACCTGATTGTGAACATATCAAACAGGACACTGTCCCCAGATGAAGTCACGGTATTGGAGAAGGACTAGGATTCATACCAACTGCCAAGAAAGACAACTTTTGACTCAATGAGGAACTACACCAGCTGTTTCGTAAGATCAGATTGAAGTCATTCAAGGATAATTCCACCCCAGAAAGAGAGGATACAGGACTGAGACCACAGTCCAAGTTCACCCCCACATCTGGTATGGTCCCCAGTGAGGTCCTCACCTTTGAAAAAGCGGTCTTGAAGGAAGCGAACCAACTCAAGAAGAGGGGTACATATAACAACTTATCCAACAAACTGGGTAGGGCCATTTCTACCCTCAAAGAAGACAACAGCATTGCCATCAAACCAGCAGACAAAGGGGGAGCCACAGTGATTATGAACACCAGTGACTATGAGCAGGAATGTGCGAGACACCTGAACAATACTAAATACTACAAAAAGATGGACACTGACCCTACGTAACGTCTCCTCATCCATATCAGGATCCAAGTGAATGAAGCCATGAATAAGGGCTGGATCTCACCCCAGGAAGCAGCCTTCCTTGTAAACACCACTTCCCAGGTTTCGTATTTCTATCTCCTTCCGAAGATACACAAGGGCATTGTCCCCCCACCTGGACGTCCGATTGTTTTGGGAATCGGAACCCTCCTTGAACCTCTGAGTCAGTTCAGTGACTTCTTGCGACCTTTAGTCCAAAAGACTCCTGCCTACTTTAAGGATACACAAGACGTTCTGAACCTAATGAACGATATCAGCGACAACAACATCGAGGAAATCAACTTCTTGCTGACTTTAGACGTCAAAGCGCTATATACGAATATTCCCCAAGCGCCACCATTGTAGTCATGGAGAAATTTCTACAGGAATCTGACATCCCCACCACTACCCCTGTGGACTTGATCCTGAACTGTATTACTTAAGAACAACCTTTTCATGGGGGGGCCACTATCTACCATCAAGTACAGGGCACCTCTATGGGTAGTACATTTGTGCCTAGTCTGGCGGGGCTGTACATGGCACACTTCGAGTCCCTCTACATCTTTAAGGACATCAACCCATTCCAGAAAAACATCCTTACGTGGAAGAGGTACATCGATGATATCATCATCTTCTGGAAGGGTACGGAGGAGAGTTGCACGGCTTTCCACGACTGGATCAATGGTCTGAACACCTACCTGTGCTCCACCAAAACACAATCAAGTACGGAGATCCCTTTCCTTGATCTGAGGATATCCCTGGAGAATGGACACCTGCACACTAGGACATACAAGAAGGACATCAACTGCAACAGCCTCCTCTCTTTCGAGAGTCACCACCCGAAGGCCCTAAAAGAGAATTTACCATATGGCCAGTTTTTGAGGATCCAACGCAACTGCAGCTCCATCACTGAGTTTGACTTACAAGCCACAACTCTTACTTTGAACCTGAGAGAGAGGAACTACCCGGTGGATGTCATACACAAAGCCAGAAAAAGAGTGAGAAACAGAAACCATCAGGGCCTATTGGAGACCAAGGAGCATAAGAGTGACAATGTCATGACCTGTGTTACCACCTTTACCCCACTATCTAACCAAGTCAAGAACATCATCCTGCGGAACTGGAGGATTCTAAATTCTGGCTCTCTCAACGTAGCACAACTAAGGTTTGCCTTCAAAAGGACCACGAACTTGTGGGACCATCTGGTAAATACACGCCCACGTAAAACACCATTGGAAACCACTCTGTGGAACTTACCTCCTGTCACTGGGCACTACCCTTGTGGCAACTGTAACGCATGTGCCTCCACTGAACACACTAAGAAACTACAACTGGGGAACTTCTCATCGGAGCAACGCCACCATACGAACTGTAATACCAGGAATTGTGTGTATCTTATTTCATGCCCCTGCGACCTCATCTACGTGGGGCTGACCACCAGACCTGTTAAGACTAGGATAAGTGAACATAAGAGTACAATCCGCTGTGGATGCACGACAATGAGAATGTGTAACCACTTCATTGAAAAAAACACTCATGTGATGACATCAAGTGGACAATCCTCGAAGCCAACCCAGCATGGAACAACATTGCTCTTCTAAGACGTGAACAGCGCTGGGTTCACCGCCTTCAGACGAATATGAGGGGTTTGAATGATGAAATACCGTGGACAAAACACTGACCTCCCATCACTGCATGACCACATGATGCGTGGGTGCCCCCATTCGCCTACATGTGCCCGCATCAAATTGCCAATAACGCTTCGGCAGCACCATCCCACATAAGCACTCAACATCCACTCACACTGGGCTTTTGCCTATCTCTCATCTCTACTGAATATAATATGCCGATTCTCTAAAGAGATGCACTAAACACATTGCCACCTGGCACTCGTGAATTACCTTCTCCAAGTACTGTAGCCTGTTTCCCGGCCTTTACTAAGTGCATGCATAGGGCACGTTCCAATATGGCACCCGTTAGGTCTATCCACAATCACTAGACCACTTCTGAGTTCACCATACACTCCAAGATGGCGCCCGCGCATGGGCGTACCGCGGTCCACCACGCCCCTAGAAACCAGACACTCCCTTATTCACAGCTCAGCACTATTTCAAGCGGCTGCGATGAGCAGGCACCCAATATGCAGGCAGGCGTGTAAAGGGTAGGTGCTGACAGACAGTGCACCCGGCGGGAAACCGCAAGTAAAAACCAGGAGGGTCAACTCCGACCATGACCTGGTTATACTCACATTCCGCGATGTCACTCTGTATTGGCGATGACATTGTTCTTCTTTTCTCCTACATGCATTTTTTCCACTTCAGTCTGTTAAGGTGCGGGCGTTCACACGCGCTAGCCTATGGAGCAACCAACTATCTTAGACTAGGTAAGAGCCAACACCGCTAGCCATGTTTCTTAATTGCATGACATGTTGCGCTGCTAAGTTACATTTTGGAAGTTCCTGCACGTACTACGGCAATCACGCTAAAACATTTATGCACTCGCGAAGCTACCACTATTACGAGTATTGTAATAGCTTTCTCCCAGCAGGGGTGGTGTACTTATGTTGGGTGTCCGCCAACGCCGCATATGTTCTTGCCACCCTCGTGGCATGACCTATAACCGGTGTACCAAAACCACTATAGTGTGCACTCATGGTGAAGAAGAACCATGATTTTATTCCAGAATGGAGTCGTTCTTTAATATGTGTTGTACGTCTTGCATGTCGACCTCATTTTCTGTAAATGTCTTTAGACGCCAGATGCACTCAACCGTGTGCTTTTAGAGAGGATTACATTGACTTCTCATTTGTTCTTTTTGTTTTCTCTTATCTACTCCTAGGTTGCGACAGGAGCGGCCATTCAATAGAGTTATTGCAACCTTGTAGTTGCACACAAGGTTGGATCGCTCCGATTTATTAGGGTTCTAGACCCAACCACTTCTACTCACTTTTTTATTCATGCTATTTGGTCCTGAAGAAGTGCCCGGATCGTTCTGACCACCTAGAGGGCACGAAACATGTCGACCTCTAGTTACTAAGGCACATTACGCCCTATCAGTAACCACGACCTATGGGTTTTTTAACCTGAAAAGGGAACCAATACATCACATTTTGCTTACTCTGGTATCCCTTAGCCAGTTTTATCATTCACTCACCCACTCACTGTTCTCTTGGAACCCTCTTCCTCACACCCACACTCATCATACGGCAGTACAAACAAAAGATCTCTGCTAAAGTGACCCGTAGGGCATAGCAGCGCCGGCCCGACGAGGAGCGAACGCCCGATGATGAAGTATGACATCCTTTGGGGTGTGTGAGGGCATCAAGAGACAAGAATTGCGCTTGCCTCTAGTATGTGAGATTTAGACCTACGATCTTACTCTCTTCATCCTTTCCCTTCCTTCTCTTGTTTGTGGGTGAGTATTTGCACCCATACCTGGAACAGTTACCCTTTGTTTGGTTTGTGATTGTGGTTAACGTCTGAAACACTTGCATTGCCTCCAATTTATTACATAGGCTAGTTAACCGCCCAGCAGAAAAAGGCCATATTAGGGCACTCTCCATTGGGCTATTTTTATAGACTAAAGTTGGGTCGCCTGTCCCATATTTCCTCCCCTCTACCGTGTTGAGCAACTGAGCAACCACCCACTTTTAATGTCTTAGTATCAAATCCTGTTTTACCACTGGAACCACTGGATTTAATGGATTGAGATATACTAACTGACTGTTTTTACTGTGAGATAGGAGTGGGTACAGCCTCCTAGTGATAAAATGAGCACCACAGGTGGCTAATAATAAGTGTGGGGGCTCGAGCTGAACCTCCCCCAGATAATTCTGTTTTAAAGCATACCTTGCCCAGTATTTTTAGCTTTTTAAGTTAGAACGTAGCACAAATCCACTCTATACTAGATTACTCAGATTGGGTATTAGTTATAAAGATATTTGATGTTCGACCCTAATTTGCATGCGCAAACGGGTTTGTGACCCGTTTGCTCATGCAAAATGTGAAAGGGCTATGTACAAATCCTAAATAGCGAGTCGCAATTCATTTGCGACTCTCTATTTAGGAATTGCGAGTCGCTATTAGGAAGGGGTGTTCCCTTCCTAATAGTGACCGGCGCAACCCCGTATATGAATGTTTTGCAAACGCAATTGCAGTCAAAAAACACTCGCAAATTACCAACCTCTTTAAGAGGGTGGTAATGCAGTCACAATTTGGAAGGGGTCCACAGGGGACCGTCTCAAAAATATTTTTTAAGGGCAGGCAGTGTTCCCAGGGACCACTACCTGCCCTTAAAAAAATTAAATGAAAACGTTTCATTTTCTTGTTTTTAAATGCATACCGTTTTCCTTTAAGGAAAATGGGTGGCATTTGAAAAAAAAACTGCTTCATGTAAAAGCAGTCCCAGACATGGTGGTCTGCTGAGCCCAACAGGCCACCATCCCTGGGAGGGCCTGTCATTCCCATGGGCTCGCAAATTGCAAGAGGCTCATTAATATTCATGAGCCTCGCAATTTGCGACCCCATTGGGAATCGCAAACAGTGTTAAACACACTGTTGTACATGCAAAATAGCACCTCGCAAATTGCGAGTCGCAAAAGACTCGCAATTTGCGAGGCGCTATTTTGCGTGTCGTACATCTGGCCCTTGGTTTGTAGAGACCTTCTTTTTTGAAGGTTATATCACTTTGTGTAATCCAGCAAGTCCAACAAGGGCGGGGCATACACAGAGTGGCCTCTGTACACTTATCCCTGTGAGTGTCCCTGGGAAAATATGATGTTGTCTGGTTGGTTTCTCCTGCCTATCAATTAATAGCTCTGAAATGTAATGAGCCATGGAATGTCCCGCTGATTCATTTTTAATACAGGGATTTATTATGTTATGTTATGCAGTTTTCTATCCTGATCTATCGCCCATGAGGGTATCCTGGTGCTATGCAGGTCTGTGGGGCTTGCCTCAAGGCCTTTACTGGAAGACACAGGTGTAGTAAGGAAACAAGTCTCAGGTTGAAACTAACGTTTTATTCAACCTTGGTCATTTCCTCAGCACCTATGCCACTGGCTCACTAAAGTTATTTTTGGGTTTCCAAATGTATTGATAGAGGATCAGACACATTTCGAGCATGACATCATGGGGAAGTCATTTAATAGTCGGCTCTTGAAACACAATTTCTTTTTTGCTTCTGATTTGCCTTCTCCTACGAATGTACCCACTTTAGGCAGGAGAGCCACAGCCACTATAGATTTTATTATTCTTTCTGCAGACGTTTGTGAAGCTCATCTAGAGTTTCATGTCATTCCACTCTGTAGTAGTGATCATGACCCCATATCCTATGTTTGTATCGCTGGGGATGGAAGATTTACAATGTAATCAAATACAATCTATCCTAGATTGTGTTAAAAATAAGGGTCTTGGTACATAAATCGCTAAATGTGGTAGGGATAACCATGATTCAGTGGAAGCAGTTAATGGAGAGATTTCTCTGTGTCTCGAAGAGAAATCACTGCCCAATCCAACTTCTTGGCCTTTCAAAACAAGCATTGGAAATGCAATAGGTCTCGCATCTGTTTAAGTTAGAGCCTTTGGCTTTGCTAATGGTATTGTATTTTAGCCATCTGTTATTGAGTTTATGTATGTGATGGAAAAAAACACAATACTAAGCGCATACTCACAACTAAAAAACACAACCTCTATGTAAATATATTTTTTAAAGTGGCATTTTTCTATTTAAGGCTTTAGTTTATGGTGGAAGGCAAAAACCAAGAATTATTTCCCCCTTTTAAAGCTAAGTCGCATCTTATTCAGACATGCTTGGATTTCTTCTCAAATAAACGTTCCCAGCTTTAAATGCTGGGGGCGGCCTAAATATATCTAAAAGCACCAAGCTACGATCTGCTAAAGAAACCCCACATGCCTCCACACACTAAAGCCTTAATCTGACCGCTGAATATATCCTAAATAATAAAAGTGGCAGCAGAATCAGAGGCGAATTTGTGGGGTGTGGGGATGCAGTCTGACAGACATCCTGGATTATCGGGCTTCAAACAAGGAATTAAACCAATTTAGGCTGGTCTCGACAACCGGGACGGCCTCTCTGGAGCCTTAACAATGGAAAAGAATGATCTAATGGGTGTTTGCCCCAACTTAAAATACATAAAATATAGGTGGCTGAGATAATGTGCTTCTTTCCTCTGTCGTATAGCTTTTCGACTGGGTTTATTTAACGCAAAATAACTGTATATGATATAGAACAGCTGTCTTTTCCCCCTAAATGCGTGAACAGCTTTTTCTACATACAGATGTACAGGTTTTTTATGTTTGTTTTTAGACGCGGCTCTTACAGATGTTGGCAGCGTCCCCAACCTTGAATGCCTCTAGGTCTACTCCTTCAGTAAATTTCATACATGGTTGAGAAAATCAACAATACAAAAATGAACGTTAACGAGAAACAGCCGTAGGCTGGCACGGAGACGGAGGTGGGGTATCCAAGAAGCGGTGCCTGCGGTACACACGCCGATAACCTGTCCCTAATCAATTCATGGAATCAGGTGAAGTTTCCGACGTTTAACTTACCTCCCGTCCGATCTACCGACGGAGGATTTGAAACACCGGATCTCCCCAGCCTTCCATTCGACCCTCCTGTAGCGTGGCGGGGCCTGGCAATATCTAGGCTGCAGCAGCGCTGGAATAAAGCACATGAGACTACTGCTTGCACTCTCTTGGCCGGAAGACCCCGAGTGGTCTCCGACCCTTTATTTATCCCCTCAGGTCGAGCCCGCCCCGAGGGGTGCATGTAATGTGCCAAACTGCAATAATGTAATAGAGTGCCAGAGTGGCTCTCTACACCTCCGGCCCTTCATAAGCGGAAAACAGCCTGGGCCAATTGGAAACCTGGTTTGTACTGACTGACAAGCAAGAGAACCATACTGACAAAGAGTTGGTGGTTTGACCTCCCTCCGCAGCCAACAATTGGTTAAACAAAGACTAGAACACACAACGGAAAAGATTAGTCATTTACCCCGAAAGTGATTCACCTTCTCGAGTTGTTCATGAAAAGATTATTAGCACACTCCTATATAAAACACCTTATGCTGAGGCTTATTATTAAACAACTTGTGTTGATGCAGGTGATATTGTAGACAGACAAACCACTTGACCAAGACTGCCGCTCCATAGATAACACTTTTCTCAGGTAGTTCTTCTAGGTTGTTTGGTTTTGGCACAAGTTGTGCCATCATCGGCACCCCACGCCTCGTTTAACACAGACCTCGGTATTCATCGCTATGTGTAAAGTTTAATTGTCACCAAACGCTTACTGCAGACCGAGTAAGAGGGGGCAGCATGTATATAACTAGAGTTCCCTTTGGGAGACGTGCGCAGTGTCCTTAAAGAGGCACCACGCTCAGTTTGAAAGTAAAAAAAAAGAGAGCGCGGTGTCTCTGAAGTGGATGCCGCAAAAATATAAATAAATAAAGTGAGCTCGGTGTCCCTAGCAGGCGCCGCGCTCACATTAAAGAAATACAAAAAAATACAATTTAGAGGGCATAGCGCTGCAGCATCGCGCTTTGTGGACGAAAGACAAAAAGAAAGTGCCTACCAACTAATTAAAGGAGACAGTCTAACGCCGCAGGTAAAAGATCCAGTCCGGGTGGGCGGGGCCAAAAGGAGAAAGGGCGGTAACAAAAAATCCTAATTTTCAATCGGAGGCCAGCGTTTTACATAAATGATGACGCCAGCCAATGGGAATGATGGGTGGGGCTTCAAGTCCCCTCCTGAAATCGTACCGATGACAATAAGCCTTGCAGAGCGAGAAGTGCATGCGCGCTCCAGCGCTAGGTCTGCAAGACCTAAAAATCACACTACCAAGAAGCTGCCAATGGCCTAAATTCGTTCCATCAAGACCAAAACATTTTTGTGGTTTAATTCTGGTGTTCAGCACCACATGAGGGTTTAATGCTAGTCTTAAAAAGGAGGCAGAGAGTCCCATCCGAGGCAGAGGCATGCAAAACGAATTATTAAGAGTGTGGTAAAATATAGGAAAAGAGTCATCCATGAAGTGGCGTGGGGCACCTTACAAAGGCGAACGCCCTGTGTGACTCTAGCCTATTCTGGAAATTGACTAACGCATCATATTTTAAAGCGGCCTGGGCCTATTTGATATCTGTTGTAATGGCCCCTTAAAAATGGGAAGACCACTTTTGTAAGATCTTTCCGTACCCTAGAAGGGAGCACTCCTGCACCTAACATCACTCTAATGGATTATAACCCTGATAACTTACTGCCGGTAAAGTTTGACATAGGTGAGGTAAAATTGGCAATCAGTAGCTGCGCAAATCGGAAGATGTGTAGTTTAGAAGGTATCCCCCGTGATACGTATAAAGATAACATTGATGTGTGGCCTTCTGATTAATAATGTGGAAGGGACTACAGCTGAGAGCAAACCACCACCATCTTGGTTGCTCTCTATAATTGTTCCCATATTTAAGAATGGTATCAAAGCAGGTCCCATCTGTTACAGGCCGATTTCTTTATTGGACTCAGTTGTTAAAGTTGCAGGTAGTGTCCTATTGTCCGAATTTGAAACGTGGGAAGAGGAGAAAGAAAATAAGTTACTTACCTGTAACTGTGATTCTCCAGTATTGGCATCTTTCATAAATTCACATGCTTAAATCATTACCTGTCATCGAACTGGGAGTCCCATAGTAAAACTATGAAAGCAGTACAATGCTAAACATAGCCTAAAAGGGCTATAGAACCCTCACTTCAGTAACATGTCCTTATCCTTTCAAGGAAACTAAAGTCCAACCAATCAGGTTGCAGCACCCTCTAGAACACTCCCCACAGAGGCTTCCCTCACTCAGATTTTTTAGCACAAGTGTGAATTTGAAGCCGTATCAAGAGAAAGGTAAGCCTCTCACGGGAAGAAGGTGGGTCGCATGTGTATCTATGAAGGATGCCAACACTGAATAACCACTGTTTCTGTTAAGTAACTTATTTTCTTGACCACTATTAGATCATTCATAAATTCACATGCTTGAATCTGAATAAAAAAAAGTTTAAGAGTACTGTATATATATATTTGTAAGAATCAGGGACACAGAGAGCCTCACTGGAGTGTTGAGTGCGAGCCTTTCTGTGTCCCTGGTTCTGACACAAAATTCTTGTGTATTTTAAAGGGGACATGCACCTGTTTGCTTGCACCGGCCTCCCTGAGGTGGATGCAACTGTCTTTGTGGAGGATTCTCTTGTTTTACATACATATATATATATTTATGTGTATATATATATATATATATATATATATATACATATATACATATATATACGCGCACACACACATACACACACATATAATATATATAAAATGTAATAGATATATACATATATTAACATATGTATTTGTAAACATGTACAAGGTAACAGCGGTTGGCGTGGTAGAAATTACAATGAGAACTCGCCTTTACTTTTCGTAACACCACCTGTCCCACTGCTGCATCATGTACCACTGTGGAATCCAAGCAGTAGTATGCAGTAGTGGTCCGTGGAGGGAGTTCGGTGGGGCAGTGAGGCGGGGTGGGGGAGGGGCAGGGTGGGGAAATGTAAACACCGGAATATGGATGAACGGAGGTAAGTACACAATTAAATAAATAAAACTAATTCCTTTACGCGTGCTGCATCGCAAAATGCGATGCAGCGCGCGCAACGAAATTCGTTACCGGGCCAGCGATACCGGGCCAGAGGGGCAGGCTGTGCGGAGGACGCTGTACTCTACCTTGGATTTGCGGGTGAATCTCATACTGGTGCAGTTGTGGCCTGGGGTGCGAACTGTTGTGGTCGCGTAGGGGGACTGGATCGACGGGGCGCAATGTTACCGCAACACGGAAGGATCGCTGCCCCCATCGGGTTGGGATGCCATACCTGCGTGGGTGACCGGGGTTGCCACAGGTTCTGGGCGGCCACCGAGCAGAGCCGGCTGCGTCTTTGGTGTTTCCTGCAGGGGCGGCGGTGCCCGCTCAGCCACGTTTGGTTGGCGCTGTATAGTACCGAGGGGAGCGGCGCTCTGGAGGCCTTTGATGATTGCTCTGCGGCGACTTGGTGCTGCTGTTTCCCTGGACTGCAAAGGCTGAGTGGGCCCTGATGTTATAGCGGGGGACTGCACGGCTCCCCCCCGGGCCCTACGCGCTGCCCCGGGACGGTTCTCCTCCCCCTCAAAGTCATAATGGGGAAAACAGACGCACGACAATCACGTCTCACGTTTGCGGCTAAGAAGAACACCCGGAAGCCCTTGATGGACGATGATAGTGAGGCGGGGGATCTACAACGCGATCGCTCAACAGAGTCAGGCGAGGACTTGAAATCCATGTTGGCGGAGGTTTGACAGGGATTTGCGACTATTGCAGGAAAGATGGGCATGCTAACAACTCGTATGGATGCTATTGCTAATAAAATTGAAGGGCACGAAACTCGAATAAAAGATGCCGAACAGCGAATTTCCGAGACCGAAGATCATACAGCTCGCATGCAAACCACAGTTACACAAATGGATAAGCTGTTAAAAATTATAGCAGCCAAGAACGAGGACATAGAGGCGTGCAGCAGACGAAACAACATGCGCCTCTTAGGAATACCGGAGAGCACGAACACGGGCAGGCTTGAGGAATATGTCGAAAAGCTCCTTAGGGCGGTCGTGGGAACTGATCATCTGTCCTCACAATTTATTGTTGAGCGGGCTCATCGTTCGCTTGGGCCTCGACCGCATCCGGGGAGCGCGCCCCAACCCATCATTGCGCGCCTTCTAAATTATAGGGATAGAGACACTGTTTTAAGAGTGGCTAGAGAGAAAAAACAACTAACATACGAGGGTGTGACCTTCACCATATATCCGGATTTCACACTGCACGTGCAAGAGGAGCGGCGTAAGTTTCTCTCAGTCAAACAAAAACTGAGACAGGCTAATCTAGATTATGCCTTGCTCTATCCAGCTCGCCTCCGCATCGCCCATCAGGGAACACACATGATCTGCAATACGCCTCAGCAAGCGGAAGACTTCCTAAAAAAGCTCAAGAACCATAAGAACGTGTCTCATGTCCCATGAGGCTCTCCAGGAACACAGACGTCGGATGTGGAGTGAGATATTGCAGGGACGGATGGTGGGGTATGGGTACACCTTGAAGCTGGCTGCCGCATACGGCATTCTACCGCTGTGGCAGGACGCTTTGGGCTGACTCCTGATGTTCAAGGGACATAGCATGTCGAAAGATCTGTTCAGACTAATGAGGACACCTTATGTGTTAACGCCAGACACCCTCTGAGCTTCCTCGGGAAATTGGTCACTGATGTCAGCCACCTGGAGAAGCGGGAGGTATACGTGGGCCACCCAGCAGCATATCCCCACCAGGGTGTACCCCATTCTGCTTCTCTCACACTGTTTGTTTTTGCAATTAGTTGGTTTCATTTTAGGGCTCCCTTGGAATCGGCTGGAGCCTTGTATGGTGCTAGTAGGCTTTTTGGGCATTGGGGAGGGGGGTGGGAGAGCTGAACCTGGCATAATTGGGATGCTTCAGTGGGCGGGGGGTGGGGAAGGAGGGGGGGAGTTCTATGTTTCGTTATCCATGGCAGGTACAACATGCACCGGCAGGGGGATTATTTCACCAAATTGTTTTGGTATACTGTTACAGTTGTATGGCATTTACTTCAAAGTGGATGGTGGCGGGATGGCTATGGGAGATGAATGCATACTGAAGATAATGTCATGGAATGTCAGGGGGTTGGGAGATCCCAGGAAACGTAGGCAGATTTGGGGTACTTGGATCGTCAGCAGATACAGATAGTGTTTTTATAAGAGACACACCTCAACCCGAGAATCCCTACTACGTTTGCTAGCAGATGGGCTGGTATGAGATTGTTTGCTTCCTATTCTTCATATGCCCGAGGTGCAGCTATATTAATAAAAAAGCGAACTCCGTTTATACTGGCTGGGGTGGTGGAGGACCCAAACGGGAGATATGTGATAGTGTGGGGGCGGATGGGTGGGGAGTCGATTACCCTGGCAAATTGTTATGGCCCCAATGTGGATACACCTGTGTTCTTCACCACGGTGTGGGGGAAAATACTTGATGTTGGATCCACTCATATCATCTGGGGTGGTGACTTTAATGTGGCCTTACAACCGACCTATGACCGTTCTAACCCTGCACCACATCATTATAACCACTCTCAAGGGGTGCTGCAGGGAATCATGGAGGAGGGAGGACTCCTAGACAGTTGGCGATTCTATCGACCACAGGGGAAAGAAGGAACGCACTTCACGTTACGTACGGGATCATGGGCGCGTATTGATTATTGCTTGTTGTCACGGGGACTGGGCTCCGCTATCCGAGATGTCACTCATCCTGCTAGAACGGCCTCTGACCATTGTATCGTGAAGCTAACATTGGCGATGTCTGGGTACGCTAGGCCTCGCCCATGCTGGAGATTGAAGCCGCACGCTCTGCTGGATGCGGTCTTCCAGACTGAGTTGGGAGTAGAAATCAAAGATTTCTTCGTTAGAAATAAAGGGTCTGTGGAAAGTGTGGAGGTGATATGGGAGGCGTTTAAGGTCACCATTAGAGGGTACTGTATATCCAAGAGTTTGGGCGCCCTTAGGGACATACAGGGCAGACTCTATAAGTTAGACCGGGAACTGAAAACACTGGAGAGGAGGATGGGTGGGGGTGACTCAGGGCAAGCCCAGAAAGAGTTTAGAGTAAAATTGTCGGAATACAAAGAGGCTGCGGCGAGAGAGGTGAAATTCAGAGGTCGCTATTGGGTGACTCACAAATACGGGGAAGGGGAGCGGCCCGGGAAAGCACTGGTGGCGGTAGTGAGATGTCCCCGATTTCAGACTCACGTATTGGAGATAGACAGACCCGGGGAGCTTATATATCGTGACACGTCTGACATACTTGAGACATTCGTGGCGCACTATAAGGCGCTATACACGTCACAACGGCATGGCGCTGTGGAGTTTGACGATTTCGTGGGAGATTTGGCGCTCAGGTGTCTAAGTGACATGCAACGGGGGTGCCTCGGTCTCCCTTTCGAAATAGATGCAATTAGGGAAACCATAATGCAACTTAAAAATGGGAAAGCGCCAGGGTCTGATGGGATTCCCGCGGAGTTCTATAAGAGCTATATAGATATAATGGTGCCGGTTCTCAAGGAGGTATATGAGGAGTCCCTGGAAGCCAGGATACTCCCCCTTCGATGAGGGAAGCGCTGATCTCCTCTCTTTTAAAACCCAGGAAATCCCCCAACTCATGCGACTCATATCGCCCAATGTCGTTGATTAACTGTGACACCAAAATATTGGCCAAAGTACTAGCTAATCACCTCACTCTTCTTATGGATAAACTTGTACTCCCTGATCAGTCAGGGTTTGTTCCTGGTAGAGCCACCTCTCATAATCTCCGTACCCTATTCTCTCTACTTCAGACAGTGGCACCAGACTTTCCGGTGGCTGCGGTTTTTCTGGATGCCACCAAGGCATTTGATTACATGGAATGGGATTACTTATTTGAGGTGTTGCGGCGAATGGGCTTTCCACCGTTATTTATATCTTGGATTAAATTATTATATTGTCAACCCACCGCTAAAATATTGATTAATGGGCATGTTTCTTCTCTGATTGCTGTCTCGAGGGGCACCCGTCAAGAGTGTCCGTTATCACCCCTTTTATTCGCCATAGCAGTCAAACCTCTGGCCTCTAGGCTCCGGCAGCGACACCAAGATAAGGCATTCCGTTGCTGCCTACGCCGGATATTGATCTCTTTATACGCGGATGATATGACATTGTATATTAGGGACCCCCAACACAATATTAATCCGGTACTGAGGGAGTTCATAGTGTTTGGCCATTTGTCTGGTATCCATGTTAACTGGGGGAAGTCCCAAGTTTTTCCTCTGACGCCAGCGGTATCCAAGTTCCACCTTGACTTTCGTTGAAGTGGTGTGACACAGACCTCCGTTATCTAGGCATACAGGTGACCAGGGAGAGGTAGGAAATGATCCGGCTCAACTATGGTACAGCTCTCACACAGCTTCAAAACAGGGTCACGCACTGGATATCGCTACCTCTGTCTCTGGCGGGATGGGCCTCCCTTATAAAAATGATTGTGCTTCCGCAATTTTTAAATCGTTTTTTAAATATACCATATCATCCGGGGTCTTTTTTCTTCAAAACGCTGCGCGCTGAACTAAGCAGGCTCCTCTGCGGGGGGGGGGGGGGGAGGGGGGGGAGCAGCCATGGCTCAGATGGGCCATTCTTACCAAACCATACGAACAGAGTGGGCTTGGCATCCCGGACTTTGAGGTTTATTATTTGAGCGCGCAAGCTCATTATGCATACTATTGGATCTATCCCCCTCGCTGCATGCGAAGATTGGCTTGCTGAGCCCATTCCGTTAAGTGGCATAATTCACGGTCCTGTTCGCACAAGAGCAACATCACCCACTACAGTCACTAGTACAGTTGATGCCTAGCATTGTATAGCTGAACTCCTTTCTATGTCCCTCTTAAACTCATCGCGGCTGCCAGTCACATACCATCCTGGGGTGTCCCTGTTACAGGAAACGGGGTTTCAGAACTTATGCAAACGCCTACATGTCACTACCTGGGGAGATCTATTTCATGAGGGTGTGTTTCGCTCTTCAGAGCACTTATTTCAGGCGCTGCAACCCACTCCATTGGATATTTTCCTTTATGTACGGCTGCGACAGGGGATGAAAGCGCTCCTTCCGGATTTTCCTCAAGAACCAGCAAACCTTGCGCCCTTGCATAAAATGCTGGGATCCACAGATGGGAAACATCTCGTGTCCGGTCTATATCGGTGTATACGCGCCCAACAGCGGGTGACCCCTAGTCTTGCTCGCAGACATTGGGACGAAAAGCTCAGGCAAGAGTTAACTGATTAACAATGGGACTACTGCTGTGCACAAACAATGGCAACTGGTTACGACAATTATCGGGTGTTGCCCCCATCTCGTCAAGAATCTCCCAAAGCTTCTCGTGTTGCACAGAGTCAAATACGGCGGTGAGATCAACAAAGGCTAAAAACAGCCTGCCCCCTTTCGCCCGTGTGTATTTCCCTATAAGGATGGCTAGGTTTAGGCTCTGCTCAGTAGTTCCCAGGCCCTCCCGGAAACCATATTGGACGTCGGAGAGGACTTTGTTTTCCTCTGCCCAAGCTTGTAATCATTCTAAAATAATTCAACCCACGACTTTAACCAAAGAGTACAAAAGTAAAATGGGCCTATAGCACCCCGGGTCCTGACGATTACCTTTTTTAAAAATGGGCACAATTACTGATTCAGTCCAGGTATCTAAAAAGGGAGCAGAACAACAGGCATTAATCACCTGAGTAACAATAGGGCCCCATAAAGACAAATTAGCCTTAAACGAGTCAACCGGCACTCTGTCAGGGCCGGGTGCCTTCCCCCTAAGGCTTGCGGAGATAGCTCAGTTTACTTCGTCCAGTGAAAACTCAAGATTACAGTGGTGCATATCAAAGTCCAAAGGAGTTGTCTCGGTACTGACTTCAGAGTTATCATCGGAGTCATAAACCCTAGTAAAATGATCGACCCAATGGTCCTCGCTGATAGCAATTTACATGGACGGGCCATCTCTTGGGTTCAAGAAAGGTGCTTTGACGGCTTTTCAAAAAGCCGAGCTGTCTCCCATTAACAAGGCTTTATACAAAGATTCCCAGGCTTCATTACGTAATTCACTTTTTCCCTTCTTGAGGGCTAGTCTATATTAAACTCTAGCCTGCCTCACATCGTAAGGGTTTCTAGGAGCCTTGTGTAGTACTTTTTTTTAGGTTCTTATAAGCTTGAGTGCACTTTGTATCAAACCAACCATGGGTTTTCCTTCTATTTGTGTTCTGCACATGTAATGCCTCCCCCACTGCTCCTGATATCAGCTGAAAGGAGGTCAAAATGTTGGCTGGAACAGCTATATCAGATAAACAAGTTTCTACAGCTATTTTACAATTTTGTATCACTTTTTTTGCAACCAAAAGAGGGTCCACTAGTGACCAGCTCAGGGTATACCCATTTGTCTTGTCCAGTGTGATATTAGATATCGCCTGGTCAGTGTTATGATGCCTCAATTTCTTATTTAATGATAGTGTTACAGAATAGCATAGTCGAAAATGGTCACTAAGTGAAATATCTCCGACAGAGAAAGAACGAACTTTAGAAGCATAATTATTTGTCAGAAATACATAGTCTATAGTGCTATATAAGCCTCTTCCATTGAAGGTATAACCCATAGGTATAACCCATAGGGGCTGGTCGATCGCAGATTTCATTTGTAAAACCTAAATCTAAGGTGAAAATCAATTCATTATACAAATCCCCCAACACAGAGTGACAAAAATGGGTATTACTAGTGCCCTCTTCATATGCTAAACTAAACTGCACTGCTTTCCATCCTCATTAAGGCATAAAGAACAATTAAAATCCCGACTCACAATAACCATTGTGTCTTTTGTGCTTTTTCTGCATATAGTCCTCACATCCTTGGTCAATTTTGCTACTACCAATCCCAAGTTTCCAGTGGGTATATTATTGTAAAAATTAGCCATTAGCATGCGTTGCCTTCTATCAAGGTCCACTGCAATTAACTGGTAATAGGTTTCCTCGAGATGGTTCTTATTTACCTTTCGCGTGTTTGAAATGTAGGTGCATAGGCCTCCGTTCGCCCTCCCACTTAAACCTTCCACAGCCGAGGTGTGGAAGGTTTTATAGCCATTGGTGTGGAGTGGCTCTTTCAACCATGTTTCTTGAAGGGATAATACATCATAGGGTTTTATAAAATCACACCAAATGGGATTGCTTATCTTAGAGCGTAGACCTGCAATATTCCATGATGCGAAGTTGCAGGTTGTTTCATCACTCCTCTCCCGTAGATTATTTGCGGCTTCTGTGGTTGGAATGTGGTCATCTACATTAACCTCAATCTCATCAAGAGTTGGTAGCTTCAAATCCTCCTGTGATTCTCCTGATTGCGTGCTTCTATTATCTCCAAAAACTTCCCTATGTCCCGATGAAGCTTGTGGAGTTGGTTAGGTACCTGCAGCTAAATGAAGCTTATCAGAGATGGAATGATCTTTATGAGGTCTGTTCGCTCGTAGTGTCTTAGGGGTGAACTCCCACTTAGTTAAGGACTCTCCTGAGTAAGCCATACATTTGCCCAGTCAGTCAACTCCTTCAAGTGAGTTAAAAATTTCATAGCGGTTACTAAGTGGGATTTCATCACTGCGCTGCCTGACCCAGGGAAGTCGAGTTAAGACTAAAATCATCATAGTATGTGATACAATGAAGATGAAGACTCCAAGAAGGTAAGAGTAATGTCCTTTATTCCTGTCTCCTCTCTCCACCAGCATACATTTGCCTCACCAACATTCTAATGTCCCCTTCAGGGACTTGGGACATACCATTTACAGTAGGGGTGATTTCGGGACATACCATTGGCACATAATTGCTCAGTAACCTGGCATGACTTGGAAAACACATCGTAACACATCTTCCCCCTTAATGTAAATAAACAAAGTAAACAAAAATTACTAGCTACAATTCTCTACTTATACTTAACAAAGTCTTTATGCCACCCAGGAGCCCTGCATGTTCTGCGTGTGACAGGTAACCCATTGGTGTCTGGGTTTTGTGGCATCGCTGCTTGGTCGTCGGACTGGCTGTGTGAGCCTTGCAGTTTCACTAACCTGTCCATGCTCCACATTTGGTCATTGTCTAATATGGCTGTGTTGTTCCTCACAACTTTGATGCGCATAGGTCTTGAAAACTTAGTTTCATCATCGCACCTTCTTGGCACCCTTACACATACCCAGTCTCCTACTTTCCACAGCGGAACTTTGGTTCCATGTTTGGTGTCATACTGAGCTTTATACTTGCTTTGATGAGCATCAACTTTGTCCCTGAAAGCGTGTTTGTCTATTGTGATGTGGGATCCCCCTCCTAACCAATACGGGAAGAATTGTGTACCCGGTTTCCTACCTCTCAGAGCTGAAAAAGGAGAAACCCCCGTGACAGAATTGGGAGTGGTGTGATACGCCCACAACATTTCCTGTATTGCTTGTTCAACTGGCACTCTATTTACCACCGCCAATTGTATGCACCCTTTAACCATGCGGTTCATCCTTTCCACTAATCCATTCGCCCTAGGACAGTATAGTGCTGTTCTCAAGTGTGCTATGTTAAGGTTACCTAAGAATTCTGTCATGGCATGGGACGTAAATTGTACCCCATTATCAGTTACCATGGAGGATGGTATGCCCTCTTGTGCAAATGTGTCTTTTAGAAACTGAACTACCGACACTGTCGTTATCTGGTGGACCATTTTGACTACAGTCCAGTGGGAGTGGAAATCAATTAGGACCAGTGCAAACTGTTTCCCCACCCCCTTGAAGTTGAGGGGACCAATGATGTCTAATGCGATTTTCTCCCACGGTTTGTCAGGTACAGCTATGGGTGATAAGGGTGACTTTCTGGTTACCCTTGACTTGTCACGGTTGGAACATGTGACACAATTCCTCACTTTCGCCTCTACTAACGAGTCCATCTTGGGGAACCAATATCTCTCTCGTAACCTTGCCTTTGTCAAGCTTCTGCCCAAGTGGCCCTCATGTACAAGGTCTATTATCTTGCCCCTCATAGCCTCTGGTGGAACTATTTTGTCATTTCTGAACAGGATACCTTGATCCACGTTAAGCTCCAAACGTATCTCCCAGAACATTTTCAACTCTGCACTAACCTGATCTGAAGAATCGGGCCAACCCTGTACCGTGTAATTAATGATCTGTGTCATGTTGTTATCTGAGTTCATGCACTCTAGCCACTCTTGTGTGGTGATGGTGTCTAAGCTGAGCTGGAAGACTGGGTATTCAGGAGTTTCAAATTGTTCCTCTTTGTCAATGGGACTTCTAGACAAGAAATCAGATGCCGAATTTTGAATACCCGGGACATACTTGACTGTGAAACAGAAACCCTCTAAGCCTAGCAACCACCTTGCTATGCGGGGAGTGTTACATGAATTATTCTTCGGATTAAACATGAACATCAGGGGTTTATGATCAGTACGCAAACACAATTGAATGCCCCACAGAAAAAATTTGAAATGTTTCACCCCCCAATAACAAGCCAATGCTTCTCTCTCCACCACAGAATAGTTTTTTCCGCTTTTTCCGCCTTGGTAAGTGACCTTGACGCAAACGCGACAATTCTCTCTTTGCCCTCAATAATTTGCGAAAGCGTTGCTCCTAACCCTTTCCCACTAGCATCCGTAGTAAGAAAAGTTCTGCGGTTGTGCTCAAAGTTGCACAAAAATGGAGCAGACAGTATGCCTTCTTTCACTCTTGAAAATGATGTTTCATGTTCTTTTTTTTTTTTTTTTTTTAACTTTTTTTTTTATTGAGCAGAACAGGGATAGTAACAACAACAAACAATCAGGAAAAATTCTCCATACACAAATCAATCATAATCCTTATAATATAGCACCTAAAACCATGAGACATTGATGTACTACACTACTATAACTAGAAAGAAAGAGAGAGAAGGAGAGAAAAAAAAAAAAGGTACAAAAAATGCATGTAGAGAGCTAAAAAAAATTTTAACATAAAGTCTAATGTTGCTACAAAAATGTCGCAATGCAATACATATGAATTTTAAAACAGAATTTGCTGCATATTACTAACTCAATATTAAATCAATTCATATAACATAACGTCCATAGCTGCATTATCACGAAACATTAAGCCCTCTTTCATGCTAATCCAATACCTGGAAGTTCTTTAACTAAAGTGAAATAGTATTTTAAAATATTATATGCTGGGAAGAGTCTACTTAAAAAGTGTGCATAGTACCATTGTCGAATAACTGCCAGATCTTTACAAATGTATTTATTGCTCCCGCCCCCCTAGCATACGCTTCCTCAAAACCCCTCGTCCGCATCATTTTATTGACCCATTTCATAAAAGAGGGAATCTCTAGCGACCTCCAGTTTTGAAGAATTAATGAACGTGCCATCAAAGAGCAGATCATTACATATGCTTCTTCATATATGGTCAGTCCTGGTTTAACTCTGGAGATTCCGAATAAGGCAATTTCAACTTCGGGATGTACCGGCTTTTGGATGGCCTGACTTATAGCTATAAAGATGTTTCCCCAGAATTCATTAAGTTTAGGACAGGTGTAGAAGATGTGAAGCCAATTTCCTTCCTCCTCAGCCTGACAACGAAAGCATCTATCTTCCACATCTGGATATCGTTTACTCAAAGTCTTCGGGGTATAGTATGCTAGCCATCTATTTAAAAAAGCCATCCGCTCTCAAAGCCTTATGGCCGAGCCGGGCTTGAAGTTGCCATTCTTGACAGGACAAGGCACACCCTGTTTCCCGGTCAACCTTGCTCAAAAACATATGTGGGATGGGGATCTCACTATCTTTCCGGAGCAGAGTGTACCATTTTCCTATGCCTTTAACTTTGGTTTTATAGAGCAGGGAGGCCAAATTCATCGTCGCAGAAGGGGAGGGAAAATAGGCCTTTTTCAGAAAATTGATGACCTGCAAGTAGTCGAGGAAATTGGGTATAGTTTGATCTATAAGTTTGATTTGGTACTCCTGCCACGAGATCACCTTGTTATTCGTATAGAGATGACCCAATTCCTCAATACCAATCTCCCTCCACTTCGAAATTCGAGAGGGATGAAGTAATAGACCTAAAGTCTTGCATTCCTGCAGCCTTAAATATGCCCAGCCTGGAGAAGAATGCTGTTTAAATAGTAATTGAAGTCTGGATGATAGATCACGCAATGTCTTATATCTTGTGTTTTTTGGCAATTTAATAATTTTTAAGAAAGTAGGGAGTTGTACACCTGCCTCCTGAACCATTCTATCTAGAAAGAAATGATCTTCTAAATTATTAAAATCCAATAAACGAGCTACTATATCGAGGATCGCAGCTTCGTAGTAAGTGCGGATTTTTATGTGCTAGCCCCCCTTTATCCACCTCCAGTTGTAGCACTTCAAGTTTCACCCTGGGAGCCTTCTTTGCCCATATAAAATTCCTGAATAGAGAATCAATTTCTTTGAAATAGCTCGCATTAATCTTTAGAGGGACATTACTAAAGAGAAACACCAGAAGAGGGAGGATGGACATTTTTATCTGTGCCACACGTCCTATAACTGTCAAAGGAAGTACTGACCATTTATCCAACAGGCTTTTTATTCTTATCAGCATAGCCGTGTAATTTAATGTAAACAGTTGATCGATTGATTTAGAGATGAAAATACCCAAATATCGTATGGGGGCTGACTTAGATGCTTGTTTTTGCAGAATGGGTGGTAAAAAAGAGTTATCATTGATATTTAATATGATGATTTCTGTTTTATTTTGATTAATTTTATACCCCCCTATAGATTCAAAGCTAGTGAACTCGGCTAAAAGCCGCTCTAAATTTGATTTATCAGGAAGCAGATAAAGAATGATATCGTCCGCGAAGAGTTTCAATTTCTCCATCCCCTCTATGGGCGCTCTAATTTCGGGATTTTCACGAATTCTAATTGCCAACGGCTCAATAAAAAAAGTAAATAATAGGGGGGACAGGGGACAGCCCTGCCTGGTCCCCCGCCTCATAAATACTGTCCCAATCTGCTCGGAATTCACAACTATTCTGGCTTCAGCCCCCTGATATATATTCCTTAGCATGTGTATGATTGAAAGCGGAAATCCAAATTTATTTAGCCCAGTAAATAATGCCTCCCAATTTACGAGGTCAAAAGCCTTCTCAGCGTCGACCATCATAAACATTGATGGGATTTTATTACAGGTGAAATAGTCAAGGGCTTGAATTAAAAACCCAGTATTTGATGACATGAAGCGGCCAGCTACAAAGCCAGATTGATCACTATGAACTAACTCTTGAGCGGCTAGTGTAAACCGCTGTGCCCATATTTTCATCAGAATTTTATAGTCAACGTTGAGCAAACTAATAGGACGGTAGGAATTCACGTCCTTTGGGTTTTTACCCTTCTTGACAAAGCTGACAATCACGGACTCTTTAAAACTCGATGGAATATCAGAGCAGTTTTTAATAACATTGAACAGCTTTGTCAGGAAGGGAGTCAATTCATTTGAAAATATTTTATAGAGTTCAGCAGGAAAGCCATGGGCCCCACACGCCTTTGCTCCTGCAATAGATTTTATTGCTTGCGAGACCTCCAGTTCCGTCATCTGTTGACCCATATGCTCAACTCGAAATTCTGAAAGGCACGGCAAAGTAACTCCCTCAAAATATTTATTTATCTGCTCCTGGGGTAGCTCATAGTTTGTGGCATATAGCTTCAGATAATGCTCGATAAAAACCTTATGTATTCCTTCCTTTTCGCCCGTTATATTCCCGGTTTGAGGATCAATAATTTCAGACACCAGTGCCGCTTCCTGCTTAAATTTCGTCGCCCCGGCTAACAGTTTGCCTACCAATGATGTTTCATGTTCCTCTGCCCATTTGAATTGCGTGTTATTTTTTTGTGAGGTCCCTCAGGTTTGCCGTTAGATCCGAGAAGTGATCTACATACTTTGCCATATATTCGGCCAACCCTAAAAACGACTTAAGCTCGTCTTTATTTGTAGGTGCAGGCTCGTCTCTTACAGCTTCCACTAGGCAGTGTTTGGGTTTGAAACCCTCCTTTGAAATACAACGTCCTAAGTACTCCACAGATTCCACCCCAAACTGACATTTCTCTCTTTTGAGTGTAAGACCTGCATCTCTAAATCTAGACAGGACATGTCTTAAAACATTGTCATGTTCTTCTACACTTGCACCATAGATCAGGACATCATCTTGGAAACAAAGCGTTTTCGGCACCCCTTTCAAAATATGTTGCATAATTCTTTGGAAGACCCCTGCCGCAGAGGCCAATCCAAACGGCATGCCACAGAACATGAAGGTGCCCATGGGTGTGGTGAAAGCAGTGAGCCTTTTGGAGTCTGGATGTAACTCCACTTGGTGGTATGCCATGGAGAGATCCAGAACACTGAAATAATTTGCCTCACCCATGGTGCTTAACATCTCGTGGATGCGGGGTAAAGGATGTCTCTCCACTAATATGCTATTATTTAGATCACGGAGATAAATGCACATGCGAATGTCTTGACTATGACCTTTCTTAGCAATAACAATCGGGGCGACCCATTCAGAACAATCCACCGGTTGAATGATGTTAAGTTTCTCCAACCTTTCCAGTTCTTTCCTCAGCGGTTCCCACATCAGGTGCGGAATGGGCCTTGTCTTGTGGATCACTGGTTTGGCATTCTTTTTCAGTTGAATTTTTTGCTGAAAGTCTCTAAGCAATCCTAAGTTCTCTGAAAACACTTCCGGAAACTCAGTTGCAATGTTTCCGCTCTGACCTGAAGGATCTATTACCATTACTTGTTCTGGGTTATTCGGGTCCAACTTGATCCCTAGCTCTCTTTGATGTTGTCAACCCAGTAGGTTTGACCCATTCTCTACGACGTATACCTTTCCTACCGTACGTCTGCCTTTGAAAGAAATAAGCGATTTAAACATCCCTTTCATAGGTATGGGATCTCTATTATAGCCGCTAGGAGCTATATCAGCTTCTTCCAGCTTGTCCTGTCCTTTTTGTAGGACAGCTTGAAAATCCGCAAAGTTCACCAGTGTGAAAGGCGAGCACGAATCAGCGAACATTTTGACGCTTTTCTCATCCAAAGACACCTCACATACCGGGTAGCTCTGCTGCTCCTGAACCGCAACCTCATTAACTTGTAACACAATTTTCTTAACTTGTGTTGACGTCGCGTTGACTTGGCTTCCCCCCGACTTCTTCGGGAAGCACCCACAAACTCCTGCAAGATGCCCTTTCTTGTTGCACTTCCTACACCAAGCATGCCTGACATGACAATTGAGATCATTTGCCAAAGGGTTGTTGCTTCCACAACGGTAGCATTTGAATTTCCTATTCTCAGAGTTCGCTGTCTGGCCACGCCAATTATCATTTTTCTTAGTATAATCATTTTTGATTTTGTACACATCAGATTCTTCCTCCAAATTGACTATCTCTGAAACTTTCTCATTGGACTCCGTTGAATTTATTTATTTTATACAGATTGCTGTATGCTCAATCGACTTTGCAATTTTAATCGCTTCCAGGAGATCCGGTTGCTTCTCCAACAACTTCCTTTGTATTTCCTTGCTATTTGTACAGCGTACCAATTTATCCCTGATTAGCGAATCATTGAGGTCATTAAAAGCACAAAGTCTGCTCAAACCTCTGAGAACTGCAATGTACGTGGATACGTTCTCTTGCTTGCCCTGTGCTCGACTGAAGAATTTGTGTCTTTCCAAGACTATGTTTATTTTGTCCCCAAAATGATTCCGCAACTTAGACAACGTTGTGTCATAAGCATCTTCATCTTCCTCTTCTCCTTCAGGCTCCGGTAGTGATTCAAAAACTTTCCTACCGCTTGACTCCAAATTATGTAGTAAAATGTTGTGTTTCCTGAAAGCACTGAACTTTTCCCCTCCTATTGCCACTAGATAAGATTCAAATACTTTCTCCCAATCTTCCCATGGAATAGTTGGTTCCCCCATTTCATTCAAGAATGGCGTCGGTTGTAACATGCTTGCAGCTGCCATCGTGGGAGATATATAAACACTATGTAGAATTTGAGGAGCACACTTGAACGATGAATTAAGGCACCTGCGTTGTACAATATAATGTTTACTTGAACACAGTTGAGCAAAAGGAGTGGAATGAATAGAAAATTATCATAAAGACAGCTAAAAATGCCTGTAAGCCCCACTTACCAGAATTCTAAGCAGGCATAACCATTATGTGCATATGTATGGTAGACTAAAATAGCACACAATCTAAACGCAACAGGATAAACATGTAAGACACCTATACAGAGAAAATGGCGGAATCAATTACAAGTATGCATGCTGTAGCCTCCAATATCATAACATAAACATATAACATGTGGACTAAAGCCTACGCAGTATGCCTTGTAAATGTGGATGGAGGAAACGTCATTCGAGTATCATAGCCAGAGGTGTGCGTGTCACCGATCAACCCTAACTGACACGCTGAGAAATGCGAGATGTACAACTTTGCAAGCAACTTCGCCAAACTCCGAAATACCCCCACAAGGATGATGCTAAGCCTTACATTAATATAGCTCTCCAGAGAATATGTGGAGCGAAATGCTTTACGAGCTATGTAATAACTTGAGGTGTGCGTGTCACCGATGACAATAGCTGACACGCTGGGAAATGCGAGATCCACCCCACAGACGTAGATATGCCTACTGCCTTTGTCCCCTCAGAGTTTACAAGATTCCTTCTAGGACGGAACTCACAGCAAGTTACCCCCTGAGAGGTGACATTCTCAGATGGTGTCAAAATCTTGCATGTCATGGATGGATTACACGCATGGAGTGCGCGTCTCCGATAAAATAAAGAAATACCTCTCACTCTTCGTGTCACAGCAGCTATTGCTCCGGAGGCGTTCACTGGGCGAAGATACCTGGACACGCTATGGAGTGCGTGTCTCCGTTTAGAAATGAAGAAATCCTTCTCGATCTTTGGACCCCAGCAGCTGGTGCGCAGGAAACGTTCGCCGGGCGAGGAGAGAAGCGTCGGAGGCATCCTGGTGCACCGGAATCACTCAGACGAAACCCAGCAACGAGCGTTGTGTAGCCTGGCAACAGACGCGCGAAAATCTCGCTGAGGTGATTGTCCCTCGGAAGCGTTCCTGACAGGAACCAAATTTGCCAGATGGAGATGACACGATGTTTCCACTCACAGGAACAGCTGAGGCGAGCCACAAGGCTAACGTGCTGACTAGACGCGTAGTGTCTCAGCGTCCGATGCGGTTCCAAAGGCTGTGTCACAGAAGCGTTCTGGTGAGGAGTAGATTGACGTTTGGCAACGGATGAGCAGTAACACGAGCCCGTAGCCTGATCACACCCTCCTGTCAGACACGTGAATTCCAGACAATGCCAACCTCGCACTTCAATGCCTGTGCTGCGTCTTAAAGCACCTCACAGATGGATATTAAGTGTGATAATGTACGCCAATTCCACCACCATCGCAGGCATAAGTTAAGTTAACCGGCACCGGTCACAGTCAAAATCCAGTTGAATACCTCACCAGAACAATAAAGGATCCTCCGGACGAACAGCTGGTGGAGCAATAACCAAAAGGGGAGGAGCAGGTTACATCTGTCCCCTTACACAGATCGTCGCCAGTGATACAATGAAGATGAAGACTCCAAGAAGGTAAGAGTAATGTCATTTATTCCTGTCTCCTCTCTCCACCAGCATACATTTGCCTCACCAACATTGTAATGTCCCCTTCAGGGACTTGGGACATACCATTTACAGTAGGGGTGATTTCGGGACATACCATTGGCACATAATTGCTCAGTAACCTGGCATGACTTGGAAAACACATCGTAACAGTATGTTCATACAGCGTAGCATTCCTCCTCGAAAATGAGTTTGTAAGAGCTGAAATAACTTTGTCCAGAGGTATGCAAGTGTATAGTGAGCTAACGTTAAAAGTTACAAACTTTAACTTCTCCACCCACTCAATGTCTTCTAGTTTTTTCTGAAGATCTTTTGTGTCGCGTATATAAGACGGTAAATTTTGGACCACAGGTTGTAAAATTACATCAATGTATTTCTAAATGTGTTCTGTCGGTGAGCCCATGTCTGAAATGATAGGTTTTCCAGGGGGAAAGTGGCTCCCTTGTTTAACCCTGGTTTTCTGCATTGTTGTTTGGACAGCTGTTTCTCTTGAATTTGAAGGAAGCAGTATTTTTTTTTTTTTGCAGTGGGAAGCTTGAATAGGAATACAGCCCCTTCTGCCCCATTTCTCTTTCTTCTTCTCCCACCAGCCACCCTGTCCCTGGTTCTTCTGCCTCCCCCACCGTCCATCACTGTTTCGTCTCCCTCCCCACCTGCCCCGCTCTGTCTCCTCTCCCCCTCAACAGACAGAAGGAAAATAATCCCTATGAAGTGGCTGGTGCTGGCTGCTTCATACAGCTTTTTTTAATGGTCCAGTTATTCACACCTACCCGCCCTCCCGTTCACCAACCCACCTGCCTTCCCCTGTTATTCACCCCCCACTCACTTTCCCCAATTCATCACCCCCACCCATTTTCATGTTCACCACCCTTAACCAATTGCCAAAGCCAATAGTTCGCCCATAGGCGAGACCTATTGACTTTGCCAATATTTGCTTTTTTTAGTCTTTGCATTAATCATTTGGAAAACATCTGAAGGCCGAGGGACAGGGGCATGCCCATCCAGGCCTCACGTCTGATTCCCGTACTCATCTATGCCTATGATGCAGTTTTAATAGCCAGGACAGATAATGGGCTTCAGAGGCCTCTGAATGCTTTTGCAAATTTTATGAGGGACCTAGATCCAAACATAACGCTGGCAAATTATATACAATGACCTGTGATCCTCGCTCTACGAAACTTCTTTCTCATTTTGTGGATAAAATACTTGTACAGAAAGTTGGTAGTTTCCAGTACTTGTGGGCTAGGTTTGATTCTGGGCTTAAATGGGATCATCTTTGAACCGTCTGCTCAAAACAATTTGCACGATCAATTGATGATGTGTTCTTGTTTTCCAACAAACTGGGTCTGAAGCCTTTCAAATAAATGCTCAAGATTTATGACACTCAATGTATGCCAACTTTGACATATGGGGCAGGACCATAGACTTTGAACATCTTAAGGAAATCCAAGGAATAGAGAACACGTTCTTGACACTGGCTGTCCCAAAGAGCACCCCTGCTCACATCTGCCATTTAGAGTTGGGAGTCCTGTATCTAATAAAATGTATTATGTTCCACCCATTGGTCCCCTTGGTGCTCTTTACGAACAAAGCCTGAAACAGGTTTTATTGGTCAATCATAAAGGACATAGAGCCAGGGCAGAAGATTCCTTGATTCAAATTTGTAAACACTTGAACCAAGCGATTAAGGGTGCCGGGGTTATTCCATAACCCTGAAGGTAACCCTGATCTCAAATAATTTGACGAAAACTATTTTCTAAGAAAAAGTTTCAGAGGGAAGACGTTTAAGAGAACCCAAAACGCTATCAGTATGTGCACTTGTTCACACTATGTCACATAACAACTGGTCTATTGAGCCATATTTATTATCTGTAAGTAATATCAGTCACAGATTTCTTTTAACGCCTTTTAGATTAGAAATCGTTCACTGATTGTTTTACATTTCTGAAGTTAAGCCTGTGGAATCGCATGATAATTTACCTTTATGCCCATGTGATCAACAATCAAAGTAGTCCACCCACAGCTCATTTAAAGTTGTTTTGGCATTTTGATATGCTACCAAGGAAACGCTTGCTAGCTTTGCTAGCTCTGCTCCTCTGAACAATGAAAGAAAGACACTATAAATCTGTCATTTTGTTTGCACTTACAAACATTGCCTACAAATTCCGTTTGCTTTGTGGTAGCAAATTTCTTACAGCAGTATTTGAAAATATGGAACCGATTAAGTGAGAAGAACTCATGAAATCTGCAAATTGCGTTACCAAAGGTAAGTTATTTTTATTGGTGTGTTTTTAGCATCTTACAGTTTTTACTGTTGTTTTTGTATCTTTTATGCTTTTATACCGAATAAAGATTTTGATGAGGGTGAAGTATCTCAATCACTTAGAAGTTTATACCTGCTCTGAAAATGTTTTCTATTCCATTGGGCCACAGATTCAAGAACATGCTAGGGGTTCAGATCTCCCCTGAAGTAGAGCAAATTACCCTCCACACCTTAAAGATATTCAATATGGCCACTTACAATGCCACATACAAGGCATATGGGAGGCCTTTCATGGTTTGGTAACGGAGGTGAAAATGACGATAAAGTCTTGGATATTATTTCTTTTCACTGCAATGTTGATTCCTCTTTCCACGCCTCTGCTTAAGCAATGCCATAAAGCAAATGTTACTGGGCATGGGCAGGGGAACATCCAGGAACAGCTAGCAGACTGATTCTTCCTGGAATCACTCAATATCATCAGGCAAGCCCAGTAGTGCTATATTGTGGAATAGGAGAAAAGTGAAACAGAAAAACAATAGTGTTTCCTAAACCAAACACTAGCTGGTGGGTTTGCATGGGAAGTTATATGACTGGAGAAAAAACGCTGTAGTTTGAAATTATATTCCTCCCCTATCCTTGGAGGTCCTTAGCTGTTCAGGAGAAAATGTCTGGTAAAAGAGGTCTCCCCAGGATTCTGTCACCCATATCATCCATATGGATAAATCCAGCCTTATTCTGGCATGAATGATAGGCGGTTTGATAAATGAAGATGATAAATGGAAGACTAGATGTCCCATCAGAGCAAGAGGGCTGTTTGAGGAGTCCAGTATAAATTCTCTTGTGACGCTAAAGACAGAATGTAGCCCCCCAAAGGAAAAGATACAGAAAGGATTAGAAAATTATAATGTTCATCACAATCAAGAAATTAGGGATCGTAGGGGTAGTCATATGTAATCTTTCTTTTCATTCTTACCTTTATACTTCCGCCATTCTACAACTGCTTTGTGAATTGAAACATTTTTAAGTAACCTTCAGTATTTGGATTTCCTACCTAACTACGATAGGCAATGTGCTGTCTCATCTTCACTTTGTTACCCTTTGTAAAATGTAATAAAGAAGATGTAGGGCCTGCTTTAGCATTTGTTGGATGGAGTTTATTCCATCAGGATGACAGAGGGCATTACCTCTGAGGGACCTCCAGTCACAAAGTTTTCAGATATTCGCCAGCCCCACAGACATCTTTCTACATTGCCTGTTCCTGTCAATTTAGGTATATCTATCAAACTTTCTAAAACTTGCTTGGTTTTCAAAAATAAACTCCCAAAGTGGGAGTTTGTGTAAAAGAAAATCTAATGACACCCAGGGTGTTGGGGTCATTTTGGGTTTTCCCTGTCCCTCGCCACCAAATTTTTCCTGGTGATTATAGACAGCAGAAAAAAAGGTATTACACTGTCCACCCCATGCACCTGGGCTGGTTGAGGTGCACAAACCCTTAGTTAGACACCACCTTCTAAGGTAGCCCAGTGTCTAGGATAAGAGGTTAATATGGAAGTTTTCCTCGAGGCCTGAATCACTGATGCTACTATAGCTGAAAAACCTCTGCCCATCGACCCATTCATCTCAACTTCCATGCCACCAAACTCAATTTTCAGAGGGTAGAGGTAATAATTGGCTGAGACCATTCACTGTTGCTGTTCATTGCTACTATCAGAGACTACCAGATGGAGCAAGGCCAAGGTAGAATAATTAGAATTATTTTGGCGCTCTATGTCATCAGCATAACTAAAAACATCACAAGAAGAGGGAAGGCAGGAAAGGCATATAAACGGTTGCTTGGCCAACTGGAAGTCAAAACATCCTCACCCCAACCTTTCCTGTTCGTCCTATTGAACAGAAACGAGATAATGTGTTCTCCCGGTTGGCAAAAAGATCCACACTGGAAGGCACCACCTCTGACAAATCTAGGGGGTAACAATTTGAGGGGAATTCGCTGGAGAATTGTAATCCTTTGCTTGGAAGGTCTGTAACAAGGTTCCTCTTGCCCTCGATATGTATAGCTGTCAAATATAGGATGTTCACTTGAGCCCTCTAGAAGATCTGATCAGTTATGAAGGACAGGGAATGGGATTGTGTTTATGTACGCTGTCAGTCCTGATTAAGGCCACTCTGTTCAGATGAGCAAAGGAAGTAAGGGCCAGGAGAGAGGCTTCCTGTTACATCCAATTGGAGGATGTGTTTTTGTGAACCGATGGCCAATGCCCCTAGACTTGATGAGACTTTGTCCATGCCCCCAATCTGTTTGCACTGACCTCCATTGTTATAATAACTGGTCTCATCGCAATTTACTGAATACCTCTCAGAATCTTGGTTGGCAACAACCATGAGCTTAGGTTTTGTCTGACGTTCTGTGACATCGGAATCCTCTGGCATAGGTCCTGAAATGCCGGGGACCAAAACTGAAGAATGTGTCGGACTAGACTGTTCAGCTGAAACCTTGCCCATGGAACCAGGAATATAGTCACAGCTAGGTCCCTTTGCACCTGAAAAGCCACTTTGCCCACACTGGATTATCCTGTTCCAAGAAGCTGGAAAGGTGGCTTTAAATGTTTAGCAATCTTTTTTACGGTAAAGTGACTATACCATTGACTTGTTTAGAACTTGGCTCCTATGTAACCCTGATCCTGTGCTGGCATAAGTTGTGATTTTGACCAATTAATAAGAAAGCCATGACTCTGAAGACCTAGCAGTGCAACCTCTGTGTGCTCCTTGGTAGTCTGACATGACTGCGATGCTACCAAACAATCGTTTAGATATAGAACGGCTGTAATCTATTGGTGATGTAGAATCACCACTAATGGAGCCAACATTTTTGTGAACACTCGAGGTGACGACTTGAGGTTGAATGGTAGCACTCTGAATTGGAAATGTTGAGACTCCACCTCAAACCTCAGAAATCTCTGAAGGGACGATGTATTGGCACTTGCAGGTAGCCTCCTGTAAATTAATAGTTGTTAAAAGTCCCCTTGAGATATTAGAGGATTCACTTGTTGTATTAAAGCCAATCTGAAGTAAATAGTCTTGAGCACATATTCACTCCTCTCAGATCGACCACTGGCCTATAGTTGCCTGAAACCTTTCTCACTAGAAACAAAATAGAATGCACTCCTTGCCTCTTTGTTCTAGTGTAACCGAAAAATTGCCTTTTTCTGTATTAATGCCTGAATCCCTGAGTGTAGGCACAACTCTTTTAGAGGTAGGCGGATAGTCAGGAACAATGCTTGGACATAGACCCCTGGCTGACCGGTTCACGATCCTTAGTCGCTTTCTGAGGTTGAAATCTTCTTCTGGAATCTTTGCTCCATGCTCTCGTAGACTTAGAGACTATGGACTTGTATGGTAGAGCATGTTTCCTGTCCTTGTGGGACAGGAAACATTCTCTAGAATAAAGAAATCCAATTGATCCCCAAACAGATTATTGCCTTCAATCTCCCATCTATAAGGTGTGGTCGGCTAACACAGATGCTTCAGAAACCAAAGTTGTTGATCTAATGAGTAAGGAAGAAACATCAGCTAGATAGGTTGTTGTTCCATATGCCAGAGAACATTAGATAAATCTGCACCTTCTTGAATTGCTCTGGACAAATTCTCTAAGACTTGGACTAAATATTGAGATGTATAAGCTACGTACGTGCCTAATAGTGGTGCCAAGATCAAGTACACTTTCACATTAGCTGAAAGCACGTCTTCCACACCAGCCAAAGTATACATTCTCTGTCAAAATCTGTAGGGGCCTCACTTCTTTCTAGTTTCTGAAAATCAAATCTTTAATTGTATGTATGTATGTATAGCACATTTATAAAGCGCTACTGTCACCCATCGGGCATCCTGGCGCTGTGATCTAACTGATCCTGCAGCAAAAATAATACTGTATCGGCAAGCTACTCAGTCCTTGGAAACAGGTGAGTTTTTAATTCTTTTTTTAAAAGAGAAGAAATCTCCTAAACATCTAAGCGGCAGTGGCAGATCGTTCCACAACTTAGATGCCATATAGACAAAGAAGCGTCCCCCCATCCGCTTTCTCCGGATTTTGGGGACAACTACCAAGTTAGCTGAAGCAGAGCGGAGAGATCTAATAGGGATGTACCAAGAGAACATCTCCTGTAGGGGTAGTGGTCCCAAACCATGTAGGGCCCGGAAGACCAAGCATAAAGCTTTAAACTCGACCCGCTGAGAGATAGGCAGCCAGTGCAGGTCTTTAAGTGCTGCAGATGACGAATCAAAACGTCGACGGGATAGTGCTAACTTAGCAGCAAAGTTCTGTACCCGTTGTACTTTGCCCAATGCCGTGATAGGTGCCCCCAGAAGCAGTGCATTGCAGTAGTCAAGTCTACTTAAAATGATACTGCGCACTACTTCTGGTCTGGCATGGGCGGGAAGCAAAGGGAGAATCTTCCGCAGAGTGCACAACAGCCCCATACAGGAGGACACTCTTTTATCAATGAAACCCTCTAGTTGAAGATTGGGTTCCATTGTCACACCCAGATTACGAACCGAGCTTGCCGCTGCTACCGTACCCTGAAAGGAGGGAGGCCAAAAATCCTGCGGTAGGGGTCGTGGGACACGGTCCGCTGAGCAATGCAGCACCTCCGTTTTGGAGCTGTTAAATTGCAACAAATTGTTACTCAGCCAGGTCGCCGTGGAGACCATACAATGGTGAAAGGTCTCCAGTGACACCGCCTTCTCCCCCTCAAAGGAGAAGATAAGCTGGGTGTCATCAGCATAATTGGTGACCGTTATGCCAAAAGATTTAATTAACTTGACCAGGGGGCGGAGGTAAAGATTGAAAAGAATGGGACTGATGGCTGATCCCTGGGGTACGCCCTGCCCTACCCTTCTGATGGTAGACTTGAAGGGAGGCAGGGCAACCACCTGATGTCTGTTGGCCAGGTATGAAACAAGCCAATCTCGGGCCAGACCATCACACCAGCCTCCTCCAATCTCCTGGTCAAGATGGCGTGATTGACCGTATGGAACGCTGCCGACATGTCAAGCAGCACTAAAAAGGCTGCCTGACCATGATCGGCACGCAAACGAAGGTCACTCAAAACGGTCACCAAAGCTGATTCGGTTCCATGCGCTGGCCTGAACCCAAACTGCGCCATGTCCAGACAGTCATTAACTTCCAAAAAACCGGACAGATGTTTCGTGACCAGTTTCTCCAAGATCTTAATCGGGAAGGGAAGCAATGAAATAGGTCTGCAATTAGCGGGGGATAGGGGGTCCAGTGATTCCTTCTTCAACACCGGAGAGACTACCGCAAGCTTCCAGCTGTCCGGAACCTGGGCGGAGCCGAGAGACTGGCAGCAGATTGCATGGAGAGGAGGAAACAGCTCCTCCCCAAACACCTTCCAAAACTTGTGCGGAAGTACATCAAGAGGAGAACCTGAAGACACACTATCTGCTAAAGCAACAAACTCTGCAAAGGAGGGGGAGGGAAAGCTGTCCAACCTTGCTCTCCCAGCCTCCAACTCTGAGGTAGGCGGAAGAGCGGCCTCTGAGATATTGGGACTCAGTTTACTCAAGATGGTCGCGATCTTATCTTCGAAGGCCATGGCCAACGAGTCGCAGAGTAACTGAGAGGCAGGAATAACTGTAGAAGCACTAGCCGGTCGAGACAGCTCGTTGACAATTTTAAACAAAGCCTGAGCTTTATTAGAGGCTGACAATAAAGTCTCCTCTAAGAACCTTGCTTTTGCACACTTAATCTGTGACTTATAAGCTGCCAGCTCCTGCCTAAAAAGGACTTGATCCAAAGCCAGATAGTGTTTCCTCCATCTCCGCTCTGCCCGTTTACATTGATGTTTAAGTTGGAGGAGCTCCCTCGAAAACCAAGGCATGGCAGCTCTAGTTCTATCTCGCATTTTCCTTAATGGAGCCAGTTTGTCCAGAGAAACCGTGATTCGCTGAATAAGGGCATTGTAAATTTCCTCCACATTTTTTTCCAGTTTAAAAGCTTTCGAGAGCAGATCAGGAAGGGATTCACCTCTCAAGAGCCTTGACCATTGTCTCCCAATCTTAACATTTCCCGTGCTACTGCACTTAGAGTGGCCTACCAGGAGATCTGAAGAAAAAAGAACTAGAGCGTGGTCCGTCCAGCATTGCGGTAGGATGTTTCCAACCCTCACCTGACTGGTGTTGGAAAAGATCAAATCCAAGATGTGTCCCCTCTGATGAGTCTTCGAGGCAACCAACTGCTCCAGATTGATGTTACAGTATGCCTGAGTAAGGCATGTAAAGGCTGAATCTGTTGGCCCATCTGGCCACAGATTAAAATCCCCCAGCACTATCAATCTGGCATGGGAATTAGATAGATCATAGATCAAGTCAATGAGTTCGGACACGGCAGACGTAGCGCCAGCTGGGGGTCTATAACACAAAAGAACAGTGAATAGCACCCCCCCCCTGTCCTTTCAGTGAAAAACCCATCAGTTCGTATTCCCTGATTTTCTTAATTTCTAACTGGGAGAAATCCAACGACTCTCTATAAATCAACCCTACACCTCCTCCTCTAGCACCATCACGTGGGTTATGTCTGATCTTATATCCTGGGGGGCAAGCTTGCCCCAATTCTACTCCACTATCTATCCTCGTCCATGTTTCCACCATGAATAAGGCATCTAGCTCATGTTGTTCTATGAGTAGCGCTATCTCTGTATGATGCCTACCCAACGATCTAACATTCAGCAAGCCGCAAGCCAAAGACTTGCGGCTTTTAACGGTAGTAGTGGGTTGATGTTCTACCCCAGCAGCAGGTTTCAGGGCATATAGATCCTCTTTCGTGTAGGTTAGGCGCCTCTGTCAGACCAGAGCCACAATTTCAGCCGCCAGCGCCGCCAGCGCGCCCTGTGCGTGAACGGGCTTACCTCTGGCGCACCTCCGGCGCGCCCACGACGCGACCGCTGCGCGCCAACGCTGCGCGCTGGGCCCTCCATTCCTTTTTTATCACCGTGGAGCGCAGGAAACCGCCTATGCGACCGTCTAGCCCGACAACCAAGATGGCGCCTAGTCACCGGCCCGTTTTCCAACCACTCACCCAAGATGGCGGCTAACGCCGCGATGTAAACCTCCCAGGAAGCCCTACACACTAAGTCCCACAAATGCGGGTGAAGTTCCAATTTATAGTGCAGGTAAGACTCACTAATCACCCCCCCCAGTAATGCAAGCGCGACTGCACAAATTATGGTACGAGCGCGAACAGAGCGAAAGCCAGGCTATGACAAAATTAAAATTAGGAACAGTTTTTAAAAAGCCAATAAAGCTATGACACGCATGCAGGTTGAGAAATAGCAGCGAGCCAGACTCAGGCTTTATATATATTGGGAATATTTCTTAATCCACCTGCTGTGCAGGTACTGGAGCAAATCCTAAATTCTTTCTGATGTAGTCCAATATTTTGAGGTACCTCCTCTTTGGCTATATATTTGCCAGCTGATGGCTCCTTCTGTGCAGATTCAGAGTGTGTTCCCGGAGAAATATCTCTTACCGACGATCATCTCCTTCTCTTCTCTTAGACCTAGCTAATGCTCGGGAAACCACTTCCTCAATCATTCACTGAATTTAGGAAGCAGAGACGAAAGCAGGCAATTCAGGAGAGAAATAACTCGCTCTCCACCTCAGAGGTCTTACTTTGCTCCTTCTCAGCTGAGCAGGATTCAGTAGTATTCCTCTTGTGGCTTCTGTAACTTACCCCCTAAAGATTGATGGTTCACAAAGCAGAGGGCTACCCTGTCTTCCCTTGATTCCTCCTGTGATATGTTATTTTCAGAGTCAGGCTCACCGTACACTGACCCGGAAGAGGATCTGTTATGTATCCTCCAACCTGTCTGATGGAGTCGGATAAGGAAGCTGAACATGCAGAGAGCAGTTCTTAATTTGTAAAAAATAAGTGCCTGGGCTATTGTCAGGAAGCCACTGCAGCTTGCACCACACATTGCCCTTGACATGCTGCCAATGAGAGTAACAACACAACTAATAACTATCACGCTCCTACAAGTATGTAAAAACAGACTATATCATGCCTCCAAAGCTATAAGAAAGGCTTGGGCGGCAATTAATAGCCTTTTTTATGTATATTGAATTAATAATTAACTGTTGTTGTGGTCATCTCTAAATTAACCAGACAATGCCACCTTGTGGCTTACTGTCCCAAAAGCTGGTGTTGACAATTAAATGCTGGTGCCAAGCACCGGAAACCACCGGCTCAAATTAAGCACTGGCAGAGAGAGACATTCTCCAATGTGCTCCATGATGTACGTGCTCGGAGCGGTCAGGGAAAAATAGTGGGTTCACCTGCTCCGCTCAATAGACCTACATTATAGGTCCTGCTTGGCAGCATCCTTCGGTTGTGCCTACTTGAGACACAACAAAATACCGAGGTGAGGAGGGTTATACAGGATTCAAAGTTAGAGAGATGTGTCTATGAAAGTGCAACGCTTCTCACTCAATAGCTGATTGTATCTAAATAAGTTCTGAAAGAGTAATGGGCGTTCTTCCATTGTTGTGATTTTATGGTCAGCCACTGGAATGGCAGCAATCATTTCCAAATCGCTGTTTGTTTAAAACTTGTTACTTCACATCCTTGGTTGCTAAGGCATAGTGCAAATCAAGAACGTACTTACAAAAAACAGAAAATAAAATGCGATGGAAACTCAGTAGGAAATTCAGAGGCGGCTTTAAGTAGCCTAAATGCATGTAATCCTGGTAATGATGAAGATTACATTGCTAATTATTTAGATAAGGTGGAAATTGTACTATCAATCATGAGTGTAGTGTAGATGATGTAGAATTAAGGATAGCTCATTGTTTGGTTGTGGGTCAGGGCAATTATTTGCCCTTAAATTACATCATTGCGCCATTAGTTCATACAAACACGTTTGTTCATATATAAAAACCAAGAAAAATCATGCAAAGAGCCATGCTTGGTCTCCAATGGAAGCAACCACTGGAGCCAGAAAATCGTGTGCCTTTCATAATTATTGCAAAAGGGACAGCTGTGTGTGAAAGAAACCTTGATGTGCTTATAACCGAAACAAAAACCGGAAAGAGCACTTGCATACGTTATATAATACATCACAGCCTATACTGAGCTAACTATGAGCCAGGCGAAACAGTTAATAGCAAATTGACTTTGAAAAGCTTGATTAACATGATTAACTCCATCAACGCTAGTGGAGTTGTATTGTACCAGAATATTGTGATATACATCTAAGTATTGTGTCCTGGATTTTGTCTACCAAAATACCTTCCCATTGCAAGTAATAAGAGAAAATCTATAAACAATTGAGTGATACTGAAAAAAGGAGGCAGGTATAGTGTAGCCTCTTATAATTTAACATTAATATTAGATATATCTGCTAGGATATTTTCTTAAGTTTTATTGCTGGTGCTCAGAGAATGGGCTCAGGTCTAAAACCTGACATTAAGTGAACAGGCAGGATTTAGATCCATCATTAGGGGAATGTGCCAGATATTTGTACTATGCTCCACTGTGCCCCACACTATAGGGAACCTTCATTCTTGCCGTTTGGACTTCCCTGCAGCGTTTGATTCAGTGGATTAAAAGAGAGGGGGAAGGATGAATTCCTGCTGAACTCCCCAGAGAATGAGGGATTTCTGAGAGATGAATTTCTATATCATCATTGATTGAGATTTTCCGATTAGGAAAAAAGTTGAGAATCCTCACTACGATAGACATTTTTTAATCTTTATTTTAGTATTGAGTGGTAACTAGTGTTGTAGGTGGCAAAGAGACCGAGGTGAACCAGGACTTCCTCGTCGCCCTTGTCCACAGAGGTGAGCGAGTCGTCGGCTGCTGAGTGAACCACCATCTGTGTACTTATACCTGGCCGAAACCAGCCTACAATCCCTCCTGATGCTCTTCCACTGGTTGCTAGGCATCGGGTGGCAGCCTTGGATGTTGTCTCACTGCACATTCCTGTGTCACTCTGCTGCACCATGGCGGTCACCCACTATTGACTTTGCCAGTGCCAGAAGCTTTACAATGTGCCCCATTGGCAAAACCATTAGCACTGACTGGCTATGTTAAAAGTATAGAAAACATTGCTTTTCTAAATATTTCCTGATGGCTACCTTGTAACTTGATGCAGAAAACAATGTTCTCTTAATGCGGTCTATGGCAGTGTACACTCTGTGTAGGAAACTACAAGTGAAGGTTGCCGTAGACCACATAAGACCGCATGTTGACCTAACCCTAACCGCAGGTTATGCTTCACACTTTTTCCTTCTTAACAAGACCACTTTCTCCCTACCTGTGAATAAAGCAGATGCTATATAGTAGATGTGCCAACATGACTGGGGTGTGTGTTGTTGTTCCAGCTGTACAAAATGAGCACCTCAGAATTCTCAATCATTAGTAAATATGTAGTGTAGGGAAAAGTGCGGCTAAGTTAAGGGACAATAATTTTAATATATTTAGTGAACATTATTTTCCTGCCTCACACACAGGCACAAGCTCTGTTCTGTCACATCAATGCGTCACATAAAAATCCTATTTTGGTCATGCTCAGATTTTGGTGTGTACAGATCATGCGGCTACCATGCCAATGGAAGTGTGATCCTGGTTCTACTCCTTGAGGGTAGTATCTGTGGGAGAGCCGCAATTTAGGAGTACCGGATTCCATAGAATAAAACAATGGCAATCCTTATTTTGTAATAATTAATGGTATTGAGCTTAAAATATAAGCATGGAATATAGTCATACTTGGGAAAAAGTAAATTTGATAGATCTTAGGACTTCATTATGAGATGCCCAGTAATTTGAGCGTCAGCGATACTAGGACCAGAGATAATGATTCCAGATGGTATTTCCACCCCAGCTACCGAGCATCATGAGTTTCGGCAGCCAGAATCAGAGAAATCATGTGGATCCTGATATACTGCGCTCAAATTCCCAAGATTTCCTTGATTCTGGGGCCCGTTTCACCACATATTTTCCTCTTGCTTTCAGCCCAATGAAAATGTGTGAGCAAACTCAATAGGTTTTACCTGATGCATTCCTACACACAGTGAAGCTTGTATTCTGGTGGACTGTATTACCAGGGTGTACTGCTCCGCCCAATTTGTAATTCAAGAATTGAATGGATCCAGATAGAGATGTGGTTTAGGAGTTGTAACTCATACTGCTGCTCTCAAAAGGCTAAAAGTAATAAAATGGGTCTCTATCACTTAAATTATGTCTACTCAGCCTCGTAATAAGGAAATGGGATGCTTCACACTTACTGGTCAGCGGAGGGGTTCCGGCATCTGTCACCTCCAAGATGGCTGAATACTGGAAATTCAAACTTGCAATTTCTGCTGAATCATAAGTCAAGGTACTGTTCACCTGTCAGATTTAGAAATGCACATGCATAAGATTATAGCTTCTTGGAAATTAGGCTTACCTAGGACCCAATCTTTTAGGTTCCTTAAAAAAAACATATGTATTGCACTATGCCCACAATGTTCTACACCTTCACAACATAGCATAACTTTACACAAGCAAGAGATTCCAGTAGACCAATTCCAGGGCCTTTGACAAATGGCAGTAAGACAGAATCTAGCACTTTTTCACACCGATTTCATGAAAGGAAATACCCCTAAAATGCTAGCTGTGTTTCTTTGTCCATGGCACACACTCCTAGGAACCTTCACTACTGCACAAGCCTTGTGGTTCACATGTTCAGTCTGTAATGGATTGGTATCTAATTTTTAAGTCCGCTCAAAACACAAACTGCATCGATTCTTAAATAGCGTACTGTAGTATTATTGTGACAATTGTATAGCGCTTCATGCCAATGGCTCCAAAGTGCAGTCTGGTGGTGTCGCAAAAAAGGCTACCAAATTTTGTATGCGCGGGTGGGAGAGTATATGCTTATGGGATGATCTATGTGGAAAACATTGGGTGTCCTGCGTGAGGGCTAGAACGTGTTCCTGTTGTGTTGCTGCACTTACTCATGTCTGTGAAGTGGCAGTGTAGTAACGTAGTCCACGCTTGTAAGATGAAGTTTAAGTAGGTTTATTCAAGATGATAACAAGTAGCTTAGATCCTGTACAGCAGCCCCACCAGGAGCAGCCGGCTAGGTGCTCAGCCCTTCCACCTCTGTCACCACTCATCCCCAATCACTCAAGCATTATACTCATGGGCGGCAGCCCAATCTAGCAGTTGAGGAGGCCCAAGCGGTTAGAGACAAATCAACGAAAAGACCTGAGAAACACACAGCATTTTCTAAGAAATTTGTAAATGCACGGATTAAAATAAGAGCACTGGAGTGCCAGAAACTCATGTGTAACTAGTATAGAGCCTTTAGTAGAGGTGTGCAAAGTGTTTTCCTTACAAAGTACTTCTAATGTAATTTCCTCCCTTCTCATCAGTAACTCTCAGAAGAAACTCTTGAAAGGTCCTACCTTGAGGAATGGTCCAGAACCAAAAATAGTGCTGACATGCAATGTAAACTTTTAGTTATGTAAATAATGAAACTACTTGAAGAGATTAGGTGTTTTACTACACTTCGACAAACATACCTGAACTTCACATTATACCTTTTAACTGCTAGGCTTCGTGATGTAAATACTTTGAATCATGTAACGATATATTGTTGCATGAGTAACTTTTAATTCAAAACATATATTCTCCTCATTAATGTACCAAACCTACATCTTTCTGAAACGCCCTCCCACCACATGGGTCTGGTATGGCTATAGAAAACTACATACACCTGTTAAAAATGAATAAAGCACATGTAAGGCATGTAAAACGGTTTGAAACAATCAAGATAGATAATTACGCGAGAGTGAGGGCATAGAAAGAGCAGGACACTACAGCAAAGCCAATCAACTGGAAATCTGCAAGACTATGGTTGCATAATTAAAACTCTGTTCAGCCCTACTTTTTATCCAGACTTGTACAATCTTTAGTAACTCTGTAAGTATTGCATTTCAACGTCAACTACTGAAATTCAGTTTGGACTGACTTGTACTGCATTCACCATAATAACCTGTCTGTGGTGGACAGTAGCAGGCTTGTGAACAGTCTGTGCAATCTCACCTTCAGATATTGTTTGAGAAACTCCTGCCCCAGAATTTTGAAAAATGATACATCTGTGCTCGTCTGAGCTATTGTTGTTTTCCTCTCCCTGGGTGTGGCATGTTGGAAGCTGCTTCAAGTAATCCACAGCTTGTTCCTATCTGCCTGCATAGCCTCCATGCCTAGTCCTTGACAAAATGTAAGCTGAGACTTCAAACAAATTCTTTCTCACTTTGGACTCAACAGGCCAAGGAGACAGTGAACATGGATAGCATGGAAGATGGGACAGTAGAGACTAGGGAATTATAGCAACTCCCTGACTCACACACTAGCCCCAGTCACAGGTGGGATTTTCCCCATAGGTACACTTCTGGCTTGTTTGTGGCAGACAGTATATAAAACCTTATAGTGCAAGGGCAAGTCATCTGGCAACATTGGTTGGTTTGAATCTCAACACCTGACTATAGTTTGTACCCAGCTATTAGTAGTTACAGTTGATCTCCTGCTTGCACCAGGTAAATTCATATCTGTATTCTCTCGGACTAGCTTATCTGTATCCTTTAGCATGAACCGGGAACTGATGAGTGTCCGCTCACACCTTGATAAATACTTAGTCCCCTTGCATTAAGATCCATGGTTTTGTGCTGTGTGTCATCCAGTCAGGATATTTTGACAACCACCTGCAAGAGCATATCGCTCCTCTCTCGCCTAATCCACTTTCACCCTAAACCTGGTTGAAGACATAAAACTTGGATTCAAAACACTAATGTCAAATACTATTTGTATGCAGACTTTCCTCAGAGATGACAACAGTTAGACAAACAGAAATGTATTCATGAGTTGCCCGACAGAATAAGGACACTACTCCTATTGGCATGATGTATCATGATGCTCCGTGGCATCATCCTCAATAGTGTCTGATTCTGTTCCTCATATCCAAACGTAGAGCCTGATTACGATATTGGCGAATGGGATACTCCCCCACAACCGTGCCGAATATTCTGTCTGCCGTATTACAAGTTCCATAGGATATAATGGAATTGTAATTTGTCGGACGGTATATCCGTCCTAATCCTGGCCGCCAAGCTCGTAAACAGGCCCCTTGTGTTTAGACCATTTGTTGTGCATGTGTGAATCCTACTTTCGGGTGTTTTGACCTATGCTTTCATAAGGTAGTCTGATCACTGGACAAAAATAAACAAAATAATATCTAATTCCTACTAGGGATCTTTTCTATAAGCAATTCTGTTTCTATGTGAGGATTTAGAGTTGTTGGGAGTGAAGTTACGTGCTCCACTCCATTATTAGCGCAGTATTTCAGTTCTGCTAGAGCAGTCAGTTCCTTCATTCACACCTTTCAAAATGCAGACGTTGGGTCTAGACCTGTATTTGTGTAAGGGACAAATGATGGAAACCCATTCGAGATGATCAATGTTTTCAGTTTCTTTCAGCGTTCATGGCCCTGTCTTTAGGGTGATGTAGGACTGAATTGGCAGAAGCCAGTCTCAATTGAAATGCAGCACTGCAGCAATCATGGAGATTAGACACAACCATCCCCACTCAAGGATTCTCAAGCTTAACTTTGTGTTGCCTGGCTTTAAATGTTCTGTAAAGGCAAACGTGTAGCTCTATACAGGTGTTGCAAAGAGGCAATCTATCTTGTGGAGTCTGACTTATAAATTGTAAATAAAATATGTTTTTAATGTCAATGTCATTTCAATACTCTTTTGGTGAGCAAAAAATGCAGGAGAAATGTGCTGCTCTGGCTGGCACTACCCTTTGGTCAGTGAACGTTGAGGTAAAATGGTGCACTCCTGGATTCCACAGGGTATCGCCCTGGTGCCTGAATCTGCGATGATTTTAAACAATATCAGGAATCATGCACTCCATCAATGCATTTGATTATGAATAACATTCCAAACAATTTCAAGAAGTTCAGAGCAGCCATTTCCATATAGTTCCAAGAAATAACGGCAGAAGTGTTTTGCTCTAGAATCAGAAGTCTTTAAACTGTGTGGTGCGCCCCCTCGTCCCACGGGGCCGTAGCTGTATTCCCAGGGGGGGGGGGAGGGGGGCGCCAATGCCTCAGCAAGTACTTGTAAAGTACGTTTAAAAAACGCGCTATTAAAATAAACAACAACAATGGTGCATTTTTAAAACTCAATTTAACAAAAATCTAACGTCCAATAAAAACAAAGGGAACCATATGCTCAACTGCAATCTTTCTCTTTATAATTGTATTAAGGATGCAGTACCTTATGTGGCTATTAGAGGTCCCTTTACAACTCCACAGGGACACCTATTAACAGCCTTTGGTACTGCAATTTATTCTTGTTTCGTGGATTTTATTTTATTACTTATGCTACTGCTGGGATATTTCTTGACAAAAAAAACAAATGTAACAAACACTATTATTTGCAACACAAATAGCTCAAACATTCAGTAATGCGAGACCTATTGCATTCCAAATGCTTGTTCTTGCCAGTATTAAGGCCCAGGTCACCCTTGTTGCGCAGGGAAACAGGGCTTAATTGATGGTGGGGAGATGGGGGGCAGACAGCCTACTATGGGCCTCAAGCCTAGAAGTGATGGTCCTGTGTAGTGGGAAGCGGAGCAAGCCTGCTTTGTTGGGCTGTAGGTATCATTGGTGTTGCAGGTTAAGAGGCACAAAGCCCAGAGTTGTGAGAGGCCAACTAAACATGAATAATGGCTGTTTTACCATCCTTTCTTGTTTGCAGCCAGTGTTGCTTTGGGCTTCGTACCAATGGCCCATGGGAAGGGAATATTGAAGCAGAGGAGACTCTTTTCTTTAGCTTGGGCCTCAGAGAGATGGCAGGGATGGGGATGGGGCAAGATTGGAGCCCATGTTTTTAACAAAGAGCAGACTGCCTGATTTGCAAGGCAGTAGCTATCATTAGTGAAGCAATTAAAGTGGCACTGGGGCCCTGGCGTGTGAAGGGCCCACTGCATCATAGTCATGTCTATCTTACTTTTCAAAGGAGGGTTGGGGCCTTGCAAGTATTAAATCAGGGAAACCCTTGCTGTAAAATGGTGGTGGGGGAGCTCATTTTTGATATAGTCTGTTTCAAGATTGTTGTGCTGGCCAGGCATAGTGGGGAAGGTGTGACTTAAGACAGCTTGCTACTCAGGGCTGCAACTATCATTAGTGCAGCAGGTGCAGTTGCACTGGGACCCAAAAGTGTGAGGGGTTCATAATATTCTAGTTAGGATGGGGTAGTGTTTTTGTTTGACATATTTGCACTGTTATAATTCTCACTTTTTGTGCCAATTTTGACATGCAGAAAAGTAACCCTGAAATTATCTCATACGTGCGACCCCTGAGCACAGTCCTGATTCTCCCTCTTTCCCCACGTCTTGCCATGAAGATTTGGAGGGGAGCCCGACTTTAAAACATTTTGCTTAGGGGGACTCGGAGCAAAAACTTTTGAAGTCCTCTGCTCTAGATGTATATACTAATGCGTTTTATCAAGACCTTTTCGCTCATGATGCAAGTAGTGATTTCCCCATAAAGAGTTTAGGAATGACTGTCAATGGTATCTGTCATGTCATTCGTTTTGCATTGTTGTATCAGTCGCCTGTCACAGGATTCGTTTCCAGGATATCTAGTGAAGGTTTGTGCTGTTCCGCATTCAAATTTGTCTAGATCCAAAAACAGCATCCACACTTTTCTGGCATAGGTCACCTGCCACCCACACAGATTTAATGAAAAAATATCCACATTTCCTAAACCTCGGTTTTAACAAAGACTGAGCCAAGGATGCAAAAAGCATCAGTCAGAAAAACTTAGTGGATGAACCTAACTTATATTGGCTCTCATAGCTTCTCTTCTTTCACGGGAGAGACATACAGTAACGTCTCGGCGAGAGCCTTCACGTCTTTCTGGCAGCTTGACTCCTCTACTTAACCTTATGGCAATGTTGTCCACTCAGCTGGCTTGATCTTTTTTTGTTTGTGTTTGCCTCTTTGCTTTTACACTGTCCCTTGCGACCTTATTCTCCTGTCTTTTATAATTTTGACATTCTCTCACCTGAAGTGATGAGCCTGACATCTTGAAGTTGTACATGGAACTGCCGTTGGGCACTATCTTGTAGGTTAAGGTTGTCGTGCTGAAATCTGGATCAATGCATGTAAAACCAACCAGGGTTGTACCAGTGGGTGTGGTTTCTGGAACCTCTTTCCTGTTTAAATAAGAAAGTGATAAGCCAACAAACATAAAAAAGAACAATTAGCATCATATTTAAATATTCTATTGTACAATTTTTGATGAGGTATACAAATTTCAGAAAATGTAGCATAGTTTTTTAACGAAAAATACAAAGAAAATGTCAAAATGCTCCTCTGATTTAGCATTCCCTATCTGTTCAAAGGTTACTAACACCAGATGTGGCTATTTTGCTCATCAGAACAGGAAAGTATATGTCACCAGGCTGCAAAGGAAGCAGCAGTCTCAGGAAACGTTCAGTGCATCAGGCAACATGCATAAAGCAGTGGTACACCTCAGAGTTTCTTGAGCTCTTATTGTGCATCATGCAGAGACAGTTCAACCATACACTGTCACTATTTCTCTGGGACATAAAGAGGTTGCACCGACCATGCTAACCTTCCAGGATCAGAATGAGAAGCAGTAGAATGGCTTGTGGCTTGGCTGCAGTTCTTGAAAGAGTTACGCCGTAGCAACAATTCAGGTTCCCAGTTCACCGAGGCAGTCTTTCTTCTCATCAAGCCAGCTTTTAAACTTAATAAGTAACTGTTGGAGCCAAAGCAACTGTACACCCAAACTCAAGGTTACACTGAAACTTTGGAGGAATTCTATCAGCAATGAGAGCATTTTATTGTAGATATTGACATCTTTATGGAAGCCTGTATCCTAAAAGGCACACCATCTCTCTGGTCCCCTTAGTAATGTCAGGCATCCCATAATATCTGCTCACTCAGTTTGTGTACATGGTTCAGATCTTCTTTTTAGAGTTCGGTAGAGGATGCAGGTGTTTGAAAGCAGCCCAAACCTCCAAGCCGTTAGGGGTTCTGCTATGCTGGCAATATTGACTTATGCACAATCTGCTTCTGCTTGGTGTTGAGTGTGAAGTCAATCTGGACCTGTGCTGCCTTTTGTGCGACCATGTCAGCCTAATGACTTCACTGGATTTCTGACAGTGTAGATCTCCTGTCAATTATTCTTACAGGTGTCTACTTTTGATTTTTGTGAGCTTTTTTATTTTTATACTTTCATTTTTTTCCCCATAATTATATAATCTGTTTTACATATTAGTCTTTCTCATTTGTTGCGTTATTTGTTATTTATTTTTATATTTTCCATTGACTGTGCTTTTCTTATCCCATGGAACTTGTGATTTACTATAATCTAAGTCTATGTCATATTCTGCCAAATAAAATAGTGGACTTTATGGTTCATCTCACAGCTGAGGTTTTCAGGGCCTTGTGACAAGGAATTTCAATATCTGAGCAGGGACCCATCTGCAGACCACCTTTTGTAGGCCCTCCACAATAGTGGCAACCTTATTCTCCTGTCTGCCCCATGTTCCAAAAATAGGACTTGCGAGGCAAAGTCTTTACCCACAACTATGAGTTGGTAATAGTGGGTGTACACAACACATCACAATGTAGATAAATTAGCTGTCAGTAATTGGGAGTTTTTCAGATTGAGTTTCCAGCTGACATCATAAACAACTTTAGATTCATTTTCTTTGCCTAGAAGTCATTTTCAATCGCTAGGTTAAAACAGGCGAATTATTTAAAGCTACCCTTCTATAATATATGTTAGATATGGCCCCCGTTTGGTCATTATAAATCATTCTCTTTGCCCCTAAATTGCCATTATGAATAATTCCTTTTTGTCTATCCAATTATCCATTGCTTTGATGTCATACCAGTGAAAATGTGCTTTTAATGCATCAACATCATAATAGTACAAAAGAAAAATTATGAAGGGATCTGAAAAGTAAAGGAGGGTTCAAGGTGTCTAAGATAGGGTTTCATATAAAACCTGACATAAAGACAAAACAAATGATTCACAAAGAAACTCAAAATATTGCATAAAAAACATAACTTTAAACTGTACACAAAAAAATGAAATATGTAATATGTAACAGCTAACAACAGAAAGACTGTAATTCATAACAATTACAGGAAAAATACCTCACTTTGTGAAATACATTATGCGATCAAAAAAGGAAGTATGATGGTAGCAACCAAGGGGTTCTAATTGACATAGATGTCACAAGCTTTGCTCTCATTGGTTTACAAGGTCACTCATAAGCTATCGTGAAAAACATCCATCTTGTTGACAGCTATCTATCTACAATTCTAAATGTCTCAAACACTCAATATAGCAGGACTTCCCTTTTTGCAACAGATAAGAATAGTAATGGACAAAAACTGACAATGCCTCCCACATACCTACAGAATTAGCAGAACATTTCTAGGTCCGTTCTCACAGTAAATGTATGCAAACAGAGAGAAAGGACCTGGATCTCTGTCAAGGATCAGAAAACCTATCTAGAACTCCTCTAGTTTATATTCATACAGTGCATCCATTTATTAGTCACATACCAAAACCATAAGGGTTTTATATAGATGTGATTCAGATAGATGTTTTTAAAAAACTTCAAGTGTTCAATTACAATTCCTCAATTGGAACAATGAAACCTAATCGATGGTACTTATCAATGTAACTTATTCATGGCCTTCTCAAAATAAATACTGAAGTTGAGAATAGCATTGATACTCTAAACTTCATGGTAGAATTACAGCCACCACTCACACGTCTATACATTAAATTGTTAGTAAATGTCACTTTTTACCTATGATTTCACTCTGCTATCCCTCACTCGGTGTCTAATGAAGGAGGACAATGTGTATAGAATCAGTGGTCACTTCATTAGAAACTTCTGCATTTGGTCACCCTGTCTAAGACTTACACAAAGACAGCCGGCGTGCATGTCGGTGGCAGTTCATTTACATCTGTTACTGTGACAGTGACTGTAATGGTGGCACTGTTGCTGTGGTTGTATTTATCGTAGGCTTTGATGGTCAGGATGGTGTTGGCAAGCTCAGGATTCTGTTCCAGGTCAAGGTTGCTGGTGGTACTTACCACTCCTGTCTCTGTATGGGAACCACAATATGTTGAAAACGTTATGTCCATGATTACCTGTTCCTACTGCACTTTTCTGCATAAATGACATATTCAGAGAATTAAGTAACAAACTATAATGCAGTGTCAAAGTCATTAATTACACATTGCACTGATTATTTTTATCTTGCCTTCTCCTTCACTCTATACCGAGCATAGTACAATCAAATGATTGGTTTACTTTGATGGCAGTCCCACCCATCCTCACAACCTACACAAAAATCTACTCCAGAATATCAACTACCACAATACTGTGAAAGTAAATATATATAAGTAGGAATAAATTTACTGTTCTTAACTCTGCATCTACGTACTTTGAGAAAATGTATATTTAATGTTACCAAATGTGGGGCTAAGAATATTAAATATATGCTTACCTTTATATACTTACCCTCATGATAGTGAATATTCTGGATATGATATTTCTGTATCATAATGTTTAAAACTCCATATTCTGGTACTGTACGTTTTAAATGAACTATAATGAACAGAAGCATTCCCCACGGTTAACTGAAACAGCAATACCCAATAGATTCTGATACTGCTCACTATGGGATTAACACAGGGGTTGTTCTGAAAGTTATACATTTGTTCTAATAGGTTTAAAACTTGCATTTGGAGTCAATTCTGATGCTCCATTCATTAAGAGGGAATCTCAGGAGTGTAATTAAGCATATTGAAATGTGAGGTAAATGTACCCATTTAACTTTTTTGGTTTCTTCACAGTGAAATTGTTTTTGGCCATGAAGACATTAATGCCCTTAGCCCTTATCAAATATGGCTGCGTTGTGCATTTCCTACCAAATCCCACCCTAGAAGCACATGTACTACTGTCCTGACAGGTTAAAATCTGCATTTCTTTCAGGGTAGTTTACTACCTATGAAGTGATAGCTAATACGCTAAAATATTCTACTTTGCGAGCTTCAAGCAACATTTACAGGTATACTCAACAAAAAAAGCCAACAACCATCACCCCCACAACATTTGAGAATACTGAAATTCTATTTGCAAGGCTAAAATCCTGGGCTTTTTTAACTGTTTTGCCCAACCAAGTTGAATTGATTGCATCCTTGCTGTATCCCAAACTAAGAGCCTGATTAGAGTTTGGCAGATGGTTTACTACATCACAAAGTGACGGATATTCTGTCTGCCTTATTACAAGTGCATTCTATGGTATGTCATTTGTAATTAAGCGGGAGGGATATCTGCTGCATTTGAGACGGGGGAACCCACCAGACAAACTTCAAATCAGGGCCTTTTTTCTTACCTTTTGCAACAGAAAAGAACGAAGTCAGGGTTATCATCTCATAGAGCACGTTGCTCCCTGATGCAGAAACTGTAGTCACCTTGTACAGCGGCCCCTTATTCTCAGCAATGGCAGCAGGTGTGGTGATGGGCCTTGAGTCAATTAAAAAACAGAATTATATAGCTGCTGAAAACGTTTACAGCTTATTACTTATTTTTAATTGTATTTATGAAATAAACAAATAAATCTCATGCTCTAATCCGATGAAAAGTCTGTCATCTCAGCCATTGGTGCTTTGTAGAAGATGATGTGTGGAGAGGGAGGTGGACAGAGATGGTTTGCAGGCTTGATCCTACCCACGCTCCAGATTTAATCCAAGATTTTGGCTCCTAAACCATCGGACAGGGTAACTCTCACCTGCAGTGAGGTCCGCATATAATACTTAATTGTGTGTTTAAAATAAGGTACACACACAATTATAAATGCTAGACTTGTTTTGAAAAACAGCTTTTATTTGTGACCATATTTCGAGCAGGTGTCATCTTGTAGTGTGTATCATTTTTCCGCTGTAAGATTCCTGTGTGTAGCATCTTCTAAATGTAGATAAACACCAAGAAAGTCTCCTAAACAGCAACAGGTATGTTTAATCAATTATTTACAAGCTGTAGTTTCAAGTTTATTTTATTTATGTTACAGAAAATTTATTAAAGTTTCTTATTAGTGGATCCAGGTCTATCCAATTTTGTTGGTGTGCAGTTTTTTAAATTCTGTTAGTGAAAGGAATATTGTGAGGCTCACAGGAACTATTAAGTTGCCACAGACCGCCAATCCAGATAATAAAACACCATGTGTATTAGATTTAAACCCTTCTATAGATGGATATTGATTTATGAATTAGTGCCTGGATCCCGAGGAGACTAATAATCAAACTGATTTTTAAGAAAGGATTTCAGATTAGTTCTGCTTCTTACAGTTACAAGTTACTATTAGACCTAATTGCCAAAATACTTGCTAATTTCACTGCGTAAACTGCTGGCCTAGTTTTTCTCACAGTCAGTCATCAATTCCAAAGGAGCAATGGGGTTCCAGGTGAGATGCTCTATAACTGATCATTGTGTTGTACTATGGGAGGTTTCCCAGAGGGCCACAAAGCAGATCGGTTTACAGTTTTGCTGTTTTGTGGATTTTAGGAAAGCCTTTGACTCAGTGTATAAGGCTACTGTTTGGAAGATGTGACTGGAACATCTATTGGGGATTACTATCACTCATGTTACCACTTACACAGCTTGGTTACTGTTTTAAGATCCTGCTTACCACGTAGCCATGTGGGGTGACTTCTATTTGCAGATGGTCTTGAAAATCCTACATTTAATCCACATTGGACTGTAGAGAAAAATCTGTACAATTATTGCATGATATATAAATTGACAATTGACCCTGATAACACAAAAGTGTTCATTTGTGGGGATACAAAATCTACATACGCCTAGTGGCTAGATGGTACTAAAATGGAAATGATAGATAGTTGTATTTGGAGTTCTGGTTTACAATATATTTGGCAAGGGATAGACATGTTGGAGAGAACAAATGATTCAATCAAACACATTGTTATCTGAGCTGAGAATGTTTAATAGTTATTTGGCGCGTTTAGAATGAAATCTCTTTTTAGAGTAATTGGTAGGAAAATTCTGCCACCATTCTCATACGGCAATGAGTGATGGTTGTGGAGGGCCATGGTGGTATTCAAGGCAGGAATCAAAAGCTTGGAAGGTCTTCTGTAGTAAAAGCTGCCAAAAAGGAACTGGGGGTCTGTTCAAGGGAACAGCAAGAAGTGAAGCATTTGATCAATTTTATGGAATGTGTGAAGCTGTCCAAGACGGAAACGTTCATGGGCCTTAGTTTCTGTGCAGTGTTCTCAAGCACTTGTAAGTTCTTGCTGTCTTTTGAAAAGAAATGTTCAAATATAGCATTTGTAGCTCTTATATATGAATTGTATATCTTCGGAAAGCTATTATACAATCAGCGATTTAAGAGAAATCTCATAGCTGGATTCTGAATATATTTCTAAAATCTAATCAATGAGCTTGATAGGGGCTTCACAGTACTAAGTAAAGTTTTTAGATATTTAGAACAATTTTCATGCCCAGGATGAGAAATAAATCTTCAAATGAAGAACTGGAATTAAACTTGGGTGGGGATAGATTGGTTTTATTTAGAGGGTGACTGCTAAAGAAGGCTTTTGCACATGTGCGATGTCATAAGTTTTCTCTCCTGTATTTGTTGTTGGATCGTCCTGTGTTTGTTATGTGTGCTGTTTTTGGTAAGTATTCTATTAGAAGTTGTTCACAAGCAATGATCTTTTAACTTCAAATGATTCATCTTGATGCGAATGTGCGATATGGAAATTTTTAGTCACATTTTGATTATGAAAGAAATTTAATTATATAAATTTCATGCAATCTGTATTTTTAAAATTGTTCTTTTTAATATTTTTTAGGGGTTTGGCCTAACAAACAATAAAGTCAAAACCGAAAAAAAAGAAAAGGAAAAATGTACTCTTTAAGTCATGTCACAATACACTTGCTTTTTTAAATTGTGTGCACCTATGTGAGTAGGTGAGCCATTTTTCATTCAGTGATGTGAGTGTGTGCGTGTGCAGATCTGCTGCTTCGTACATATTCACCAAGCACCCTCAAACTTACTATGTGTGTGCAAAATTTGCATTATGTATTCCTGATTACTGGAAACTTTGATTGGTCCCAATGTGTGCTTCGATTTCAAGTCAATCAATTGTTTATTTCGGGAACTAGCCCATAAAACATGCCAATCATCGTCAAACAAATCACATAAAACAGTAGTTGACAATAAATATTTCTGCTTAAAATGTCTAACAATAAAATCCCTATTTCCGTGATCTGATGAAAAGACAATTTAAAAAAAGTAGTGTAACAATTACAGTTGAGGCTTAAATTTCTTATATCAAATATACCCGAACAACTTTGAATAAGATAAAAGTGCTGAGTGAAAACATGATATATGGTACCAGGCTAGTGTAAACATATTGACATTACAGCAAAACAACAATAAAAAGTAATAATTCATGGGGACAATGCATACAATTTTCAGAACATACAACCTGACTTTTTCCTGCGTAACCACACTGCATAGAAATATTGGCCAATACCAAAGACTATTAGCGGACATACAAGGGACAAAAAAATAGCATGTGTTCGACATCCTCAATCACGCAATTACAAAATGCACAAGCTGCCGGTTTGGAACAATACATTTTCCAGCTGTTTGTAAATTTACTAACCAACAGTGTGCCCATCCTAAATTTTATAGCAACATGTGGGCCTGGTGCGGATGGGTCACATCCATATATAATTCCTTTGCAGGTTTAAAGGATAGAAATTCTCCCCTCAGCCCCCCACCCCCAGCGTTAGCGTTACAATAGTGTGCGATGATTATACTATTCCAGAATGGTGGTGCTCGGGTTAATTGAGGAAGGGTTACTTCAATAGGCACTCAGGCCTAAATCTTTAAGATGGAATTTAACATACTCAAATCAAGGTGTAAGGTGTGTTTTACCCAAATTCAAAACTTCCTCGGCTGCCAACCTATAGTGATGTAACTCCGGGGTGGATCACAACCTAACTCAATATAAAAGGGATTTCAGCAATGCCACACCACCAACCCTTTTAAGCCCTATATGGAAGAATAGTGGCGTTGTAGGGTACTCTGCGGTAGGCTGAACAGAAATCTCAAAAAACTATTTTCTTTGAGGATCAAACCTTTGATGTTTACGATCCCCCTAAATGTCTGCCACACAGAGTGCTGCAGACTGGATTTTTGCCCTGCACACTTCAATAGCAGGGGAGACAGATTTAGGGGTGGTTTTCTTAAACCTCTTTGTGCAAAGTTACTTAACTTTTTTTAATGTGGGATTACCCGTTTCTGGTTTTGTCAATTCTTACCCACAAATAGTCAAGTTTTCTTACCATTTGCAGGGTCGACCCCTTCATTGAAAATCACCTCTGCAAGTGCTGTGGGGGTTGAGTATTATAATCTTAGTCTTTGAGGTATTCACCTCAAAAACATGGATTTCACAAAACTCTGTAAATTTGTTAAGGAGGTTTTGAAGCCCAGATGGGGTTCGAGAAAGCAGAAAGGTATCATCTGCAAAAAGCAGCACAGAGATGGAACATCCACCCAACCGTGGGAAGCCGTGGACATATTCACTTAGATATTTAACAATATCATTTCTTTACAGTGAAAACAATGTTGGTGCAAGTATGCATCCTTAGCGCACCCCTCGTTTAACTGGTAAGTACAAAAGTGTCACATGAAGAGGGGTCTGTCTATCTTTTGTGAAACAGCACTTCTGCTGACTGACTTACGAAATTTGAATTAATAGTGTTTACAGCATTACACATCATAGGTCGATCATTGTTTTCTCACTTGCATTTTTTCATTAACACCCATAAGAAACTTCTGCACGTTAACCTAGCATTCCATGTGCAGTCATTAAGTATGAGGTCGAACCCCCTCATCACAGGATACAAAAACAGGAAGTAGGAGTAGATATGTGTATCCCTGCCCACCCTGGAAGTGATATAAGACATAGTCCACCCATAATCCTTCCGGGTTTTTTTCCTGTCTCGTGACTAGGACAAGGATGTAGGAGTAAGATGATCCCTACCAGGCTTGGACCCCCGTCAGTCACAACATTGGGAGGGTAAGTTTGTTACTTTATTATGTATAAGATTTCGGAATGACCTGTGAATTTCCAAATATTCTTCACAGTATATGTACAGTGCATGCACCATGATAATATTGCACACTTTATTTATTGTTTCAAAATGGAGCCCTGTATGTTGCTAAAGTGCACATACAGATTCCATGCCCCATCACTGTCATAACAAAACATTTTAGAATGCTGCTATATGTGCGTGCATGAGTACCCACACATGGGATAAGCCAAGCCTCCAGCTGAGCCGTGTACAGTCCAGCCGTAGAAAGTGATCAGGTGAACTGAGAGGTTTTTCGGGACAAATATCTAAAAGCATTTTTTTTATTTTTTATAAAAAATCTTAGCAAGATGAAAACATCCTTACGTAAATTTGATCACATTGTTGTAAACTGGTAGTATAATCACGTTGAGGGTCCCACTGCAGGTTCTTCCCTTGTCGTCTGTCACGGTTATTGATAGCTTGAAATTCTAAGGAAAAGCAAACCAAGAGTCGGATCTAAATCTGATTGGAGGCAGGCGGTCATATGTTATTGAATCAATGTATTTTAGCACTGTTCTTGTAAGTACGCTTACGCCTGATGCATAGTAGCACACAATGACTGACCAAGGAATGTGTAATTTTGTTCATGTGGACTCCATCGTCTTACCATTAGTGGTAGCCTGGGGTGCAGTTGCTAGTCCTGACTTGTGCTTTTTATCCCAGGGATTGTCTTTGCTACCTTCTGTGTCTACGTGAGAGTCAAATGAATACTGTGGATGGTAAAACTCATTAAAAACTTTTCTATCTCGTTGAAGGTACTCCCTCCATTATAAGGTCTCTGATGCAGGGATAGAAGCTAAGCCAATAAGTCAGAACAGTTGTATGCTCAGAATACTGAAAAGGGTTCATTATATTAAGTCTTCACTGTTCAACTCCTTTTTAGGGGACACAAAATGCTTTACACAACCGTTGCAAATTAAAACAAATATATATATAATGGATAAAGTACCCCCTGCCTTACATTATATGAATATTGCAAGTCACCGAAGAGTTCCATTATGATATAGAGCAACAAGACAAAGGCGGGTCCCTTTATAAGTTTATGGAACTCTGAGGTGACTTGCAATATTCTTATCATGTAATGCAGGAGGTACTTTTTCCCATATAATGCGTGATCACAACATCACCTTTCCCACAAAACACTTTAAACCATGGTGTGTAGCTCTTTCATATGAAAAAGAGAGTATGTTTGCAAACATGAAGGATAAAAGTAGAACCTCTTGTGCAAAATTAAACAAATCAAAAACTTGTTAGATATTTCTTGCAAAATTATATTAGAAACAATTCAATACAAGGCAGTTTTAAAAAAGCTGCAGTAGTTTAGAATGGATCGAAGCATACAGAAAGATTCTAACTGTTCTATAATTATCTAAGGAATGCAAAAAAAAAAATGTGCTTTCTGCTTTAAGCTAGAAAAACTGAGAAGAAGAAAGTAACATTTTATTTTTGTTGCTTTAAACAGCTGCTCAGTGACCTGAACTGCCTTTCACAGCCTGTTAAGTCATTATTTCATAAGCTATCATTAAACCTGGCCACTTCTGAGGTCTGATAATGGATCTCAAAATCTGATTTTGTCTTTCCATGCATGGAACCCCAAAGGTCAAATCCCAGTCTTGATTTGTTGTTTTCCATCTTAGCATCTTTGAATACTCAATTTGATCATAAACCTCAGTACATGCTGCATTGTCACTACATATTAAGTCCCTGTTTAACTCACATTAAAGTTTTTGAGTACTCAGTCACATTTGAAATGACACAGAGGGCTCTGGCAGTTAGAAATGATGATAAGAGCTGCAAAATATTTATTTGGGGCGTATATTCCACCAAAGGGGACTGAGGACTCAGTGGTGTCTTATGTACCTTTTGTAAAATATAAAGGTCTTGCCTAGTTCAACCTTCCAGGAATACTGCATGCTGTTTGGCCATGGCAGAGTGTCACTTGCATTAAACAAGCCTATTCCGGCTAGGCCCACCGGACACAAGAACACAACTAATGCCTAAGTGTAATTAGAGAAAATGAGGGTCTATGGTAGTGTTGGGGACTGGAATAGCCCACAATTTATTCAGAAATTCAGAAAACGAATGATGTTAGTAGCTCTCCTGGAACTGGCCCTCCTACACAGTTGGTTGATCTGATATGAACAGTGTAAGAGCTGATAGCATTCTCAACGGTTATTGGGTAAAAATACTACAACATGGGTTGAAAGTTTAATTCATGGAATTTATTGGCTATATTCTTTTTAACAAGCAGAGAAAATTTCATCAAAGACATTAATGCTCAAAAAGCAATCAGCCAATGTGTGTTTCACATGACACCATACAAATATATGATCTATAGCATTCTGAGGGCAGTTGGAAAAAAAGGTTGAAGATATTTTTATGAGGTTAGGAATGGATAGTGTGGCGTAGTACACTTGTGTGGTTGTGGTGGCAGCATTCCATACTGAAAACATTTTAGGGTACTTTGCATGAGTGGATGTGGCATTTATTTGGGGAGAATACAAATATGCCTGCATGAATACTGTGAGAAATTGGGTCCTTGATTGACTGGGATGTGAACTCTGGTCCAGCAACAGCCACAAACCCTTGGAGGGTAAACCACAAAAAAGTCTGCATTTTCAAAATTGTAATGAAAAATCCTACTTTACTATTAAAGAGGGTTTATCATTACAATTTCATGGGAAAAAGCCTTTACAACGTAAACGTTACAACGCATGCCATTACAACGCATGTCATTACAATGCAAAAGGCTTGTTTCAGGGAGTAGAAGGTGTTGGAGTCAACCCCAACACCTTCCCTACTGTTGCACAGACTGGAGTTGGAATAGTAAATTATACTATTCCAACTTCCAGCGCACCCCGACAGCAAGTTGGGGTAAAGGTATGCGTTGTAACGGCATGCATTGTAAAGGCATGCGTTGTAACGTCATACAACCCAATTTCATAGGCATCAAGCATGAGATATCTACTTGATCCCAATTAGGAAATACAGATTGTTAAATGTAATAAGGTGTCCGCAATGTTATCCTATGGGAGGGGTAGATCTCACATTAGTGAAAAACAAATTAGGGAGTTTTTCACTACCAAGATATGTAAAACTTAACAGTACATGTCCAACCTTTTACTTACACAACACCCTGCCCTGTGGGCTACCTAGGGCCTACCTTAGGGGTTACAGATATGTAATAAAAGGGGATTTTAAGACTTGGCAAGGGAAGGGGGGTTTAAATGCTGCCTGCACTGTGAAACATGTATTGACTTGTAAGCAGACACTCCATATGTCACTGAATGTATGGCCCCCAGGGCAGCTGCGAGTTTGCAGCTGCTCTGGGGGCAATGCATAATGGGACACACTATCCTGGTCTCTGCCAAGTGCACTTTATGAAAGGTGAGCAGTGGCACAAACATAGACAGTGCACCCTATTTATGATACGGGCCCAAAGGTATGCTTGGTAATTAAGAGATGTGTTATTGACATTAAGGCTAGACAATGCAGAAAGGTTATCTATTTATATAATTTATTCCTCATTCTGTTGTCTGAGTTACTAGTGACTAGCTACTTTTCAATGATTTGAGTCCTATGTTAGAAGATGTGATTTCTTATGCCGGCATAACAAAGCCAAGCAAAATTTAGCGTCATTTCAATTGTCATCTTCATCATGCTAATTAGTGATCTTGAAGCATGAAAAATCCTACTTATTTTTGGACCCAGATGTTGACAAGTATGGAGCAATAACTTATTGATACTGTGCTCCTCCCAGTCTGTTCTGGCTCTCTGTCTAGTGAACCATGTTCATGAGTCAGGAGAAAGACCCAAAGGGAGTGAGAAAGATCGAAAGAAGGGAAAGAGAGAGGAGAAAGATAGAATGAGAAAAAAGAGAGAAGAGAGAGAGAAAGAAACAGGAATCTGACAGAGTGAAGCAAAAGATAAAGAGGAAAAGAGTGACAGGAAAAGAGACATAGATTGACTCTTAGGTCCTTACTTAGAGTTTGATGGATGGAGGGTTCTTTCTTGTACATCACCAGAAGGTTGTTTATGGCGTTGACGAAGAGGTAAAAAAGCATTACACTGTCCACCCTAAATAGGATGGATTGTTAATGTCCTCCCTACCACGGCCCCTACTCCATCGGTCTCTCAGAAAAAGTATTCCATTGACAGAGTCCATGGGGTCTCCATTGATGAAATACTAAAGATCAACTCGTCTCTAAATGAGACATGCAGACCTATTGTGTTTGCGACAAAGTACCTAGGCCCGTAGTCTGTTGGTCTTTTCTGGGGTTTCAGAGTAACCGTTATCAACCTCCTCTCCTGCACTTTCTTCCTCCCACAAGAGATAGGAGTGAAGAATACCTTTGCCTGACTTGAAAGAAGAGCATAGTTCAGAGAGTCAGGAATAAAAAAAAAAATGTAAGACCACTATACACCGATGGACAATAAACATTAAAACTAGGGGTGGGCGGAATTTGCGAAATTCACTTTCGCAAAGTATCGTGAAAATGTTAAATATCTCCGCAAACACACGGAAATATTGCGAAGGTGCGGAAGTTTTTTTTCCGCCCGTTCGCGGTATTTTCTTTGTGATCGCGGCTCGCCAACTTACCCATGTGGTTGCTCACGGGCGCGACCATCTTGTTTTCACTTGTCCCGCCCACTCGCGTTTGATATGACGCGCCCGCGCCCTCACGCTCTCGCTCGCGGTGGAGAATGACGTGTTCGAGATCTCAATCATCTCATACTCTCGCGGTGCATGAGCGCGAGAAGAAAGATGTGATCGCGCGACGAATGATGTGATCGCGTGACAAATGAGGTTAATGCGGATGCGAACTGTCGCGAGACAGTGCAAATGGCTACCAACAATCCAACATCTCGTGGAGAACGCGACCGGATCGGGAAAACTTGTCGGCGAATGTGGGGATTCAGGTAAGGCGAACGCGCGCATGCGAGAATATATTTTTTTACAGCGCGAGCAAGACAAAAATTTCCGGTAAGATGCGTATTGCGGAAATTTTGACATTTTCGCGCTCTCCGTGGAACGCGAAAATGTCAAATTATCGCAATTTCCGGGAGTGGAACGGAATTTTCGCCCAGGCCTAATTAAAACATGGGCTTGACTGGGACCCAACAACTGACCTAAAAATGTTTTTTATATGAGTCCCAGATTGCACAGAATGAGCAGACATGTCTGACCCTCTGCCTACCTCTAAGGAAGAATTAAGCCAAATAGTGCATAGTAGAGCACAATTTTCAAACTATATAGCCACAGATTTTAAGGGCAATTGTAAAGAAAAAATAATATTATTTGAAATATGTTTAGTTCTGGCACAGTGGCCATGAAGCAAATCATGTATCCCCCAGTGGATGTGGATGCCATTTGCCAAGCTTATTAACCTAAAAATTGTGGCAAGACATTACGCTGATAATTGTTCCTGTGCCAGTTGATAGCCCATTAATTTATTTTTGTCCTAGAAAATAAAGAACGGTCAAAAGTTGCTCAAGCATTCCAAACTTATGTATGATGTTGATACTGTTTGGTGCGGCAAACAGTGTGTTGCCCTGTCTCCTCCTTGTTCCCTTGGAGGGATGCAGGTAGAAACAACCAAGGGGGCAGATTTACAAGCCCCTTGCACCAATTTTGTGTCACTTTTAACATGGGAAAAGTGACGCAAAAGTGGCTTGTAAATCTGCCCCTAGGAGCCTAGTACAACATTGCACCTGAACTTTTTTTTTTGTTTTTTTTGTTTTTCTTTTCCCTTTTTTTTTTCTTTTTTTTTTTTTTTTTCATTTTTAAAAAGTTTTTATTGAACAGTAAAAAGGATACAAGCATGGGCCTACAACCACCGGGGCCGGCCGCTAGAATCAAAAAGGATCACACAGTGTTAAAGTCATTAACCGGCCATGGGGCCCAGCCCATTACAGAAGGTCCGGCTACACATAAGGGAATCAGGATACATACATTTAACATACATAACAACTAAAAAAAAAAAAAAAAAAAAAGGCGAGGCGTAGTGACATGAAGTGGGCGTCAGACTACAGCAGGGGGACTTCACATCCGACCACCAGATGGCGGTCAAGGGGAAGGAGGACTAAGAGGTCAGGGGGGGTTCACGGGAGAGCCAGGTCTACACTCGGATATTCCAAATACGCAAGGAACCATCACGGGTCAGGGGGACAAGGCAACCTCGGAAGTGTCCACCAGGGGGGGAGCACAGATATTCCCCCGATACTCATTCCATTGTCCCCAGATTCTACCCCATGCCCCCGGTTTACCACGAGCCACATACACAGTCTTCTCCCTGAACATGCACCAGTCCATGTTCTCCATCCATACAGACACGGTGGGAGGCCGCTGGGAACCCCAAAGCTGCGCTATATCTCTCTTGGCAATCATGTTCCCCAGGGCCGCCCACCGAGTCTGGGCCGCGTTATAATCATTGGGCTCCCACACATTCAGAACACAGCGACGCACCTCGCACCTGAACTTTTTAACCTCTGATTTAAAAGAAGGGTTCAGCATTAACCATTAGCCCGTCCTTACAGATTTCACCACAACAGGAGGGGAGATCTGCCTTCGTGCCAGTTCAGTCCTTAGTTTTGCCATCCTAGAGCCAGAACTGGTAAATCACAGCCAGTTCTAAGCCTCTGGGTGAGCATAATTCAAATTTAGACAGAAAAGTTGTACAAAGTTCACAAGTGCGCGACTTTATGAATTGCAAAGTTAATCAATTAAGCAAAATCTCTCCTGTAGATTAATTCTCCTGCTAAAGATACAAAAGGTTTTGCAGGCAAATTCTCCTGCAAATGTAGGTGTTTATTAAAGCTCCTGAAGTCAGTCCCATCTTAGACAGGTGCCTATGCGACCAGGGCCAGTTTAGAAATAACGTATGAGTTTAAAACATCTGCTGCAGAGTTCCTTGTGTGTCCAGCAGTTTTCAGGCAACATTAAAAATGCCAAGACAACTGTAGTGATTAATGTAAATACTGGAGAGAGATAAAGTTTTGTCTAGTGGCAATTTTGACTCATAAAGTGGTGCAGATTGTTAATATTCCTACAGCAAATAATGTGTACCATGTTATGTGAATAACTCATTGAGTTGCAGCTTTTGTCACAGACATCCTTTTGTGAGTTGCAGTTCATAAGTTACAATCCCAATATAGCACAGTGGCCTATGAACTGTCAACAAAGAGCTGCATGCAAAATACATGGTATAGTCTTTCATCATCCTAATGTTACTAAACAGGGTTTGTTTAGGTAGGAATGCATTCTTAATAGTAAAGCCAACCTCAACCACTGTGGAACGTTTTAAATCCTGCGTTTGTGTTTCTCCAGACCAAATACTCTTAAAATATACTGCCCACTAGTATGAATGAAATGTGATTCCTACACCTTGTAATCCCTGCAGTTTTATGCAATATTTCCTACAGACTGATTTACACACGTATGATTCATTGTCTCTGTATGATGTGTGTGTGATGTAAAGTGCTTTGACACTGGTTTTAGCAGCTCTGTAAAACAAATTAAATGCATGTGAGAAAGGAGCTATGAAGAGATGAGGGTCACTTTTGTAGATTTATAGTGAGAGAATCCATGGAGAAGGAGGCCATGGGGGGGCACCAAAAAAGAGTTTTGCACCAGGTAGCACCAGAGCTAAAGCTGACCATGTAAGCAACGATCTGTAGCAGAGTTAGTTACATGTCAGGCCAGTGCTACTGTTGGGAAGGAAATCAAACGTGAAGAAATTACGCTACAGAAGACATCAGTAGAAGGTGATACAAAATTATAGGTGGTGAAAGAGCAGTGCAGGCCCAAATCCCATGCTGATGCAAGAGACATGAAGAGTTCACTAGAAAATAGAGTGCATGACCAGCAAGGTCTTAGTTAAAAGAAAACCCGTGTTTGTAAGCCTGAAGGATTTTATAGTCTCAGCACACAAGCACGTATTCTGTTGTCCCAGTGAATTGAAAACATGATTGAAGAATAGGAGCAGGAGATTGAATTAGCCAAGAGTATACAGAATCTGATAAAAACTCCTGGGAGCAGAACAATAAAAAACACACGCAAATACAAATACATTCAAAAGAAGTAAATACATGGTTTGTTAAACATAGTTAGAATTACAATAAAGAATGTGTAAAAAAAGGTCAGGAGTTTAGGGACACAGGTGAAGTGATGTTTTGTAACAAAAATGATACTGCTAAATAACCTATTATTTGACCTTTTGCAATACGCATTGTTCATGTTGCTATTTAAGTGGCTGCAAATTGAGACCAGCTGTTTACCTGTGTGGAGATAGCTACTCTCCCTTCCGCAACAGTAAATCTGCTTTTGCCTTGCCAAGGGGAGTCTTGTCTTTTTGTTTATCCTAAGTTACCCTGCAACACTTCTAAAACTCATTTTTGTCTATTGAGGTCATTTACATGTCAAGAAGATCAGGCAGGTGCCTCTGAAAAATGATTAGTGCTTGGGCAATGACAGTCAAAGACCATTTGGGGGCTCAGAAAGGCAAGTTAGGCTGGTTAGCCTCATATGTGGCAGATCTGCCGGGACTCAGTCAAATACAGTCAGACTGAGGCATGAGGTGGAATCAAGACTACGCAGCCTTAGTTTATGGCAATCCTGAATTTCATCAGAACCAGCTGCGACCTTCTGAAAAAAACTTTGGGCACTGCCAGTTATTATTTTATAAATTAAGAACTGGACTATACATACCCACTTCTTAAACTTGTGCTATTTTTTTCCTATTAAGTATAAAAGGTCATAATGGCCATGTCTACAAAGGCCTTACGACTGAACCTGCACACGCTCATAGCTGGCTCTTGTTTCCCTTCGCCTTCCTGTTTTTTAGCTCTTCGCATCTCCCTTTGGTGCTTACAGAATATATTATCTTTACAGAGTGGGTGGGAGTACTGGGACTCTCGATGGATCCAATCGTTCAGCTTGAAAGAATCATGGTGCAATACATTACTCATCTTTTGCTTGATTTTCATTGTCTTATGAACAAATTTAGAACTCTGGACAGTGACTGTCAAACAGGTGGAATTCTGGCTTTTAGCTACATTTTGTTTGTAGGGAATCTTGACCTGAAAACCCCAATGGTAAAAACAAAACTACAAGTTCCAGAATACAACATTCGTTTGGTTAAATGCCAAGACTCTAATGGTGTCACACATGACATACAGCCAGTTGCCAACTATGAATGGAACACCAAGTAAGTTGCCTATTTGAAATTTCTGTCTTTTGCTTTCTAACTCATGAGCAGGAAATCAGATAACATGGAAACTCAAGAGCATGGAACAAGCATTTACTGAGTATTCCCTTTGTTAAGAAAAGACAGGCCACATATATTGAAATGTAAGTTGTAAGACAAAAGACCACTTGTTATTCCGAGCAGTGCCCTCTTACTTAAGGATTTGTGCCTGTCAGTCCTGGTGCAAAGTTTCAGGAAAGGTGAGAAGTCATTGACCCCTAAACTCAGCATTTGGTGGATATAGAAAACAAGACTGACCGTGCCCAGTGCAACTCGGACTCCAGTACAAGCTTACAGAACACAGAACAGAACATGTGTGTATAAACCCACAAAAAGATCCCATCCCACCATTGGAGGAATTGGACTGGAGGGCCCGCTGCAGTTACATTTCAGTTCAGATTAATCTGAAAATGAAAGACAAAGACCCCCTAAGGGGAGGCAGTTCTTTTCTCCCACCATGTCAGGCAAATCCTCCCCACTTCTTCTTGCTCCCCTATCAGATAAATGTGGCCCAAGCAGGACCTTTCAGACAAGGCGAATCGTGCTTCTTCAAACAGGTTTCCAAGTGTGTATCTAGTAAGCTCAGGCAAGTACAGGACTGATCACAGCAGAATTATTTGGTGAACGGCAAACAAACGTATGGGCTGGCCAGGCCCCTGAGTGTCAATGGTTGGTCCTCTGACTTACAAAGGCCATCCGATTCCTTCCACTACTCTCAGTTCAAGATAGAAGGCCTCAGCTAAAGGTTAGTGTTAGAAACAGAGAGGAAACTCAGACATCAAGAAGGAAAAAGCTGGAATTACAAAGAAATCTTCAAGCGCATCAAAGAGGAGGAGATGATCCAACAGAGGACTTTGAATTACAGATAAATAGGATATAACAGGAGAAAAGAAATGTAATAGCACTGAATAAAGCACAATTCTTTGTAAGCAAGCAACCAGCTAAGGCAAGCAGTGCTGTGATTCATGGAAGAATAGTCCAGCACCCATATATAGTAATTTCGAGAGAAAAAAAGGAGAAACCTGACAGTCTAATCAGCCGTATTGGATTGGGATGGTTGCATAGAAATCATTTTAATTAAGTTTCCACAAAGAAGAATTTAGCCTGGACTTCTCATACTAAACCACCTGTAAACTCAAGATAGTACCTACAGACTAGTTGCAAGCGCAAGGAGACCCAGACTCAATGAATGTGGCAATGCTGGAACTCCAGATGCTCATGGATGTACTCTTTCCACTGCTCAGCTGAGATGGGTGTGCTCACATTGGGCCACTCTGTTTGCCAGAAGCAACTGGCAGTCAGGCTTCCCTAAAGCCGATCTTACTGAGCAGGCCACTAAAATGGGCATACTGGGAGGACCCGAACTGATGTTGAGTTATGACTAACACAAAAACAAATGGCACAAACAGAGAGCTTCAGCCAAGCCAATTGATGGCCCTGGGGAGTTCTAATAGTCTGGCCGCTAAATGTGACTAAGTGTCTGTTTCAGGAATGATTTGAACTTTCCTCAATGCCTATAAACTGAACATGTTTTGTATTTTCTCAGAATTTGAGGTTGCTTGATCATCTAACTTTTTTGCAAGTCAGTTCTATGTTTGTATATACAGTTTGGAGTCTACATTTGAGTTTTGTAATTAAGAGGCTTTTAGTTCCTTTTCAACCTTGCCAATGTAGTACCAAATGTATGATTAATTTTATCTCATAGAGCAGTTGTGAAAATGTCCTTTTTTTGTGAGAAGTTGCAGGTGCAATGTATTTCAGTTATAATTATTAGCTCCTGGAAGCACCTGCCTCTAGGCATGAGCACCCATTCATCAAACTGCCATGGGAGAGAAGTGATTTCGTGCATACTTTAAACTCAATGGCTTGAGTGCACCTCCTGTCCCACTCTTTGATTCTCAACAGACTGCTAATTGGTTCTAAGGGAATACAACAAGGGCAAAGAGTGGAAACCACATAAAGTAAACATGATTCTAGGAGCCCTGCTTACTTTGTTTCACCTGATCTTTGTGATGTCTGTGTTAAGTTGTAACAAGGGAATGCCAATGGTACCAAGTGACAAGTCAGGTGTAGGGAAGTCTACCCCTGACTATCATTATTTGAAATCCTTGCTTGTGGAGAATAATGGTCTGTGGTTTGAAAACGACCCAGAACAATTATTTAATAATCCATTACAAAGACTTACAGTTTCATAAATAACCAAACATTCAACAATGAGGTCCACTGATGGTACATGATCACCTCATATTAATTTTTCACATTTTGAAATGAAAACAGACACACTCACGTTTCTAGTGTTGTAGTTGAAGCCTGTTGATGGTGGCATGACTTGCCCAAGGTTATTTATGCTGAATGTGGTTGGATTTGGCTGTGTGATCGTGTACTGTGGAAAGAAGGATGACAACATCAGAATCAGTATAATATCCTTGATAGCAAAGTTCCTTTACAAATGAACACAAAATAAGGAATATCTAACTGCCTGTCTGTCCATCTATGGTCAGTTGTCTGTAAGTCAATTGTTGATCAATTAATCAGACTATCAGTGAATTGATCTGTCAGTCGTTCTGTCTGTAGGCTGATTTGTATGCCAAACAACTGGTCTGTTTGCCGCTTGGTCTGTCTGTCAATTTGTGTATCCATTGATCAGTCTGTCCGTCGATTTATCTATCTATGCGTCTAGCTGGCATTGATAAAGTTATTTGTCTGCATTAATTAGCTACTTGACTTTGCTGCTGTTTTAGGGATGTTTACACCCTTTGGACTTCGGCATGTCAAGTTACGCAGGACTTGTTTTTTACCCAAAAACTAAGCGAAACAAAAGGGGGTGGTGATGGACGGAGCATCAGAACCAATCAAACACTCACACCCAGTCAACAGATCTGGGTTTGATCCATCACCGTTCTTTAGCCCACTCCGCCACCCCAGTTCAGACATGGCCATATGCAAATCAGTCTGACCCTGTGCCTCATGGGAACAGTCCAGCTCGAACTGCCAAGCCATGCCTTCCCTGGACCGGAAACAAGCTTCCTAGGACCGGTTTCTGGCATTTAAGCTGTCTTCAGCCAGGCTTGCTTGAATCCAGTGGCAAAGTGAGCAAGGGACTCACGTCTGAGCATACCCTGCCAAATTATGGTGAACAAAGCGGTACAAAAGGGGGTGGTGATGGACGGAGCATCAGAACCAATCAAACACTCACACCCAGTCAACAGATCTGGGTTTGATCCATCACCGTTCTTTAGCCCACTCCGCCACCCCAGTTCAGACATGGCCATATGCAAATCAGTCTAACCCTGTGCCTCACGGGCACAGTCCAGCGCGAACTGCCAAGCCATGCCTTCCCTGGACCTGACACAAGCTTCCTAGGACCGGTTTTTGGCATTTCAGCCGTCTTCAGCCAGGCTTGCTTGAATCCAGTGGCAAAGTGAGCAAGGAACTCACGTCTGAGCATACCCTGCCAACTTATGGCGAACAAAGCGGTACAAAAGGCGGTGGTGATGGACGGAGCATCAGAACCAATCAAACACTCACATCCAGTCAACAGATCTGGGTTTGATCCATCACCGTTCTTTAGCCCACTCCGCCACCCCAGTTCAGACATGGCCATATACAAAATAGTCTGACCCTGTGCCTCACAGGAACAGTCCAGCCCGAACTGCCAAGCCATGCCTTCCCTGGACCGGAAACAAGCTTCCAAGGACCGGTTTCTGGCATTTCAGCCGTCTTCAGCCAGGCTTGCTTGAATCCAGTGGCAAAGTGAGCAAGGGACTCACGTCTGAGCATACCCTGCCAACTTATGGCGAACAAAGCGGTACAAAAGAGGGTGGTGATGGACGGAGCATCAGAACCAATCAAACACTCACACCCAGTTAACAGATCTGAGTTTGATCCATCACCGTTCTTTAGCCCACTCTGCCACCCCAGTTCAGACATGGCCATATGCAAATCAGTCTGACCCTGTGCCTCATGGGAACAGTCCAGCCCAAACTGCCAAGCCATGCCTTCCCTGGACCGGAAACAAGCTTCCTAGGACCGATTTCTGGCATTTGAGCCGTCTTCAGCCATGCTTGCTCGAATCTAGTGGCAAAGTGCGCAAGGGACTCATGTCTGAGCATACCCTGCCAACTTATGGCGAACGAAACAGTACAAAAGAGGGTGGTGATGGATGGTGCATCAGAACCAATCAAACACTCACACCCAGTCAACAGATCTGGGTTTGATCCATCACCGTTCTTTAGCCCACTCTGCCACCCCAGTTCAGACTTGGTCATATGCAAATCAGTCTGACCCTGTGCCTCATGGGAATAGTCCAGCCCGAACTGCCAAGCCATGCCTTCCCTGGACCGGAAACAAGCTTCCTAGGACCGGTTTCTGGCATTTCAGCCGTCTTCAGCCAGGCTTGCTTGAATCCAGTGGCAAAGTGAGCAAGGGACTCACGTCTGAGCATACCCTGCCAACTTATGGCAAACAAAGCGGTACAAAAGAGGGTGGTGATGGACGGAGCATCAGAACCAATCAAACACTCACACCCAGCCAACAGATCTGGGTTTGATCCATCACCGTTCTTTAGCCCACTCCGCCACCCCAGTTCAGACATGGCCATATGCAAATCAGTCTGACCCTGTGCCTCATGGGAACAGTCCAGCCCGAACTGCCAAGCCATGCCTTCCATGACCGGAAACAAGCTTCCTAGGACCCCCTTTTGTACCGCTTTGTTCGCCATAAGTTGGCAGGGTATGCTCAGACATGAGTCCCTTGCTCACTTTGCCACTGGATTCAAGCAAGCCTGGCTGAAGATGGCTGAAATGCCAGAAGCCGGTACTGGGAAACTTGTTTCCGGTCCAGGGAAGGCATGGCTTGGCAGTTCGGGCTGGACTGTTCCCATGAGGCACAGGGTCAGACTGATTTGCATATGGCCATGTCTGAGCTGGGGTAGCAGAGTGGACTAAAGAACGGTGATGGATCAAACCCAGATCTGTTGACTGGATGTGAGTGTTCTGATGCTCCGTCCTTCACCACCCCCTTTTGTACCATTTTACCCAAAAACTATACATTAATTATTTTTTTTAATGTGCTGTAGAGAATGCCAGATCCTCATAGGGCAGTGTGAGAGATATACTATGCCTGCTCAGGCATGTAACTTCCTTTCAAGTTAAGTATTATCTATCCCAGCTAGCCCCAGTCACCCACAATAGCCCTCACCACCATACATATCATAGGAATATATTTTGCATTGCAGTAGCCTTTCTATTATGCTGACAATGCTATGGACATAATCGATGCACTCTTTTTTGCATTGCCCCTCTGTTATGTCTATAACCCTATAAATGGTAGCCAGCAAGACTATGCTGATACAATGCCCTGCTGGGTTCAGCACTCTTCCCAAGGTTGTAAATATATGTATTAACCGCGCCGTAAATTCTCCCGCAGTGCGGGAGAATTAATGAGTGGGCGGGGCTGCGTCGACCAACAGACGTGTGCAGCACCAGCGAGGTAGTGCTTGCATCGGCCGTTGGCCGACACAAGCACCGAACGGGTTAAAAGCATAATTGTAGGTAAATTTGTTGTGGATCGGGGGCCCTCCAAAAAAAGTCATTTGATTGGTACCTCACTCTCAGGGGTGATTTTAAAAGTCAAACCGTACTAACGAGATAAACAATTCATTGGATTTGAAAGGTTGGATGCTGTTATTTTGTCAACATAGAATACTTGCTCATTGTAGAAACAATGATCAGCCCTAAGGTTTGGCTTGCAATAGCATGCCCATCACATCACGTATTGCCTCATTGGTGGCCATGTCTATTCTGTATGATCATGAGGTGGCTCCTTTCCTGGATTTCAAAAACCCAGCTTAAGTATGAGAAATGCTTTAAGCTCATGAAATGTCAACAGGATCTGGAACTTACGGACGAAATGTGCTTTAAGCTGAGATTTACTCCATTTGTCTGACTTTTTTGCCTATTTGTGGTGGCTCCAGGAATTTATTTTTATTTACTTATTTATTTATTTATACATTTATAGAGCGCTTGGTTACACCGACGGTATGTCCCCGCGCTGAAGAAATCACATGAGAGGGTGGAAGATTGCCTGCAAGTCTGGTTGCTATGTGAGTGTATTGCCAAGTCTATCCTAGCTATGGTTGTACAAATAGCCAGGTCTTTAGTAGCTTGCGAAATCTTCTTTCGCATGGCTCTCTTCTCAATTCTAACGGGAGATTATTCCAACACTTTGCAGCTCGGTATTCAGGTCCAATGACAAAAATCAACAGCCCAAAGTATCATAATTAAACAGGAACACAATTCACAGTCTATCGGACCACTCACTGGTGGTCCCGGGTTATGGGTATTGTTTGTTCCTTCAGCCAAAGAATTATGATCTGCAATTAAGTGAATCCTTTGGCTTAGTTGTAGTCCCTTGTGAATAATAACGAGAACTAAAATTGTTCTGTGGGCCAGTCAAGTTTGATGTCCTGCTTATTGTGGTGCCATCAAAACATGTGGTCCTTTGTTCACTGATGGTTGCTTTAGCTTTAACTAACAATTAGTGCACCAGCTAAATACTTATGTTCAGCTGTTTCTGATTCTTGTTAGTGACACATTTTTTCATCTTTGATTGTGACTTCATATCTAGCTATCTATGGAGATGTCAACATGTGTTTTGTAATAGCACCATCAGGTCAATCTCACTTTTAAACTGCAATTGTTAGAAATAATTCAAAATAATGCAAAAATTGGCATGTTAAACGTTCTCTTATGGAAACCAATCTCCTATCTGAAATAATGATTCCATTGATACCAGTGTTAGTTGGCCAAAGCGCAGCTCATTAGTGTCTTCCAAATGCCTCTGGTTAAACAGTGGGTAATACAATTACTCATTTGAAAAATGCAAACAACAAAAGACTGTGCATAATATACAATGCAGGGAGGTCAGGAGACTGCTACTATACATTTTAAACAATTCTACTTTCAGATCATTTACTTACTTGTGGTTATCCTGAAAAAGGGATAAACCCAATAATTGAAAGGATTGATAGAAAACCACTTCTAGTAATCACTTCTAGACTTGATTCATCTTGTATGCCACTGTAAGATACTGCAACCAGCACGAACCACAATATTACGGCAAGCATTCCTGGATAGGGGCATAAAGTCGTGTAGAACAGCTATCATAAGAGGACTGGATTCCACCGACCCGCAAATGAAGTGTAAACTGATTACATTTTTACGTATTCATGAAGAAGAACTGAAAGCTAAACCTGAGCAATGATAAAACAAGAAGTATATTTCTATAATTACATACATTTTAAGATGTTTTTAGAGAAATTGTACTTTTACGCAATATGCTCTTTTTTAAATAGTGTTTGTAATATTGTTATGGTTTTAATTAACTGAACAATAAATAAATAAATTCAAATTCACTTCTAGAGTGCATACTTAATTGGCTAGAAGAATATGATATGTCCAGGGTCAAAAAGACTTTAGGACCCCTACGTAAAGACCTGAGACTGTGCACAGTGATACTAAATTATGTTGTATTGAAAGAGATCTTGTATCTAGCCCTTTTCTGCCTGCAAAATCATATTTAGTATAAATAGTACTAAACTATGGAACATCCTTTCCCAGAGAGGCACAGACAAGGCTCTGACTCATATCAAGAAATAATTACTTACATTTTTGAGGTGTTAAATTTTGACCTAGATGTGTGCATACAAACTATTTTTCTGTCGCCATGGGTATTTCAGGACTTCATTAATTTTCATTAATGATATTCTCATTGTTTTTTTCTAAGCTCTGGTTAAATCTTCCACAAACCAATCAGGAAAGTATTCCAATTTTATCACAGAAAATGTATTGCTCATGTGAACTACCACTATAGTTTATCTGTTATTTAATCATTTTTTACTATTGTTATGCTAATATTATTTCTGTACAGACAATAAAGACAAAGATATCAATAACAACTTCAAGACTGAAAAGCTGAAATTGATATAGTTAAATGGTTTGACTATCTGGGATAATTTTCACATCTAATAAGAGGAGGGCCGACTGAGATGGGGACAACCATGGCTTCAGACCACCCAACCTCTCAGAAAGAGTTGAGCATATGAGGAGCATATAACTTAGCTTCTCTGCGACATTTATACCTTGAGTGCTGGATCTGGCCCAGTGAGTCAGCTGCCATGCACAATGAAGTTAAATGCAATTGCTCTTTTGTTTCCCTTAATGGAAAGAGTAGGCATCCCTGATGTTTGTAAAATGTTTATTATTAATATCACCTGGGTTTTGGATAACCCATATGTTAGAAATTGGGCTTCTGCTTGGCAGAGGTATGCACCCTGTCCAAGCAGGAACCACAATCAATCCTAGTCAGGGTAAGTCAGATTCACACCCTAAATTACCCTGTGCTCACTCTCTGATAGCTTGGCAAAGAGCAGTCAGGCTTAACTTAAAGGGCAATGTGTAAATTATTTGTGCAAAACTTAAAACATTAAAACAGTGAAAACACCATACAAAAAGATACCACACCTGGTTAGAAACATAGAGCTTAATTTATTTAACAAAACAAGATGAGAATGAGAAATATCCAATAAGCAAAACCGGATTTATGAATTTTTAAACAGTATCTTGAAATATAGTGCGTAAAATCATAAATTAGGGCTATCTGGTCGCGCTTGAACGGGACAAATCCAAACATTCAGGCTGACCACAATGGTGTGCATGGCTGATACAGGGACTAACCTTGGCCTGCTGAGAACAGTACCTTGGTTTGGGATTGCATAGAGGGAGAGATTCAAGGAGCAGTCAGGCAATGCGTCAGCATTGATACTTAGGATGTAGGCGATGAGTCGGTTCCGAGCCACGCAAGTCGGGAATGCATCATTGTCTAACCCCTTTGATGTAAGTGATGCATCATCGTAGATCCGCACAACCGACGATGCGATGCCCTTGATCCTGGAAGCAGCAGTGATGTGCCGGCATTGAGTGTGGGTTTTTGCAGTTGCAGCACTTTATACCCACCTCCAAGGGCTCAGTACTGGATTGGCACCACTTGGCAGGGCAAGACTCTCAGGTAGCAGGGTCCAGGTGATGTTGGTTAATGAAGTGAAGTCTTTGATGTTCCTGAGACTCTCAATCGGAGTAAGACGAGTTCTTGGAGCAACTTTGGGTTGAAGTGATGCAGGTCCAGTACTTCTCACCCAGGCAAGGAGAGCCACAGGCAGTTCAGCACAACAGAAAAGCAGTTCTTCCACAGCTGCCGTCCAGCAAAGTGGCAGTCCTTCAGCAGCACAGCAGTCCTTCTTCATGACACAGTGCCCACATATCCAGGAGTGTACTGAAGGGTAGGGTCAGAAGTCCAGTTCTTATACCCAGTGGTACCTTTGAAGTGGAGGAGACTTCAAAGAGAGGCCTTTGAAGTGCACAGAGTCACTTCCCTTCCTGCCCTGGCACCAGGCTCACTACAAGAGGTTAAGCAGTCCTTTGTGTGGGGAAAGGACACAGCCTATCCATGTGTAAGTATAAGGCTGTGCCCAGCTCCCCCTCCCATCCTGCCCAGGATGGCCCATCAAGATGTGGATGGCCCATCAGTCACAACTAAGATCCCTTTGTATGTGGATGTCTGGAGGGAATGCATTAAGCTCAGCTGTCACCCACCCCAGACGTGTATTGGAGAAAGCAGGCACACAGGGCTTAAGAGCAGAAAAATGCAAACTTTCTAAAAATTGCATTTATAAAGTAGTAATAATAAATCCAACTTTACCATTAAAGAAGATTTTATAACAAGTCTATAGGTATCAAACATGAAAGATGCACTCCCTCTCAATCAGTAATTACAGATTATTAGATGTAATTAGAAATCCCTACTGTTAACCTATGGGCGGGGGAGGCCTCACAGTAGTAAAAAATGAATGTGGAAGTTTTTCACTTCCAGGACATGTAAAACTTAAAAGTACATGTCCTACCTTTGAATCATACAGCACCCTGTCCTATGGTGTGCCTAGGGCCATAGGGGTGACTTATATGTAATAAAAGAAGAGTTTAAGGTTTGTCAAGGGGTTTTAAATGCCAAGCTGACATGGCAGTGTACACTGTACATACAGGCTCTGCAGTGGCAGGCCTGAGACATGTCTAAAGGGCTACTTAAGTGGGTGTCACAAAGAGTGCTGCAGGCCACAAGTAGCATTTAATTTACAGGCACATGCAGTGTACTTTACTAATTATTATATTTATTTATAAGTTTCCCAAAAAATATAACATACATGAAGTGTGTAGTATACAGATGGGCACAAGCGTAGGAGCACCTTAAAAACAGTGTGACATCATAAGCCAAAGGCTAGCAGAATAAAATAGGTGCATCAGAATACGATACTTATCATGATAAACATGCGACAGGTATAGAAGCATTACATCAAATAAAAGGTTGTTTGGCAGAATTTCCGTAACAAGTCCCCTAAGTGGAGCGTAAAGAGGGACGATTAAGAGCAGGCCCCATCAATATGCAAACATATTAACATTCTCTCGCTGTGATACACTTTCTTGCTTGAGAATTTCTTCTATTGACTCCACATTGTTCTCTTTGTATTTGTATCATTGCACATCTTTCTTTCTTGATGTGTGATATGTTTAACACTGATTAGATGGAGATACCACATGACCCGTGTCAAATTTCAGTTTCTTCTAGTTTTTTCTTTCCTATAAAACATTGGATCCCACTAACCATGTTGTCTCTATGGAACCCTCCAGTATGATTTGTCACAGTCGTTCAATCATAGCTGAAAGGGGGTTGGGTAGGAGCTATGCTTTACAGGGTGCAGTGGTATACAGTATTAGGAATTGGATAATTGCATAGTTGCAAATCGGTTGGTGTATACAATGAGACACAATTAGGCATCTTTGCAACAGATAGCTACAAGTGAATGAAAACAGTTCAGGAGTTGTAACTCAGACAAATTGGAATTAGGTCAGAATACAGGATTCAACTCTATTTCAGCATTTATCAACTCTATCTCCTGTATTGGATTAAAAATGAAATGTTTGTGTAGAAAGACATGGCTTCTAGTGTTTTCTGAGGAGTTCATCTTTCCTAAGGCAGGGTTGTGATGGTCCCAGAGCTTAGGAACTTTTATTTATATGGTTATATCCCATTGTATCAGCCCATTAAACTTCAGTTTCATGATTGTATGCACATGCTCGATTTGGGTTTTCTAGTCAACCCTCAGTGCTGAACCATCATTTGCTGGTAGGCCATTTGTCAAATCAAAAATACCTTGAACATTCTGCAGAATATCTTGAACTTCATCCTGATCTCCACCGGGAACCTTAATGTACTCTTGGTACTTCATTCCTAAATCCAGTCTGACTAACAGGCGCTACACTTATTGAACACCATGATGAAGTTGATCGTGGATCCCAGAGGAATCTATGTTACAATAGTCCAGCTATGCCATGACTATAGATTGGGTCAGCTCATATTAGGGATTAGTTTATAAGAATAGTGTAGTCTTTCAGATAGTATAAAACTGGAAATTGGTACATTCACAGTTGGGTTTATGTAGGGTAAAGAAAATCTAAAATGAAAATGACACCCAAACTCTTTACTTTATATGTGAGAGATCAGAAAAATGTAAAGGTTACAAGGCAAAGAAATGGTTCCAATCTGTTAATTGTGCTGCCCTTCACCACAATTTCCATCTTGGTGCTGTTAAAACAGCAGTCTTTTTTTCATTATGTCAGTGAAAGACATTATCCACCCAATTAGTGATGTTAGTTGGGTGGCAACGTTCACAGTAGAAAGATGGATCTGAGTATTGTTTGTATATGAGGGATTCCAACTGGTATGACTCAAACACCTATGTTAGTATGATGCAATAAATATTGAACATGCATGGTGATAGTAATTAGGCTCGAGATCCATCATAACATCTTTTTCATGCCAGATTTTGGAAACAATCCTGATTTGTTGGGTATAGTATCACTAGATTGCTGTGCATTCTTTGAGTGCCCAATTCACCACATGAAGGTGTAGCATTGTCTACAGTTTCAGTGGCTGCAGAGAGGTCAACGAGAATAATAATGAAGTTGTTGGACATATTTTGAAGGGGTATAACAGGGTTAAATATGTTATTCGGCAGGTACTTTGGTGTCTGTGGTGACTTTCACCAGTAGGGTGTGACGTTTCCATGATTAAAGAATTTAGGGATTGCACTCTTACTGAAAGATAAGTCCTTCATCATCATAATGACAGTAATGAGTGATGTAAATAATTTCTTAGATCTTATTTGCTTTCTTAATAATTTAGCTTAATTCAATTGAATAACAAGACTGACAGCTCCTATTAACACTTTGTAAACATAGTGCTATGGTCTAGGTTAACAGTTTCAAACCTTAAGTTCCAATTGCATTTACTTTACAACATTAAGTGAGAAACATAAAGTACGATATTGTTAGCTCTCATTATTTTCCCTTTATTTAGATCGATAAAGTTTGAAAAATAAAGATTAAAAAAGCTTTTTGTTACAGTTTGGTTTTCGACTTAATATTTCAAACAAAAGGATTTGAATTATTTCAATTGATTTGCCAAACAGCACATTCCTGTGATAGAGCGCCATGTTATTCGAAAAATTATAGGGGTGCATCATAATCACAGGTAGTCCGCACCCACATATCTAGAGAAATGTCTTAATGTGTGGTCATTAGAAATGTAGTACTAAAGTACCATACATTAGTGCGAATAGGAATGAAATCATGTCATTTATGAAGATCAATGTAGTGTTTAATCGAAAATGTATTTTAGATGATGCATATTGAATGAGTTCACGTATAATGTGATGCATTAGGTTTAACCATGCCCCATATTAAAGTCTGCACGTGTAGTTTTGTTTATTCATGTATGAAGTATAGTGGAATCAATGCTTATAGTGTGATCTCAGAATTGAGTGTTTAAATGTGTAAAGGCCTGATCGCATATACGTTTAAGAGAAAGGCCTATGTGTTCCTTATGTTAGCTGAATATTGTAGACCGAAGAGTGTTCCCTTGGGAAGGCTCTCAGTCAGAAGCAGTTAGCAAATTCTGCAAGTGGAAAGTTTTTCGATTATACATTTCTGTTGCAGGTGCTAGGACACATAGCTCGTTAGGAAGACTAACCCTTTGTTTTAGGAGTTAGGATGGAAGGAGAAGTGAACATGGGAGTACTCTGGAATGCAGATATAATACTTTCAGCGAAGAAGGTGCCTGGGACCCAAGGTCACTCCAACGGTCTCTGGATGAAGTAAGAGTTTTGATGGAAAAATACCGAAGGAAGACCTGACTGAAGAGGTGTGACGAGGGCGTGTTCTACTGTTTTGTGATTTTGTATTAGAGACAGTGCCCCGAGGGTGAAGCAGTTGAGGATTGGATGGGAAACTAGAAGGAGCATCTCAGAACGAGCTCTATAGCTTTGGCTATTGATATGAGCAAAGTGAGTGTACTTCTAAGGAAGTCTCCACTACTGACACCTTTTCTCTCTTGCCTGGGAATAATCCTAAGTAGGGATGTCACCTTAGAGATAGTGTAGGGATAGACTAATTGCTTTTTCTTTTTAGGTTAATGAAGTCTAACATAGAGATTGGAGCAGTTATTGGTTGCCTGATGCCTTTGGAGTTAACTATTCTTCTTATTCTGAGTCAGATGAGACTCCTGCGTAGGATGTTCTTTGTATTAGTGCCCATTTATTTTCTTAACCTCGTGAAGAGGTGCTTGTATGTGCAACTATTTTTGGCTTTGCAATAAACCCCTACATTTGGAATTCGGAGTCAGTGATCTTTGGAGTATAAAATTGAAGTTTAATTGGCTATATAGAGAAATGAGATATTCTTCCCTTCACACTATTCAGCAGGTAAAAAGGTTCAGTAGACCTGAGGATTCTTGGAGATGGTAAAGTATGATAAGTTAAGAATCCAGCTTCATCACCTGTAAAATTAATTTGTTTACGAAAGAGTTGTCATATCATAAATAGAGGTGTATTAATGCCATAACAAAAGGTTTTTAGTATTTGAAGAAAGGTCTTGTGAGGTTTCATAAGTTCATACTGAGAAAGTGCATTCACCTGCATATGTGCCATCATGCTTACATGCTAATTAAGAAAATGCAGATGCTGCTGTGTGCTTTAATGTGCATTTAATTAATCAATTGAGATTTGGTTTTTCAACCTGATGGATGACCACTAAAGCTTTAGTATTATTGCACACTTACACACATTTTAAATGAATTCTCGTTTTGATATTACATGTTGTACACTGCACATTTCTGCCGAACTATTCTACCAAGGTGTATCCTCATTCTGAAGTTGGCACAACAACACAAGGATTTTAGAAAATAGTAGTCCGCTCTTGTTCATGTTGGTTGTATCAGTTTGCGAAGGTTTTATCAAATTCTTCCAATTAGAAAATCCTGGCATCTGTATGCATCTGCCCTGTGGCAACAACGTCTGTATTTCCCTGCCACTCTCAGTGCCTCTTTTCTTGCAGATGGTTTACCCCTGAATAACATGAGAGCCAATGGCTGGTCATCTGGTCCACATGCCAGCTCCCCCTGCTGCTGACTATCTCTGCCTGTCTGTGTTTGGTTGTGCCTGTTGTCAGCTTGATCTGCCTATTCTTGCCTTGTTTAATGCTTGTTGGCCAGATTTGTTTCATTTTATCCCCCTGTTCACCATGTGTCTACTTCTGTTTGTTGGCCTGATTTGTTCATTTTTTACTATTGCTGTCGCTTACCTACTTTTTTCTTCTTTTTCTCTTGTGGTTTTATTTGTTAATTTTTGCTTGTATTTACTGTTTGCCTGTTTCTCTGCTTTTGCTTCCCCCTCCCTGCACCATATTTCCTGCTTCACAGCTCCTTCCTGCCGTTTTCCCTCCCGCTTCCCGCCTGCCCCACCCTCTGCCCAGCGCCCCTTCCTACTCTCACAACTTACTTAATGGAGGCCGCAGTTCAACCTTGCAGCAGAAGCACAATCAGCGCACCGATGGCTCACATAAAGCAAGCCTATTTGCTCCCATCCACGTCTGGACTGCGCACAGCACCAGGAACGCTTGCTCTCCTACTACCCGAAGATACACCGCCACTGAGCTCTGAACCCTGGACATCCGATGCCGCAACAACAACTAATGCCTCTCCTCAATCTATGATTGGACCGTTCTCCTGCCGGCAATGACTCTTCTCCTGCAACACTGAAGCACACACACGAATGTCAACCACCACCACCACGACAACCACTATAGCGCCAGACCAACTCCACTGCCTCCTGCTCAACGCCCAATGACTCTGTAAGCGCGCCACTGATATGTGGGACATCATCACCTCCCTCCCCCCAGGCGTCATCTTCCTCTTTGAGACCTGGCTTTACCCTGCTTCCGCACCCGACATTGCTTCAGCAACACCTGACGGTTACAAGATAGCACACCGGGACCGCATCAGGAAACATGGAGGTGGAATTGCCATCATCCACAAAGAAAACATTAACTGCACCACCACTGCAGAAGACACTACCTCGATCATGGAACACCTCAACTTCCAGCTCTGCAGCCACAGCAAAACCACCATCAGAGGCACCCTCACCTGCAGACCTCCCGGACCTTACCCAAGTGTCTGCAATGCCATCCCTGAATTCATCACCCCACTCTCCATTGACTCCAAACACTACATCTTCCTCTGAGACCTCAACAGTCCCCTGAAGACCGTAAAAACACAAACATCGCCAATCTCATCGAAAGCATGAACAACATTGGCCTCACCCAACTAGTCACCAACCCCACACAGCACGCAGGACACACACTTGACCCCATTTTTTTGGCCCATGAAAGAGTCAAGTGCAGCCATGTCACCGAGCTCACCTGGACACACCATGCCATCGCCAAGCCAAGCCTGCCAACACCTCACACCGCATCTGGAACAAGGTTTCAGAGAGCCAGTGGACCGACGCCCTCAACACACTCCACCCTGACAATGCAAACAACCTAGAACAAGCTGTCAAACACTTCTGACCCAAGCGATTGACCAAGCCACCTACAAGACTTCCTTCAACCGATACCACTAGCTTCTGAAAATGGCCAAAAGAAGCTCCCTAGCTGACCACATAGACGCAAGTGCTAACCACAGCAAAGAACTCTTCAACATCGTCCAAGAGTTTTCCAACCTGCAGCCACAGATTACATCATCACCCCTTCCCAGAGCTCTGCATCACCCTGACAGACTTCCTCCATGACAAGATCTCCCCATCTACAAGAACTTCGAATCCCAACCCACTGCCACCGCCACCCTCAGCCACCTCTCATCACGAGTGATAAACCCTGACCACATGTTCACCACCAGGGACCAGCTCACTACACAACACACCACAGTCATCATGAAATCCATCCACTCTGGAGCCCAATGGACACCTTTTTCACCACATGTTCAACCTTGAGCGCAAGATAATTAGCAAGGAGTTCACCTCCATCCTCAAGGCATCCATCTCCTCACCCACCTTCCTCTGATGACTGGAAATACTCAAAAGTTAAACCTCTTTTCAAGAAACTCTCCGCTGACCCCAGCAAACTCAAGAACTACCATCCCATCTCTCTGCTCCTCTACCCACCAAAGTCATCAAGAAAGCCATCAGCTGCCAAATCACGGAATACCTAGAGAACAACAATATTCTACACTTCTTCCAATCTGGATTCTGCACCAACCACAGAACCGAAACTGCCCTGCTCACTACCACTGACAACATCAGAACCCTCCTGGACCTGGGAGAAACAGCTGCTTCGATCCTCCTTGACCTCTCAGCAGTGTTCGACAAAGTATCCCTTCAAGAAGCTCCAACAGATTGGAATCCAAGGATACGCCTTCAAATGGATAGCCTACTTCCTCACTGGAAGAACCCACAGAATCCTCCAGCCACCTTTTTCCTCGGAAGCCAAGAACCTCACCTGGGGTGTTCGTCAAGGCTCACCACTCAGCCCCACTCTGTTCAACACCTACATGACCCCCTTTGTCAACATCGTCAGAACCCACTGACTAAACATCATAGCCTACACAGACGATGCCCAGCACATCCCCTCGCTATCTGAAGACCCTTCCACCTCAAAGATCAATTTCCAAAGGTGCATGACGAGCGTCGCCAATTGGACGAAGCACAACTGTCTAAAACTCAACACGGACAAAATAGAGGTACTGGTCTTCAGCAACATCACCCGGTGGAATGATTCTTGGTGGCCTCCCGTACTTGGGCCCTCTCCCACGCCGACAGACCACGCCCACAACCCTGGCATTATATTGGACAACAAGCTCACCATGAAGACTCAGATCAAAGCGGTCTCCACTGCCTGCTTCCTCACTCTTCGCATTCTCCGTAAGATCTTTAAATGACTCCCCGTCAACTCCAGACGAACTGTCACACAAGCCATAATCACCAGCCGCCTGGACTATGGAAACGTTCTATACACAGGAATCACCACAAACCTCTTAAAGAGAATGCAGACCACTTTCACCAGCCCTCCAGACTCCTGCGCTCTGCCTTTCTCTCCCTCACAAACCCCTCCTGCATCCAAGGAAGCAACAACGGAGGACGCTCCTTCTCCCACCTCGCTGCAAAGTCCTAGAACAACCTCCCCCTGCATCTCAGGACCTCAACCTCTCTTCAGGAATTCAGGAAGGGAGTCAAGACCTGGATGGCCCCTGGATGTAGCATAGCTCTCATTGCCTGGATAGCCTCGCGGGTGATTAGCTGCTCTTTACGAATCCTGATTGATTGATTGATCTGTCCAGCAAATAGATACGTCTTTTTTGGGGTAAGTGTATGGGCTAGATGGCTATTGGTCAGATCTGGTTTTATAGATGGGGAATTCAAAGGCAAGTTTCTGAAAGTAGCAGCACCCTTATCTTTCCTAAGCTCGTCATCCACCTCCTATTTTCCTGCTAGAAGGTCTCATCTTATGGAAAAAATAGCCAGTTTCATAGAGAAACTATTGCTGCCTCTACAGAAATATCTAAGTGTGGCAGCCTGTCCACAGCCAGAATGTTACAGGATCTAAATCCATCACACTGTTGAAGGCAATTCTGTCATCAAATCTCTAATTCAACCTGCAAGATTCTTGGCAAGATGGTAAACACATGCATACAAAGGGTGAACCTTTAATAAATCGATATGAAAGAAGCACTGTGAGTAGGCGTAGGATAACATTTCAAATAATGAAGGAAATACTTGACCGGGTGAAGAACTGACTGGTGTAGATGACACTAATAAAGCCTTTGACTCCACTGGGTGAGATGCCTCATTTAACAATTTAGAACCAATTAATTTCATTGAAGGCATACTGAGGTGGATGAGACTGTTTTATATAGAGGGGCTGGCCAAAATACGCATGGAGAAGGTCATATCAGATTCCTTTCTGCTGGAGAGGGTAATACAAAAGGGATGGTTAGGGTGGACAGAGATCGATAAATGCTGACACTCTTATGTGGTGGGATACTAGTCGTCTCCATTGCTTCAAAGATAGTTTTTGCAAGTTCACTTGTTCACTGATTGTTGGAGGGTGGTATGGTTCTGTAGTGCACTTGGGTCACATCTCTCTTCCGGGGTGGTTTAAGAAGAGTGGAGACGAAGAGGATGTTTTCATAGTGTAATTGTGTCTTTGTTTGGTAGAGACTGATTGTGAAGTTTTGCTGAGAATGGGAGCCTCACTCCTGATGGGTGCTCGCCTTATAAATTGTGTTTGGTTTATGGTTGTCAGCAATACCTGTAGAAGTCCACTGAGTCCACATCTGCTCATCAAACTGCCATTTATGTGCATGCCTCTATATGCAATGACGAAATGAAATGTACTAATAACTCTAATGGCAAATAATGAACATGAACCTGGCGTGTCGCTCCACTACTCATATTGTCAAACCAAATCACATCTTTACTGACGGTTATTAAAAACTATCTCAGTATTACACTAAAACACACACAATTATCACAGCATTAAAAGTTAGTATTTCCAGAGGCAACTCAGACCAATCTTTAAAACAAATATGCACATTTCAATGAACAGAAATTAACACTTAGGCTTCAAGTGTCTGCAAGTTGGTCCTCTCCTTTAAAAAAAACTTTATACAAAGTTTGAGGGCAGCAGCTGATCTTTAAAAACTTCAAGTGTGAAATAAGTAGTTGTGCTCGATGGCACCTTTTATAAAGAATCTAAAACAGTATAGAACCAAGAGCTGGTGAAATAAACAATAAAAAACATAGCTTACTCCTCTCAAAAGCACTCGGGCTACACTGAGGAATTTTTCCAAATTCTATGTTAACCGAAATTCCTTTACACATACGGAAGACACATTGTTATACAATTTGCTGCTGACAGTGTCCACTGCTACTTTGCTCAGTGTCCCTCTTTTAGAGTGACACCTTTGGTATGGTGATGGGTTCCTTTTCCGAGCAATTTGGTTTATTAGAATGCAGCCAATCCACCTTTCAATCGTTGGTCCCCAGGTGTTCGGACAGATGTATGCCAAAATATCAAAGTCAAAAATATCAACCTGCAAAAATACATAGCGTGCTGAACATTGACAAGTCCAATATAGTCAGGTTAAGTATATATAGGTATAGGTTTACTATTCCGAACTCCAAATCAATGTTCCTTTTGTGTGTGATATCTTAAAGGTATATATATATATATATATATATATATATATATATATATATATATATATATATATATATATTCCGTTCAGCAGTTCGGGCTGTAGCTGCGATTAAAGGTTCCTATGGAAAATTGCATGGGGAAAACATGTTTGGGACCCCCCTTTTTTCTCGGCCCCCACTTGACGAATCACCCCGAGACTTTCAGGATAGAAGCGGAACGGAGCGCCCCACCAGTTTTGAAAATTTCGCGAAGATTCGTCTACCGGCACCAAAGTTATTCCAAATAGAATGTTGCGGATTTCCTACGGATAATAGGTCCTAACTATAACTACCTACTGGCGACCGCCAGTAGGTAATATATATATATATATATATTTTACCCCTTCCGGTGGAGGGCGCACTCGGGATCGCTCCTCATTACAGGTAGGTGTAGCAGCCACATCCTCGTTATTTTGGCCAACGCGTTTCGGGCAGAGACGCCCTTCTTCTTGGGCCATAGCTGAAGATGACGACAAAAGAGCACTGTCAGTACAAATCCCTCTTTTATTTCTATAATCAGCATGTTAATCATCACCCAATGTATTCTGGGACTGGTAGTGCAAAATGTCTAACCCATGTGGGCGTCGTCAAAGTCACTTCTTAAACAATCAAAATGGGATAAAAGGTGCTGTCCACCTCACTGTACAATATATTTGGCATCTCCCACTCCACTCAAACTGTACAATCCAAACAGCAAGCAGACCCGCGTGGCTCCGGGGGTGGAACTCCAATGTAGCAGCGGCCACACAGGAAATGCCTCTTCCGTGTAGCTGACCAATTCAAACAGCACACGGACCCACGAGGCACAGGCGGTGGTGCACCTCCATGACCAAGGGCTGGTCACTAATTTGTTTTCAAAAGTTACCCCTTCCGGTGGAGGGCGCACTTGGGATCGCTCCTCATTACAGGTAGGTGTAGCAGCCACATCCTCGTTATTTTGGCCAACGCGTTTCGGGCAGAGACGCCCTTCTTCTTGGGCCATAGCTGAAGATGACGACAAAAGAGCACTGTCAGTACAAATCCCTCTTTTATTTCTATAATCAGCATGTTAATCATCACCCAATGTATTCTGGGACTGGTAGTGCAAAATGTCTAACCCATGTGGGCGTCGTCAAAGTCACTTCTTAAACAATCAAAATGGGATAAAAGGTGCTGTCCACCTCACTGTACAATATATTTGGCATCTCCCACTCCACTCAAACTGTACAATCCAAACAGCAAGCAGACCCGCGTGGCTCCGGGGGTGGAACTCCAATGTAGCAGCGGCCACACAGGAAATGCCTCTTCCGTGTAGCTGACCAATTCAAACAGCACACGGACCCACGAGGCACAGGCGGTGGTGCACCTCCGTGACCAAGGGCTGGTCACTAATTTGTTTTCAAAAGTTACCCCTTCCGGTGGAGGGCGCACTCGGGATCGCTCCTCATTACAGGTAGGTGTAGCAGCCACATCCTCGTTATTTTGGCCAACGCGTTTCGGGCAGAGACGCCCTTCTTCTTGGGCCATAGCTGAAGATGACGACAAAAGAGCACTGTCAGTACAAATCCCTCTTTTATTTCTATAATCAGCATGTTAATCATCACCCAATATATTCTGGGACTGGTAGTGCAAAATGTCTAACCCATGTGGGCGTCGTCAAAGTCACTTCTTAAACAATCAAAATGGGATAAAAGGTGCTGTCCACCTCACTGTACAATATATTTGGCATCTCCCGCTCCACTCAAACTGTACAATCCAAACAGCAAGCAGACCCGCGTGGCTCCGGGGGTGGAACTCCAATGTAGCAGCGGCCACACATGAAATGCCTCTTCCGTGTAGCTGACCAATTCAAACAGCACACGGACCCACGAGGCACAGGCGGTGGTGCACCTCCGTGACCAAGGGCTGGTCACTAATTTGTTTTCAAAAGTTATCCCTTCCGGTGGAGGGCGCACTCGGGATCGCTCCTCATTACAGGTAGGTGTAGCAGCCACATCCTCGTTATTTTGGCCAACGCGTTTCGGGCAGAGACGCCCTTCTTCTTGGGCCATAGCTGAAGATGACGACAAAAGAGCACTGTCAGTACAAATCCCTCTTTTATTTCTATAATCAGCATGTTAATCATCACCCAATGTATTCTGGGACTGGTAGTGCAAAATGTCTAACCCATGTGGGCGTCGTCAAAGTCACTTCTTAAACAATCAAAATGGGATAAAAGGTGCTGTCCACCTCACTCTACAATATATTTGGCATCTCCCGCTCCACTCAAACTGTACAATCCAAACAGCAAGCAGACCCGCGTGGCTCCGGGGGTGGAACTCCAATGTAGCAGCGGCCACACAGGAAATGCCTCTTCCGTGTAGCTGACCAATTCAAACAGCACACGGACCCACGAGGCACAGGCGGTGGTGCACCTCCGTGACCAAGGGCTGGTCACTAATTTGTTTTCAAAAGTTACCCCTTCCGGTGGAGGGCGCACTCGGGATCGCTCCTCATTACAGGTAGGTGTAGCAGCCACATCCTCGTTATTTTGGCCAATGCGTTTCGGGCAGAGACGCCCTTCTTCTTGGGCCATAGCTGAAGATAGCGACAAAAGAGCACTGTCAGTACAAATCCCTCTTTTATTTCTATAATCAGCATGTTAATCATCACCCAATGTATTCTGGGACTGGTAGTGCAAAATGTCTAACCCATGTGGGCGTCGTCAAAGTCACTTCTTAAACAATCAAAATGGGATAAAAGGTGCTGTCCACCTCACTGTACAATATATTTGGCATCTCCCGCTCCACTCAAACTGTACAATCCAAACAGCAAGCAGACCCGCGTGGCTCCGGGGGTGGAACTCCAATGTAGCAGCGGCCACACAGGAAATGCCTCTTCGTGTAGCTGACCAATTCAAACAGCACACGGACCCACGAGGCACAGGCGGTGGTGCACCTCCGTGATCAAGGGCTGGTCACTAATTTGTTTTCAAAAGTTACCCCTTCCGGTGGAGGGCGCACTCGGGATCGCTCCTCATTACAGGTAGGTGTAGCAGCCACATCCTCGTTATTTTGGCCAACGCGTTTCGGGCAGAGACGCCCTTCTTCTTGGGCCATAGCTGAAGATGACGACAAAAGAGCACTGTCAGTACAAATCCCTCTTTTATTTCTATAATCAGCATGTTAATCATCACCCAATGTATTCTGGGACTGGTAGTGCAAAATGTCTAACCCATGTGGGCGTCGTCAAAGTCACTTCTTAAACAATCAAAATGGGATAAAAGGTGCTGTACATCTCACTGTACAATATATTTGGCATCTCCCGCTCCACTCAAACTGTACAATCCAAACAGCAAGCAGACCCGCGTGGCTCCGGGGGTGGAACTCCAATGTAGCAGCGGCCACACAGGAAATGCCTCTTCCGTGTAGCTGACCAATTCAAACAGCACACGGACCCACGAGGCACAGGCGGTGGTGCGCCTCCGTGACCAAGGGCTGGTCACTAATTTGTTTTCAAAAGTTACCCCTTCCGGTGGAGGGCGCACTCGGGATCACTCCTCATTACAGGTAGGTGTAGCAGCCACATCCTCGTTATTTTGGCCAACGCGTTTCGGGCAGAGACGCCCTTCTTCTTGGGCCATAGCTGAGGATGACGACAAAAGAGCACTGTCAGTACAAATCCCTCTTTTATTTCTATAATCAGCATGTTAATCATCACCCAATGTATTCTGGGACTGGTAGTGCAATATGTCTAACCCATGTGGGCGTCGTCAAAGTCACTTCTTAAACAATCAAAATGGGATAAAAGGTGCTGTCCACCTCACTGTACAATATATTTGGCATCTCCCGCTCCACTCAAACTGTACAATCCAAACAGCAAGCAGACCCGCGTGGCTCCGGGGGTGGAACTCCAATGTAGCAGCGGCCACACAGGAAATGCCTCTTCCGTGTAGCTGACCAATTCAAACAGCACACGGACCCACGAGGCACAGGCGGTGGTGCACCTCCGTGACCAAGGGCTGGTCACTAATTTGTTTTCAAAAGTTACCCCTTCCGGTGGAGGGCGCACTCGGGATCGCTCCTTGTCGTCATCTTCAGCTATGGCCCAAGAAGAAGGGCGTCTCTGCCCGAAACGCGTTGGCCAAAATAACGAGGATGTGGCTGCTACACCTACCTGTAATGAGGAGCGATCCCGAGTGCGCCCTCCACCGGAAGGGGTAACTTTTGAAAACATATATATATATATATAGGTTTACAAATTTAAGCGGACGCTCATCCGCTGAGATAGCACCACTCCATATTCCCGGAGGCCATGAGGTTTGGATACACCATCCTCGTTTATGGAACAACATCAAAGGATTGAAGCTGTGCAGGATTGCGGGGGCTCAGTGGGAGCCTTATCGATGCAGTTATTAGTGCGCCGAAGAACGGAGTGAATATTAGTGCACTACAATTCCCAGAAGCCTCAAAATTGCCGAATTAGAGGGCGTGACATTATTGGATGTATTTGGGAGTTGCTGCACGCCACAGCACGAACTTACCACAAGCCTTTGAGAAAGGGGAAACCTGAAACGCGTCAGGCTGACTGGCAAGCTGCTTTATTGAACTGGCATTCATTGCACAACTGTACCTGAAATTAAAGGCTGGTAACCTGTTGTTTGTCTCGAGTGCATCTCAAGTGAGTTACCATTGGTTTACAAATTTAAGCGGACGCTCATCCGCTGAGATAGCACCACTCCATATTCCCGGAGGCCATGAGGTTTGGATACACCATCCTCGTTTATGGAGCAACATCAAAGGATTGAAGCTGTGCAGGATTGCGGGGGCTCAGTGGGAGCCTTATTAATGCAGTTATTAGTGCGCCGAAGAACGGAGTGAATATTAGTGCACTACAATTCCCAGAAGCCTCAAAATTGCCGAATTAGAGGGCGTGACATTATTGGATGTATTTGGGAGTTGCTGCACGCCACAGCACGAACTTACCACAAGCCTTTGAGAAAGGGGAAACCTGAAACGCGTCAGGCTGACTGGCAAGCTGCTTTATTGAACCGGCATTCATTGCACAACTGTACCTGAAATTAAAGGCTGGTAACCTGTTGTTTGTCTCGAGTGCATCTCAAGTGAGTTACCATTGGTTTACAAATTTAAGCGGACGCTCATCCGCTGAGATAGCACCACTCCATATTCCCGGAGGCCATGAGGTTTGGATACACCATCCTCGTTTATGGAGCAACATCAAAGGATTGAAGCTGTGCAGGATTGCGGGGGCTCAGTGGGAGCCTTATCGATGCAGTTATTAGTGCGCCGAAGAACGGAGTGAATATTAGTGCACTACAATTCCCAGAAGCCTCAAAATTGCCGAATTAGAGGGCGTGACATTATTGGATGTATTTGGGAGTTGCTGCACGCCACAGCACGAACTTACCACAAGCCTTTGAGAAAGGGGAAACCTGAAACGCGTCAGGCTGACTGGCAAGCTGCTTTATTGAACCGGCATTCATTGCACAACTGTACCTGAAATTAAAGGCTGGTAACCTGTTGTTTGTCTCGAGTGCATCTCAAGTGAGTTACCATTGGTTTACAAATTTAAGCGGACGCTCATCCGCTGAGATAGCACCACTCCATATTCCCGGAGGCCATGAGGTTTGGATACACCATCCTCGTTTATGGAGCAACATCAAAGGATTGAAGCTGTGCAGGATTGCGGGGGCTCAGTGGGAGCCTTATCGATGCAGTTATTAGTGCGCCGAAGAACGGAGTGAATATTAGTGCACTACAATTCCCAGAAGCCTCAAAATTGCCGAATTAGAGGGCGTGATATTATTGGATGTATTTGGGAGTTGCTGCACGCCACAGCACGAACTTACCACAAGCCTTTGAGAAAGAGGAAACCTGAAACGCGTCAGGCTGACTGGCAAGCTGCTTTATTGAACCGGCATTCATTGCACAACTGTACCTGAAATTAAAGGCTGGTAACCTGTTGTTTGTCTCGAGTGCATCTCAAGTGAGTTACCATTGGTTTACAAATTTAAGCGGACGCTCATCCGCTGAGATAGCACCACTCCATATTCCCGGAGGCCATGAGGTTTGGATACACCATCCTCGTTTATGGAGCAACATCAAAGGATTGAAGCTGTGCAGGATTGCGGGGGCTCAGTGGGAGCCTTATCGATGCAGTTATTAGTGCGCCGAAGAACGGAGTGAATATTAGTGCACTACAATTCCCAGAAGCCTCAAAATTGCCGAATTAGAGGGCGTGACATTATTGGATGTATTTGGGAGTTGCTGCACGCCACAGCACGAACTTACCACAAGCCTTTGAGAAAGGGGAAACCTGAAACGCGTCAGGCTGACTGGCAAGCTGCTTTATTGAACTGGCATTCATTGCACAACTGTACCTGAAATTAAAATTAAAGGCTGGTAACCTGTTGTTTGTCTCGAGTGCATCTCAAGTGAGTTACCATTGGTTTACATATATATATATATATATATATATATATATATATATATATATATATATATATATATATATATATATATATATATATATATATATATATATATATATATATATGTAAACCAATGGTAACTCACTTGAGATGCACTCGAGACAAACAACAGGTTACCAGCCTTTAATTTTAATTTCAGGTGGAACGCTGCCTCTGAGGTTTGGTTTTCTTGTGGTATATCCCAAGTGAGATGAGATTTACTGCTTGCATCTCTGTGTAGTTTCTTGGCATATATATATATATATATATATATATATATATATATATATATATATATATATATATATATATATATAAAGAATAACCCAGAGGGAGTGGATCCTAATACATGGCTAGCCCCTAGAACAGGTTTTTATAAATGTACCCAATGCAAAGCATGTCAATATGGAGCAAACACTAAAAGCTATCAAACAGCTTTTAGCTCTAAGAAACACACCATATTGAAATATTTGTCCTGTAAAACAGACTTCGCTGTATACGCTCTCACATGTAGTTGCAATCTAACTTATATAGGCAGTACTAAGCTACCAGTCCATAAAAGAATCTTGCAACACATGCGAGCTATAACTAATAAAGATCCTAGTTATCCTGTTGCTAGGCACTTTAAGGAACAGCATCAAAGCAATCTTAAACACTTTAAATATTATGTGTTGGATTCAGTGCCTTTCACCAAGAGGGGAGGCAATAGGGAAAGAAAACTTCGGCGTCTTGAGACCAGATTTATTCTGGCAATGGATACTAAGCATCCTAGGGGTTTAAATGTTTGTGAGGATTTACATACATATCTATGATATAAACCCCTTACATGCACATACATTATATTTCATACTATATTTCATGCCATAACGACATTTGATCAGTATCCATTCAACCTTGAAAATGTATTCTTAATGCAATTTTGTTGAGACTGTATTATATCATGGTAGATTTTTTATGCATATTTTAGGAGTATTTTTAGCTAATTTATTGACAATTTTAGGTTGAAATGATTTTATGATATGTTTTTTATAATTCATTATGTGGGAATCAACCTATTACTATGTTCATAGATTATCCATGGATCTACTTCTATTTTTCTTAATTCTTATTCTGTGGAGATTAACTGCATGATGTTATTGACATCCTAGTCCTTTTGTTATGGTATTAACACCATAAAAAATTCTTTAATAGACATATATTGAATATTTATATTATCCGTACTATCTTTGCACACGAGCACCTTTTTGCACCATTTTTTGCACATTTGCACATATATATAGAGTATAAAATACAATAAAATAAAAAATAGTTCAAATTGGGATCTCGCTTTTAGAACAAATAGGGATATGGGGGGCATTTCTCTGTTATTTATGCACTTAGACACTTAAATAGCATTTTAACATGGTTGAGTTACGCATTTTGGATGATTGTAACAGGATCATTTAGAGGGGTCAAGTTGTATTTATACTGTGACATACCCATCTATTTCTATAATCTAGTTGGTGAAAAGCAAAAAGAATATTGTGCCAATCAGGTTTGATTATCATTATCAGGAACACAAAAGCTTCATTTTAATCCATCTGAATTTATTCCATGAATTATATGTTGACTGATATCTAATTTTATGATACTAATTCTAACCTGTCACATTTACAAAACATCCAGAGGCATTAAGTCCAAACACATTTTCAAAATGTATTTGCATTTAACGCTATGCATACTTGTAACGCCATCATATGTAGTAACTCTTCTATGTTTGCATTTTACAGTAGGTAGTTATAGTTAGGACCTATTATCCATAGGAAATTCGTAACATTCTTTTCCCAATAACTTTGGCGCCGGATGACGAATCTTCACGAAATTTTCAAAACTGGTGGGGCGCTCCGGTCAGCTCCTATCCTGATTTGGGGGTGATTCGTCAAGCCGGGGCCGAGAAAAAAGGGGGGACCCAAAACATGTTTTCTCCACGTTATTTCCCATAGGAAATTTTGGAACAGGCTACAGCCCGAACTGCTGAACGGAATTACACCAAATTTTGCGAAAAGGTAGCACTTGGCTCAGAAAGAGACCTTTTTTTAAATGGTGTAAATCCGTTCAGTAGTTCCTGAGAAAATCAAAAAATAGAGGTCAAAAAATCAATTTTCCATAGGAAAGTTCAGACACAGTTATAGCAAAAACCGCTGAACGGAATTACACCAAATTTGAGATGTCATCGGTGATGTCATCAGTGATGTCACTGACCATGTCATGAGTGATGTAATATGTGACGTCATCAGTAGTGCATTGCGGGGGCACGAGTTATAGTTAGCTGAACTAACTATAACGGGGGAATTTCACGGGTTTTGTACGAGTGAAATGTCCAACTAACTATAACGCCCCTGAAACCTATGGTTTTTTCAGTGAATATATATATATATATATATGAAACCAGGATCCCAACGAACGACCACGGTGGGCCAAACAAGAGCACAGACTCCAGTTAGAGATGCAATAAAGAAGATTTATTGTCTTAGCACCGTTTGCCAGCATGTAGTTATAGTTAGGCCCTAGTTTCCATAGGAAGAGCATTTTTTCTTTTGCCAATAACTCTGACACTGTTTGACGAATCTTCACAAAATGTTCAAAACTGATATAACGCTCACTTCAGCTGCTGTCTTGAAAGTTTCGGGGTGATCCGTCAAGTGGGGCTGAGAACCAGGGGGTGGTTAAAAGCGAGTTTTCCCCATGTTAATTCCCATAGGACCTTTAGACATGGCTACAGCCCGAACTGCTGAACGGAATTACACCAAATTTAGCAGGAAGGTAGATTTTGGTCCAAGAAAGTGCCTTTTTGTGAAGTGATGTAAATCCGTTCAGATGATGTGGAAAAATTTAAAGATATTTCCAGTTGTATATATAGGGACGTGGTGGATCAGTGACCCCTCCCGATCTTGTGCTGAGACCTTATTGGCTGCCAACACTTCAAATCGGGAAATGTTGGCGGCCATCTTGTGACTTGGTTGAACCAAAACCCAGGAAAAACATTTAAATAAAAGAAAAGGGGACTGGGGAGACACATCCTGACCCGCCAGGCCTCTTGTGAGGGCCCACAGGGCCCACCCCCTAAGGCCGAAAAAATGTTACTTATTTATTTTTTAATTGGTGGGAGTAGACATGGATCTGTGACTTCAGCGGAATAAAAAAAATAAAAATTAAGCATGGTCTTTCGTGCTTCGTTAGTAATTAGCCCCCAGATAGACCAGGTCCCGAGGGCAGTTTATAGAAATAGGAGGGAGATGCATGCCACCCCCTTCTAGGGCTTCTAAATGCCCCAGGGACCACCACCTCCCCGGGGCTCACTGTTTTTCAAAAAGGAGGGAAGGCCCCTTCGGCCTCCACCATTGCCTCAGGGATCACCACCTCTGGGGGGTCTGAGAGCCTCGGTGAACGCCACCTTCCCGGGGCTTTTCGTAATAGAATGCAGGGGGCCACATGGACCCCCCCACAGCCCCGGGAGCTGCCACATACCCGGGGCTTTCATTTTTTTTTAAACCAGGGGGCCACACAGCCCACCCGCAGCCCTGGGGACCACCACCTCCCCGGTGCACAAAAAGAATAATGAAAGGAATCCACTGTAGGCCTGGCGACCGCCACCCCACAGAACCAGCAATGACCTATGGTGCCCACCCCGGGACACTGGAGTTTGCTATTGCTTGGCGGGAGCTCTCGCTTCTTGAAAGTGGAACAGAATTGCTTTTGGACAGAGGGAGCTGAATGTTCAGCAGCTCCCTCGGTCCAAAAGCAATGCCGGCACCCGCAGGGCACAGGGAGACGGCAGAGACTGCGGGGGATTCAGGCTCCCCCTGCGTTTCCAAATGAAAATAACTGGGTGCCCTCGGTGGCAGCAGGGTACCTAGTACAGATGCCAGACCCCAGGGGATGGAGTCCCAGGCATCGAAATCAGCACGGGGGCCCTCCCTCCTATTTAAAAAAACAAACAGTAAAAAAAGAAGCAAGCCCTGGGGGATGGGGTATCCGGGGCTAAGAGAGGGGCTGCATGGCCCCCATTCCCATTATTTAAAAAAAATTAAATAATTAAAAAGACTGGGCCCCAGGGGATGGGGTACCGGGGGCCAAAATCAGCCGTATAAATCATATTTAAAATAAAGAAAAGTCCAGGCCCCGGGAGATGTGGATTTCGGCCCCAGGGAGGGGCTGCGCGCCCCCCCACCCATTGATAAAAGGCCTGGTTCTGGAGGATGGAGACCCTAGGACAGGAAACGGCCCAGGGAACGGGGGCCATGTAGCCCCCTCCCTTAAAAAAAATTTGAAAAAAACGTCGGGCAAGTCGCCAGAGGATATGCCCCCTTCACCAACACTCTGCAAACGTGCCTCCTAGCGCACTGCCAGTTTGGGGGATTAAGTCCTTGGTCCTTGGCGGCCAACAAGTCCTCCTGTTACCTCCAGTCATGCTGTCACTTACTCACTCATACAGCCCCTCACCCAGCATGTCCCTCAGCCACACAGGTCCTTACACATTCACTTACACACCCATACTGCCACTTACAAACCCATACCAACAAGGAAACATACAGTCACACAGCCACTCACATAATATATATTAGAAGTAGTATCACTCAGGGGCCGATTCCGATCTGGGTCGGAAGGGCACCGAACGCAATCCGGCCGGAAAAACTATGAGCCGTACGCGTGTTTTACGCCCGACTCGTACAGCTGTACGAGCGAGCAAGTACGATGCGAGCTACATGAAATTCACCGACCTAGTCGTTTCCGGGTCTGAACCGCTCCGTACGTCTCGGTCGTAAGCTAACCGTGGCGTGCAATGGATGTGATTCACGACTAAGCCAGTACGATGCACGCGTCGGACAGAGTGTCCGGCTCGCAAATCGTCTTGGTGGTTGCCTTTGGGGGTCCGCGTCGGACCCCTTGTCACCCGCAGCCCTACGAGTCGGACACAGGGGGAGACCCAAGGGTCCCCCCAACACAGGCATGTACGGTGCGGATGGCACCGATGCGTACTCACTGTAGGGGGCGCACTTGTCCGCGACGTACCCATTAAGTCAATGGGAGCCCATGTACGCATCGTTCGACCGGCTCCCATTGACTTCTATGGGAGTCCGACCGAACCGAGTCCGACAGCATACGGCCGCATCGTACTCGCTCGGTCGGTCTGCAGCACTCCGGCTCGGTCGGAAAACACTCCGGATCCGGCTCAGTCGGAGTGCTTTCCGACCCAGATCGGAATCGGCACATCAGTAGTAGTTCACCTAGTATACTAATTTAACTTTTGTAGTAGGTTAGTATATATGTTTAACACCCATAAACTCATGAAAACACTTACACTCACTTAATGATATCATCAGTGATGTCACTGACCATGTCATGAGTGATGTAATATGTGAGGTCATAAGCAGTGCATAGCTCAGCTAACTATAACTGCTGAATTTTACTTGTTTTGTATGAGTGAAACCTGAGCCTAACTATAACGTTCCTGTAACCTTTGTTAAAACCTCGATATACTAGCTGTGCACTATCCTTAATTGGCTTTTGCTGTTGGGTAACCAATTTACCCGCAAATCTTCTATGAACATATTTAATTGTCCAAAGATTGTTTATGCAATTTCTGATAGTCCTTATTCTTATTTCCACTGCATTATTGATGTCATTCATGTATGCTGTCCTTCTTGTCATAGTATCCTTAGGGATGTGCAAATTAACTTGCAAATGTTTTCCCTTTCATACTTTGTGATGTATTTTCAAAACAATGCAGGCTGGTTGCAATACACGAATGTTGCATTTAAAAAAATGAGTAGTCTTTCTCAAGGAACGTTTTGTGGGCAAATTCTTTTTCAAAATGTTATATATTGGAACTTTTGCCGACAAGCACTGTTTAGCAAGTTAACATAATCTGCAAATTTCACAAATTACAATATGTGTACATCTTGCAACACTGTGTGGACAAAATGATAATGTTACAAATCTGTAGTTACTACTGGGTCCTTGCTTTAAAATAGAGTATGACATTTTTTTGCAGATCTGATTTCCATTGCAATATATATCCTGTGTGCTTTGAAGTTGGTGTAAGGCATGCAAATATGGTACTCAAAATAATGAAATAAATATGCATCATACTTTATACTCACAGTCAGGATTCCAGACACTGGGCCTTGTATAACCACATTGTAAATGGGAATCAAAGGTGATACATTTTCAAGAACCTGCACCGTCTCACCAACTGGGTTTAAAAAAATGAGAATGGAAAGTCAATGAAAATTGAAGCAGAAGAAAACACAACATCTCCCTGTCTCTCAAATACAACAACAGGGAGATTTGTTGCCACATAGGAATACCAACCTAGAGCAAAAACATATCTAAACATGCATAATGTAATGTGCAGCATTCTGAACAACACAACATAGACCACCTAGATCACAATTCTCCTTACGAGCAGGATGTATGCATAATTGTTGCCCCATAGGGAACAGGATTGAAAGCATATTCAGTCATTCTAAAAACTAAACCATAAGGGATGTATGGAAACGTGAACTTCAGCACACAAAAGGTGATGTGAAGAATGCTTGCAAATAGTCTTACCCAGGTTTCTCTAATGAGTGGCTTTCTAGCTAACTGTTAGTAGCTTTCCTGTGTGCAGCCCAGCCTGCTAAATTAGAGGCTTTTGCTACATGTATACCAAAACAGAAAAACAAATATTCGAGATGAAAATGTATTTTCAGAACTCATAAGCTGGTGTTTACAGAAAATGGCTGAATCTCCAAAGTATATTTAATGCTGATATATTTGAGTGATAAATCATGCAGCACTGTGGAGACATTATTCTTATAACCTTGGTGCAAGGGGTATTGCAGGTATAGCTGTTATGCATTACCCATGCAGAGGCATTCCAAATTGATGAAGCCTTTTTAGCACAACAACTGGCAATCAATCCTGCCTGATGCACTGAGGGGCTCTGGGTAGCATCCAAATCTATTGTTTTGCACCCACTGTGCCACTTTAGACAGGGGCCTGCTTTGTGGAAAATAGCACGGGTCCTGCTCCTCAGTGGAACTATCTATCTTAAACTAACTGCCAGGTGAGGCCATTTCCAAAAGGTAACACAAGCATCCCCTGACAGGTTACAGCCTAGTTATGGGACGTTTAGGGCATGTTCACATTTGAGCAAGATCATGCAGCCAGCTCTCTAGGGCAGTACACCGCACATGTTAGGGTGTAACTTCTCACAGCCCTTGGTTTTCATCTTAATGAAGCTATAATAGTGACACCGACCAGTTCCAGTTTGGAAGAATTAATGATGACATGTGAATGAAAATTTTCTAAGTCATGGTGCAATGTATGTATTTTCAGAAGATAGCAAACTGATGTTTTGAATAAAGTGACTACATTTGCAAAATAAATTTAAAGCTGATGTTTGAGCTAGTTCACGCTGAGTTCGGGAGACATAATTGAGATGTCAGTGCCATAGGACCAGAGAGCTATTCCTGCCTTTGTTATTATTTCATGTAAGGTTTGATATCACTACTGCAAGTATCTACTGTGACCAAGATCTTTGTCCTCACTGCATCACTTGCATCGTGGGCTTGCATCTTTAGTGAGCTGCTCAAGGTCCTCTTGCGACTCCAGTGCCTCTGGCCTGTGGGTCCTCTTGAGGGTCTTCTTCAAAATCAGTGGGCTCCCGTGATTGCTCGGGCCCTGCTCTGACTACCCTGTTTGTGGCGAGTTACCTGGACCTTGCTGGTCCTGATCCCGAACCTTTTTCGCTTGCTACGTTGGTTGCAGTTGCCAAGGCTTGTTGGTACTCCTGACGGACACCGACCCCTCAACTCTTTACATCCGACATGGGACAGCATGTGAATGTCTCCTGGTCTTCCACAGCGTCGCCTGGTCTGCGCAGCTGCAGCTTCAAGGTCACTGTCAGTTCTCGTCCAACACCCAACATCGTGGGCATTCGTTTTCGGTGCCCCCTGGTCACTACTGAGTGGCATAGACTCTGCACCCTCTGCTTGCAGGTACTTCTCATCTTGAATCCACCTTTGGATTCCACCGACACTTTCACCTTCTCCAGCAGCGGCATCTTCCTGAAGTTCTCATTGAGTTCGGCTGTGGTTTCCAACGCCACTTCACACCTATGCACCAGGCTTCCCTGGTGTAGGTATCCTGGTTCCTAGGGTATCCATGGGTGGGGCGGCTCTCCAACCTATGTCTTTCACTGGGTTTCTTCAGGGTCCACTGGGAAGGGTCCTTCTTCTTTAAAATTGCAACTGCGACTTACCCATTGACTTATATTGAGCCGTGGTCGTGTTCCCACTCTGCACACGGCCTCCGTGGGGTTCCTGTTTACTTACCTAAGGTGGTTCCTTGGGTCCCCAGCACTTCTACATCTTCTGGGTATAGTCTTGACTTGAGTCGTGATTCGCATACCACAATTTTAGAATATGGTTTGGTATCCCCTGTCGACCACTGTGTATTCCTGCTACTTACCTGTTTATTTGCAAAGTATTGTGTGCATTGCGCATATCTCCGGGTAGGAGATATTTGTATGTGTTAGTGAGTGTCTTATAATAAATACATATTTTCATAAATACACTGTGTGTTTCTTTTTCACTCAATCTTGACCAAAAAGATTATGCTCTGGTAAAAAAAAGCCGCTTTACACTCCTTCTGGACTAAGCCTGAAAGCTGCTCTCCACAGCTACCACTTAGAGGGCTTTCTAAGGTTGTCGAAGACCAATAAAATCACCATAAGGGTTGTCTGGATTAGTGCAGGGTGCCCACTTACATAAGAGTGCACCATATACTAAGCCAGCTTCTCACACTGATTGATTGAATAAACCCTGGAACTCTGCGGATCTTTTATGTTTCACCGCCTGGACTAACCTGCTGAAAGCAGTCAAAATCTCCTGGTGAAAAAGTGGGAGATGAATCAAAATAATTGGGATATTAGCACCATAAATTACTGATTCTCCTGTCAATTCCTCAGTTCTCAAGGTAACATCAGATTTTCCCCTGTTACCCCCAGTAGTTTTGCACTCTCGGTATCAGGATGTGAAATCACTACCTGAAAATCTAATAGAAGATCCTTTAACTCCTTCGCCGCGGTGCGAATTCCGCCGCGGCGCTGGGGGGGGGGGGGGTGCGGGGTGAGCGTGGCGGCGCCATGCTCGTGACGGAACCACACCGTCATGAGTCACAGGGCAAGCTGTGCTCATGACGGCGTGGTTCCGTCACGACTCCGCCCACTCATTATTTCGACCGCACAGGCGTGGAATCAGTGCCGCGTGGGCTGAGCGGCCACAGGATGACGGAACCACGCCGTCATGAGCACACGCCGCCCGTGGCTCATAACGGCGTGATTCCGTCATGCGCATGGAAGGGGTTAATGTTTTACTTGATTTGTAATATTCTGGATAGGTGGGTTAAATGTTATTGAAGACTTCCATTGCTATAGTCACAATACAGTTAAATAAATGTTTATCTTATCAAGTTTTGGTACTAAATGCATATTTCATGTTTGGCTAATGATACCCATGTGACATTGCTACTACTATTTCATTTTCAATCAATCAAGTGATATTTATAGAGCGTGACTAATCACGCTGGGGGTATCTAGGCACTGTGCTGCAGGTATCATTCGAAGAACCAGGTCTTGAGTTTCTTCCTGAAGTGGTTCAACAAGGGAGATGTGAGGATGTGGAGGAGGAGGTTCTTCCAGGCTTTGGCCGCGAAGTGGGAAGTGAGGTGACGGCATTGACCTGTCATTTCATGGAGAGTTCGCTGTCCTGTATGATGCCGAGGTTGCAGGTTTAGTCTTTTGCCGTGGGGGTGGGTCTGAGGTCCGCGGGCCACCAGGAGTTGTTCTAGAGGGTGGTGTGTCTGCCGAAGATAAAGACTACCATTTTGTCCGTGTTGAGTTCAGGGAGTTGTCTTTCATCTATGTCATGACGTTCTTCATGCTGTTGTGGAAGTTGGTGTTCGTCAAGGCAGGGTTCGTTGAGAGAGAGAGAGAGGATGGGCTGAGTGTCGTCAGCTTAGGAGATAATGTTGATATTGTGCAATCGGACGATGTCTGGTTGAGAAGTCATGCAGATGTTGAAGAGGGTAGGGCTGAGAGATGAGCCTTGGCGTACTGCACAGATGGTGTGCTTTGATTGCGAGATGAATGGCGGGGGCAGACTCCCTGGGTGCATCACGTGAGGAAGGAGGCCATCCATATGAGTGCATCATTTGTGATTCCAATCTGGCGTAGTCGGTTGATGAGTGTGTGGTGGGAGATGGTGTTGAACACTGCGGAGAGATCCAGGAGAATGAGGGCAGCTGATTCTCCTTTGTCAAGTAGGGCTCGGATGTCATCTTTTGCTGCCTTCAGGGCTGCCTCATTGCTGTGGTTGGCTCTGAAGCCTGATTGGGATGGGTCCAGCAGGTTATTTCTTTCCAGATGATCGGTGAGTTGGAGGTTGATGACCTTCTCTAGGACTTTGGTAGGGAACGGCACAAGGGAGATGGGACGATAGTTCTGTAGTGCTCTGGGGTCTGCCAAGGTTTCTTGAGGAGAAGCCTAATCTCTGCATGCTTCCATGTGTCTGACAATGGGGCTGTGGTTATGGAGGCTTTGAGAATGGTGATGAGCTGGAGGCTGTTTTCGTTGCTTCCAAGGTTGAAGAGTCGATTAGGGCATGGGTTAGTGGTTGCTCCTGAATGGATATTGTTGATCAGGGTGCTTGCTGTTGGTGAGCTGAGTTGTTGCCATCTGGTGAGCAGATAGTTGGGGGTTGTGGTCGATGGGTTGCAGAAAAGGTCACAGTTTTGCATATTATTTCTTGTTTATGTTAATTATATGGGATAAAGAGCACCCTGCCATACATCATATGGATGTTACAAGTCACCAAGGAGTTCCATGACCATATGAGAAACAAGGCCAAAGACCGCATTCCTTTATGGGGTTAAGGAACCCTGAGGTGACATGTAATATGCTTATCATGTACCGCAGGGGGTACTTTATTCCTTATAATACATGGTCACACCACTACCTTTTTCCACAAACTACTTAAATCCTTGGTGCACAGCTCTTTCATATGGAAAAGAGAGAATGTTTGCAAACTTGAAGGATAAAAATAGAATATCAAGTGCAAAATTAAACACATCAAAAAAGCAGTTAGATACTTCTGTGGCTACATTTTTTTAGATGTGTGATCATGGATTCACTTTTAAAATGTGTATCAAACATATATATTGAGGACGTCTGTGAACAGATCACCCCAACAATACTAGATTTCTAATGGGGGTCAAGGCATAGTCATGAGGTTCACCCATCCCCCCCTTCCCTTCTTCTAGCCTCACCTATGCTTGTAAATTTCTCCTCACACTGCGGGGGCTCATCGACATCAGTGACTTGTACAGTGAGTAGTCCCTGTATTATGACCCCTGCTCCGCAGTTTGCTTCGATGTTAAGCTGGTATTGATTCACCAATTCGAAGTCCAGGGCAGTGGTACTGCTAAGCGTGATCTGCAACAAACGAAAACGTCAGTAAACCAAATAACAATGCAACGCCTCATTTAACACTGGGAGTCAGACCTCATGTTTTTTGGCATTTGTGAAATGTTCCAAATCTATGTGCCATTCATCAAGTGTTCCATCCCCAAAGTTGTAGTGGTAACAGTTTCCTTTTTTATATATATCCAAATTGATGAAGTGTTTATTGTTGAAAAACCTTAGCTCCCTACTAAAAATCTAGTCAGTAAACAAAGCTGTTTACTCCTCTACAAATCCACTTGGCATCACATCTTTAGAGCGAAGAGCTATGTGTCTGTGTCCCCAGCCCCTGTGGCCACTGACAAAGATTCGGCTCAACCTCCCCCGTATAGTGAGCTCACATTATGAGAAACTCCTTTATATCAGTAACACTTCTCCTCACACATTGGGGCAGATTTATATTGCACTTGTGCCACTTTTGCACCGCCGTTGCGTCACTTTTGTGACGCATCAGCGGCGCAACTCCTGCGCCATGGTGCGGGCTATTTACAACGTGATGCATCTGGGAGATGCGTCACGTTGTAAAGCCCTGCACCACATGTAGGCGTTGCAGGGCAGGTGGGGGCGTTCCGGCGCAGGAACGCCTCCTAAAAGTGGCTGAGTGAAATCTACAAGATTTCACTCAGTCACTTTTAGGCCCATGCTGCGTCAAAACCCTGCGCCTGCTTGAAGCAGGCGTAAGGATTGACGCAGCATTGTAAAGATAGGGCCCCCCCAGATCATTGCTGGAGCTGCGTCGCGCTTGCGACGCAACTCCAGCAATGCGCCACTTTTCGGCACAGATGCGTCACGCATCTGTGCCGTTTTTGCCCCATGGTGCGCCGCATTATAAATGCGGCGCATCCATGGTGGCGCAGCAGTGGCGCATAATAACTGGCGCATCCCTGCTGATATGCAGGGATGCGCCAGTCATCATAAATCTGCCCGAGCGAGTTTTATTGGTGACGGCCTGTTGTGCTATGCCATCCCTGGACTTGACTGGATAATTAAAAGCATCTGATCTCCTCTAGACTGCTGACCACGGGGGATGGGGGGGGGGGGGGACGACGTGAGGATTGGACACGTTATAGACAGGGAGAGTGGCAGACAATAGGGGGATGGAGGTCATCCCACAGAGATGGCATATTTTAGACATAATACCTACAGATCAGATCACACTGGAAATTGTGCATTGAAGTGGAGCACACTGGAGGGTGGGATAGGGGTGGGGGAGGGAAGCAGCTCTGTTGTTGGGGGGGGGGGTTGAGTAACATTGGCACTAGTATGAAGTACTTGCTGAACTGCCATGAGGAACCGTAAATGGCTGCCCAGATAACAATATGTAAGACTGTGTTTGGAAAAGATAACAACTCTGAATTTAGTGGGCAGTGGGCAGTTAGTAACTATGTGATGTATGTTCCAATATGAAGATGTTATGATGCAGATGAATGCAAATAAAGAGAAAATGTTTAAACAAAAAAAAAAATTCAAAGCATCTGATTGTTAAAAAATTGAAAACCCTGCAGTCGTAGATGTAAGGCTCACAACCTAAAGAGATTTCCAACATTTACCTTTTTCACAAAAGCCTCCGTTGTATACCAGGTAAAACTCGGATTTGATTAGCCTGGGGTTTACAGTGCCATTCCACAATCATTTATTTTCTTATTTCTTCCCATGAAAACGTGTTTTTCTTTTGATTATCTTCCTTCCCATAGAACCCTGCAAAAGTGTCAGCAGTGCAAGATGTATCCCATACTGCTTTAGCAGCTTGTACCTGCTTCATTTCTATGTAAGTTTAAAGGTATGGATAAGTGTGGGCAATGCATCACTAATGTTTGTGACTATACCCAAAGTTAATACTTTTGTGGTTGTGCATAGTATGTGCTTTGCCCTCTCCCCAAACTGGCCAATAACAGCCATTCTTTATACCATTCATAACAAAAGTAAACATATTTGCGCCTGTCTTTCCATGAAACAGCACCATGAACCATTGTTATTTAAAGCAATTGTGAAAAGCAGAAAAGCTGTATGAAGCAATGCAATTTTATTATTAGTTACATTGTAATAATCACACGAAGGCTTTGCCTATCAATATCCGTCTATTATGTGAAACAATTGTACATGTTATGGATTTGAAATCCTGGATGTAGCTTCCGAACCACATCCAATGTTGAGGTAATGTATATTTGCAAGCAGTACATCAAGCCAGCGACTGTTTCTTCGTAAGAGGGAGTTACTCCCTGTCCGCGGTGGGCAGCCTCCAGCCGGGATAAATGGGTGCGTGTCCCCCTCTACTGCCGATTGACGGCATAGAAGACTGGAGGAGCAAGATGGACCCTCCAAAGTACGCATGTCAATTTGGCCACTCTCTTGAGCCGGTCAAAGAGACATGCGCACTTTGCAGCTCTCCACTCATCTATCTTAGACAGCTGGGTGGAGACCAAGCACAGGCCTAAAGGGCCTGAGGGAACATCCAGCCAGGATGCTCCATCCAATCCTTGTGCTGCTTTTATGCTGGTGAGAGTGGCGCCAGGATTGGTTAGTGGAGTTTCCTGGAGGCTGGAGCCCGCTGAGCTGGTAGAGGAGAGACTGAGGAGGAAAGAGGACGTGCAGCACACAAGGTAAGTGACTTTGGGGCATATTATCAAGAAACGGCGTTAACATTATCGCCACTTTAGCGGCAGAAAACTGCCGCTAAAGCGGCGATAATGGGCTTGATAATATGCCCTTGAGAATTCCCATAGAAGCCCATGTTCTGGTGTCAACATGGGTTTCTATGGGAATTCTCATGGGCATATTATCAAGCCCATTATCGCCGCTTCAGCGGCAGTTTTCTGCCGCTAAAGCGGCGATAATGTTAATGCCGTGCTTGATAATATGCCCCCTTATTTTTCATTATTTGCCACTTGCCATGCCTGCATGCACGCACGCACCCACCCACCCACCTACAACTTAGTTGCCCACCCGACCGGTGCAAATACTTACCAGCCGCTCCTTTAAATATAGGAACCAAAGATTCTCACAAACAAAAACAAACACTATTTTGGCAGAACTGAAGTAAAACACAAAGGTAAGGCAATGTTAGTACTACTATTACAACTACTACCACTGTTACTACTTATGCTAATAATAATATAGTGATTGCTATGATTATTATTAAGGCAAAAGCTGAAAACACCTCTAGGTAAGAATTCTTCTAATCCTATTCATTTGAATTAATACTGTGTTTGCATCAACTGTTCTTAACCTTTATTTCACTCTTGAAGTTTCATTTTCCTCCCTGCTTTCTCTGTCAATGTTTTTCTGTCTTTCTCTTCCTCTTTCTTTCTCCATTTTCTGCCTTTCTCCCTTACTCTGGGTTCACGCCTGATGCTGAAAAATAAGCCCTTGTCCCCACACACTGGCACAAATTAAGCACTGCTCTTGACTCACCTGTACAGTAAACGTAAGAAGTCCTGCGTTACTCACTGCAGGAGGATTGAAGTATGTGCAGGCGGGCGTAACACCATTGATGGTGACTGTGGGATTGGCGATGATGCAGTTCTGTAGGGAGAAGATGACCACTTCTGTGCCTGGGCCGCTGTTCTCTGCAACAAGGACAGTCCTGGGGAGACCGCCGAACACTACATAGGAAAAAGACACATGAGACATGAAACTGAATAAGAATCCATTGCATTTGCCTTTACATACTTCCTCTTTATAGCTTATCTGGAGTCTTACATTAGCATAGCTTCATGCACCTGGCCTCCTAAATATTTTGAGATATTCTCAGACCATAACCGAGGTACGTGTTCTGCCCTTCCCCCAAACACTTGTTGTGGGGTAATTTACGAGACATGTAGGAGGGCTCTCTGGGTGGCAGGTGCAGCGGGCAGGTAACTCGTAAATGGCAGAAAATGAGAGTGGTGATGCACACTCACTGATACTGCAATCAACAGATATCCATTTCACACAAAAGTATGTCCTCCCAGTCAGAGTCGGTGGTGCTTTAAACCAGGCTTCTCCAAAAAGTAGCTGGTGACCTACTGGCAGCTCTCCAACTACCTGTGAGTAGCTCTCCTGTGTGCAGCCCAGCATACTAACATTTAGAAGCTGTTGCTTGGTTGAATTAATTTGTGTATACCAAAATTGAAAAGTGTGTATTTGAGGCAAAAATCTGTGTGTTTTCAAAACCCATATTTCAAAAATAAACTTATTTAAAGCTAATATTTGAATGATAAATCATGGAGCTTTGGGAGTCCTATTACTAACATGATTCCCTTTGTGCTAGGGGGCATTATTATTATTATGTGTTCTTATATAGCGCTCAACTTACCCTTGGGCATCTTGGCGCTTGCATTGGGAACCCGTCCTGGTTCTTCCCTGTGAGATAACCCATACTGGGCATCCCCAAGGTGAAAGCCAGGCATCCCGCCGCGGGGGGCCGTTGTGGAGATTAAGCAAGCTTGTTGCCCAGAGCTGCATAGTGTGAACTCATGCTTAGAGTGGGCACCGAAGCGAGAATTATCGAGTCCGTGGACAATTGGGCTCCGGACCCTGCCGCGTTGGGAATTGAACCCTGGTCCCAGGTCTGACCTCTGCTTCAGGGTATGCCTCCTCTAACCAGTGAGCTACACTTCTCCACTTGCAGCTGTTGCTGTTATGTATACCTTTTGTAGAGGTATTCCAAACCGACTAAGCCTTTTTTACATTATTGCTAGCAATCCTCAACCGAGGTGCTCACGGCTAGTAATCTTGCATAGGGTGGCCACTAATGAGGCCAAGTGGGTGGAGTGCACTGGAGAGCCAAAGGCCCAGCACTGCACTCGGTCCTTGTTGTGCACTGCACTCAGCCCTTTTGCACTGCCAGCAGCTGTGGGCAGCTGCTCGTAAGGACCATCCGGATGGACTGCAGGCCCAGGCTCAAGTCCCAGTTCTGCTCTCAAGCCTGGAAACAATGTAGCATCAACTCCAAAATGTGCATAGATATTTTGTCACGAAAAACTTATTTAAAGTGTGTATGAAAAGTACTGAGAAGATGCAACTCTGAAAAAACTTTAAAAATACTGAAAATCACCTGTAATAGTGAGAAGCACAACCACAACTCTCCATTACTCTTCTCACGATATTACACGATATCACAGATGCTGCAGCAACTGGCATCTCCATTTTAACTCACCTATTTTTTTTAATTCCACATAACAACCCTCTATTTACTTAAATTTGAAGTTTTTATACCACTTCCCAGTGGTAATGACACTTAGAGTCCCACGTCCGGAGGGTCTCGAAAGGCATTGGCGTTTCCTAAGTCAAGCCTTACAGGACGAGGTCTTCCGTGCTGAATTGCAGGAGGCAATCGATGAATATTTTGAGTTGAACGTTGGGTCAGTTCAGTCCTAGGCCACACTCTGGGAGGCGTTTAAGGTCTTTGCTAGGTGGGTCTGCATCTAGAAGCACGCCGGGGTGCTAAGGGACTTACTACGCACACTCACAAATATTGAATACCAGGGAAGCTTATTGGACCAAGAACAGGCCAGGAACCCCGACCAGGATACAGGTGCTCGATGTCTGGTGCTATTGGCAGACTTTAAAGAGGCGGCGGTACAAGAGGCCCACTTCTTAAACAAATACTCCATTGCACGGCGTTATGGAGAAGGGGAGAGACCGGGTCATACTTTGGGGCGTCTCCTAAGGCCTCCTTTGGGACGCAAGTACATCACCAGTCTCCACGCAGAGCAGGGTGACATAGTTTCTGGTACCCCTGGTATCCGTGATGCGTTCCTGGATTATTATTCAAATCTGTATACAACACGGACAAGACACGGTGCTGAGGCCCAGACGGCATATTTGGATGAAATAGCATTGGTATGGCTAGACAAAGTCATGCAGCAGTTCCTAGCGGAGCCTTTCTCCGTAGACGAAATCATCAGTGCCATTGATGCCGTCAATGGTGCAACTGCCCATGGCCTTGATGGCTTCACTTGCAATTTCTATAAGGCCTACAAAAGCACTCTTGCTCGCTATTTATTAAAGGTATATAATGAGGCCCTTGAACGGCAGATATTACCCCCCACATTGCGGGAAGCCATGATCATATTGCTCCACAAACCCAGCAAAGGCCCGCTGTTGTGTGGTTCATACAGACCACTGTCCTTGTTAAATCTTGACTACAAGATACTGGCAAAAATGTTAGCACTTCGATTGTCTCTCCTGATAGAAAAGATCATTTCACAGGCTCAATCGGGATTTGTCCCTCACAGGTCTACTGCCCTAAACCTCCTTACGTTATTTGCAGTCCTTCACAGGAAAGTCCCAGAACTGACGGCTGCGGAGGTATTACTATTGCTCAAAGCTGAAAAGGCATTTGGCTCTTTGGAGTGGCCTTTTTTCCTTACAGTCATGCAAAGGATGGGCATGCCAAAGGGATTTGTAAATCTCACTGCACTTCTCTATGCCTCACCGACAGCTAGGCTCCGCCTAAATGGTACCCTGTCCTCCCAGTTTCAGCTTTCCCGTTGCACCAGGCAGGGCTGTCCGCTGTCTCTGCTACTTTTTATCATAGCACTGGATCCCCTGGTTAGGCATCTACAGGAAAGGCATCTACACAGGGGGCTCCAATTTAATACTGGCCCCTTACTTATCTGACGACATTGCTCTGTATGTCTGACACCCTCAGGAGAACCTTGACCCGCTAATCAGGGCGGGCATTAGTTTTGGGGAGTTCTCAGGCTTGGGAGTTAATTGGGGTAAATCAGAAATCTTCCAGCTGACAACATCTACCACTAGGTGGGAATGTGCCTTTCCCTTAGCGTGGTGTGAGGACTCCACCAGATACTTGGGAATACAGCTGCATAGGGTGGTTGACCAGATTATACTATTAAATTATGGCCCTGCGATTAACACGCTGGAACAACAGGTCGAGCGATGGATAGAACTTCCCCTATCCCTGGCTGGGAGGGCGGCCCTCATCAAGATGGTATTCCTTCCCAAATTTTTATACCTCTTTCATAATATCCCCATCCCACTCCCTAACAGTTTCTTTCGTACATTACGGTCCCACCTGATAAGATTAGTATGGGGTGGAGGCAGAGCAAGGATCAACTGGGATACACTGACTTTGCCATATGAACGGGCTGTCTGGGGGTTCCCAACTTCCATATTTATTATTTAGTAGAACAGTGTAGCTTTGCGCACTCCTGGTACCACCCTGATGCCAGAATACCCTATACCAGACCAGAAGCTGCTTTAGTATTCCCTACTCCTCTCAAAATGATACTACCGAAACGGTTCCCCAGAGACTCCCGGGACATACAGACAGTATCCACCACTAGCTGGGCATGGTTGAAACTAGCGAGGATTACTGGACAACACACGCTATACTCTTCTAAACTTCCAGCAATCAACAGCCTATGGTTGCCCATTACAACAGAAAAGCTTGTACAGCGTACACTCAGTGCATACGCGATGGACACGGCTGGGGATTTATTTCCTGGAGGCCATGTCTTTTCAAGCACTGAGGAGGATAGATTTAGCGAAGCTTCCTTTATGGATCACTTTATATTCAACAGAATCCATAGCGCTTTGAGGGCACGAGTACCTGAGTTTCCACTGGAGCCTGCCTCTTTCCCACCCCTGACCCTTTTTTTTTTTTTTTTTTTTTTTTTTTTAAAAACCTTTATTTTATATCAGTGACACAGCTATTCAGCCGACATCCCGGAGGTACGGCAGCTTGAGAAGTTCAACACATGCTTGCGTCCACATATCACTGACAGGAGAGCCAAAGGTTCTATTTTGCATAAACATAAATACAACCCTAAACACAAGCAAGGCGAAAGGTACTGTAAACACCAAGAGAGGTTCCCATCGGGGGGGACGAGCCCCATCACGTCCAACAGGCACTGATCTATAGTAAGGGAAAGGAGGGAAAGGCAGAGACTCCAGAAACAATCACATATCAGCGGGAAAGTCAAAGCCGGAAAAGGACTAAGGGGAAAGTTGCTCCTCAGGCGGATCCAGGTCGGGGGGCAGGCATATGTCCCCTCTGTACTGGTTCCATGGCCCCCACACAGCATGCCATTTCCGAGGGCGCCCTCGAGCACAGTACACTATCTTCTCCCTAAACATGCTCCAGTCCATGTTTTCCATCCACGCTGTCAATGTGGGCGGCCTATCGGAGCCCCACAGCCGAGCGATATCGCGCTTGGCTACCATGTTCCCCAGGGTCACCCACTGAGTCTGTGCCGCGTTGTGGTCAGTAGGGCTCCAGACATTCAGGAGACAACATTGCGCCTCAGGCTGCATAACAATTCCTGTCACCTCCCCCATCACCTCATGGACTTGCATCCAGAACTCCATAATCGCACCGCATTCCCAAATAATATGGAGGAAGGTACCCACCATACCACAGCCTCTCTTACATAGGCCCTCCTCAGAAAAACCCATGTGAACCAACCTGGGCCCCGTCACGTAGACCCTGTGGAGTATTTTTAGCTGCACCAGCCGCAGGCGCGCGGGGATAGCGACCTCTTTGGGAGAAGAAACTGCGTACTGCCAATCCTCATCATCTAGTTCAAGGCCGTCCCTTATCCATTGGGCGCGCAACCCTAGGAGAAGATCCGCCCGAACATTGATAAGCTTCTTATAAATGAGCGAAATCGTGCTCTCTGGCATGTGACCATCCAGGATCCGATCTTCCAACGGGGAGGACTCGGGCACCTTCTCCCCCTCCACAAGGACTGACCGCAAGGCGTGGCGCACTTGTCCATATCGGAAGAACTCCGTGCTCCCCAGCTCGTATTCCTTCTGCAGCTCCTCGAACGACTTTATCTTACCCTTAACCAAAAGGTCTCCAACCCTGGATATGCCGATCAAATCCCATTTCTCGAACCCTTTTGTGCGCCAAAGCTTCCCCAGAATCTCGGAGTCGAACAGAGGGGTGGCAAGGGTAAGCTTACCCCTCCAGCCCAGCGAGTCCGTCGCCACCTTCCACACATGGACGGCCACTCTGGTGGGCCCCGTGAGGGTGAGGTCCGACGATTTCGAATACAACGCTCTGTGGTAATTACCCCCACGGAGCAACCAGCGATCCATGGCGAAGCCAGGGCTGAGCGCCGGACCATAGACACCATGGTTAATCGCGCTCAGCTGGGTGGCCCAGTAATAACGTCGAATGTCTGGAAGCGCGATACCACCGTCGTACCACGGAAGCGTCAACTTAGCGACTGCGATACGCGGACGCCCGTCCCATAATAGCGCGCGCTGGTGGCTTTCGATCTCACGGAAATAGCTGGCCGGGACCAGGTCAAGAGTATTCTGCAGGGCATAGAGGAAACGGGGAAGGGACATCATTTTAAACAGTGCAGCGCGGCCAAGGAGGGAGAGCGGCAATCGCCGCCAGCCCGCCACATCCCGCCGCAGACGCACCAAGGGAGGGAGCAAGTTCTTCTCGTAGCGCAAAATGGGGTCGGTGGAGATATAGATCCCCAAATACAAAAAGCCCTGCTGAGCTATCTGGATCGAACAGTTACGCGGAACAGGCGGGACATCCCCACACAGGACGTACAAGTGTGACTTCCCCCAATTAATGACTAGGCCCGAGTTTCTACCGAAAGATGTCAAGACGTCACAAACCACTAGCAGAGATTTCTTAGGCGAGGCAAGATATAACAGAATGTCATCAGCGTAGAGTGAAATACGGTCATCGTGGTCAGGCGACCAGCGAAGCCCACGTATATCCGGGTGCCACCGTATCCACGCCGCCAACGGCTCAAGAGCAAGGGCAAACAGCAACGGCGACAGGGGGCAACCCTACCGGGTGCCTCTCCCGAGCTCGAAAGGTGCCGACGCCCGCCCGTTCACCACGACGCTTGCAAGAGGCCCCTCATAGAGCAGCCTCACCCACCCCACGAATCCAGGCCCGAAGCCGAATTTGGCCAGCACCGCCCACAAGTATGCCCACTCTACCGTGTCAAAGGCCATCGTGGCGTCAAGGGACGCCACAATAGCCGGCTCTCGTATCGTACCCGTCCTGGCAATCACTCCGTGGAGGCGTCTAAGGTTTACTGCAGTGTTACGGTGCGGGATAAAGCCCGACTGATCCGGGTGGATCAAGTCGCCAAGTACCTGGACCAGGCGGTTCGCGAGAATCTTGGCAAGGATTTTCGGCTCGACGTTGAGGAGCGAGATCGGCCGATAGGAGCCACACCTATCCCGGGGCTTTCCGTCTTTATGTATTACCACGATCGTCGCCAGCTGTTGATCGAGCGGAAGAAACCCGTTCCTCCGCGCCTCCACGAACATGGCGGTCAAGTGAGGAGCAAACTTATCCGGACAAAGCTTGTATAGCTCTACCGGCAGACCATTTGGGCCCGAAGCCTTGCCGGAGCGCAACGCACGGATAGCACCTGCCACTTCGTCTACGGTGATATCACCATCGAGGTCCTCCCTATCAATGGCGGAAAGGCAGGGCAGAGCGATGTCACGCAGAAGATCACACGAGTCCTCAGTCGATCTATCCGAGACCGAGGCATATACCGTACAAAAATAGTCTGAGAAACACCGGACTATACCGTCGGGATCAGTGACAACCTCTCCCGCATCCGTCAACAACTCCGGCACCACACGATTAACACACTCCTTTTTGTCCAGCCATGCCAGCAATTTCCCGGCCTTATCTCCAACATCATACAACCGCCCCTGCTGCTCCCTGTGAAGGGTCTTGGAGGCATTTGTCACCAGATCCCTATACTCCAATTGCTTCAGGCTCAAATTGTGCAGCGTGGACGTCTCAACATCCCCTTCCAAGGCCAACTCTAAAGCCGCTATCTCGTCCTCCACTTGCATCACCTCGGCATCTCTCCGCCGCTTGGCGGCCACTACCAGGGACAAGGCTTCTCCTCTCAGTACAGCCTTAGAAGCCTCCCACAAGGACACCGCGGAGTCAACTGAGCCCTGGTTTTCTCAAAAGTAGTGGTCAACTGTCTTCAGCAACGCGCTGCGCAGCTTGGGGTCCCGAAAGTACCAGGGGTTGACGGGAGCCACCCTGCCCCCCGCCACCCGGCCCATGTCCAGACGTGCCCACACCGGTGAATGATCTGATATGCCCCGTGCCATGTGCCTAACCTCAGTTACCAAAGAGGCGTGTGCCGCCAGAGTGAGCAGATAATCAATCCGGGAGAGACACCCGTGGGCCCCGGAGTGGAAGGTGTATTGTCGCTGAGTGGGGTGCCGCAACCTCCAACAATCTACCAAGCCAAAAGTATCAATAAAGTCGGGAAGCCACTTCTGAGCCCCCCGGTGTCTCTGGGCGGGTGCCTATCTAGCATTCCAGAACCAACCGCATTGAAGTCTCCTCCCACCACCAGCATCCCTTCGGGGAGTTCCAACAAGGCCTTGCCCAGATCAGCAAACGTGGAGGCCTGCAAGGCCGGAGGAACATAAACAAAAACCAAAACCAACGTTCTGCCCTCCCACCTCCCCGACACGGCCACAAAGCACCCCCTATCATCAGCAATGGTGGAGTCAACCTCAAATGGTAGGGAAGCTCTGACAAGTATGCCCGCACCCCTGGAGCCCGAGGAAAACCCCGAGTGAGCAATGAATTTATAGCCCCTTCTGTTAAGCGCATAACACATATTCCCTATAAGGTGGGTCTCCTGCAAGAGGACCACGTCTGGCAAGGTCAGTTTCAAAAATTGCAGGACTATCCCACGTTTTATACGGTCCGCTAAGCCATTAACATTCCAGCTGAGCACGTTTAAGCCCCTATCCCCCATCCCTGAACACAAAGAGACCTCCCCCCCCCCCCAGAGAACCACAATCGGACAATTCTGACAGTCATTGCTACGCCTTGCAAGAAAAAACAACAATCCCAAACAACAACCCCAACATCCTGAAACCCCCCCCACCCTGCACCCCTGTGTCAGCTTACAAAGCCCCCCCAACTTGCAGTGTGCCTGTCGCCCTACCAAAAACAAATCTACAAAAAGCACCCCAAGGGAGGAAAGAGCCCCTATCTTCCCCCCGCCGCCCTCCCATTACTGCCATAAGGTGCGAGTCACTGTCCAGGGCTGAATCGAAACAGGCCAGCACCGAGGGTATCACTTCTGTCCGTCCCGGTCGCCTTCCACCCCATCCACGCTGTCCCGGCCGGGCTGTCGCCGAGGGAGTGCATCCAGCCAGTCCCCTGCCATGTCCGGCGATTCGAAGAAGAAAGTCCGATCCTCATATACCACACGCAGCTTAGCGGGAAAAAGCATGGCATACTTCAGGTCCATATCCCTAAGCCGCCGCTTCACCCCCAGGAAACCTTGCCTTTGTTTCTGCACCATCTGGGTGAAATCAGGGTAAAAGCTCACAGAGGCATTTTGAAAAGGCACCGGGCCTGTCACCCTCGATGCTTGCAGGATAGCGTCCCGATCTCGAAAGTGGAAGATCCGGGCGACAATCGGCCGCGAGGGGGCTCCCACCTTAGGCCGTCCGCCAGGCACTCGGTGAGCCCGCTCCACCGCGAAAAACTTGCCGAGGCCCTTCGGCGCAAGATGATTCACCACCAGGTCCTCGACGAGGAGGTCCACGGAGAGCTCCTCCGAAGTTTCTGGGACCCCAATAATGCGCACATTATTGCGCCGGGCCCGACCTTCAAAGTCCTCGAGCCGGCGAGCGGAGAGGTCATTTGCGGTTCGTAGCTTGCGGACCTCAGCCTGGAGTTCCGAGACATCGTCCACGAGGCCAGTAGTCTTGAGGTCCAAGGACTTGACCCGTTCATTGGTTTTCCCCAGGTCCGCGCGAATCAAGTTGACATCGACCAAAATCATGTCCACCTTGTGCGCCAGGGTCTCGAACTGTCGCCCAATCGAAGATTGCATCCCATCTATCGCCCCCTTGATATCCTGCAATGATAACTCCGAGGCTGGGGATGAATCGGCCTTCTGTGCTTCCAGCGACTGTCCCGATCCACCAGGCGACTCCTTCTGCTGGGCATAGCGATCCATATTGTTGGATTGGATATAGCCTCCCCGCCTGGTAGTCTTAGACTTCGACCTGTCTGCCTCCGATTTGGTCGACATCTCGGACAGCAGGACGGTCAGGCGCAAAAGGACGTCCCTCACTCAGGTAGAGGAGACAGGTACGACTAGGTCTTCAACAGCCAGTCAGGACCGGGTGGAGGTCTTCCAGACAACAGAGGATCTGTATGACCCACTCCCAACCCGGAGCAAACAAAGGGCGAGAAAGCGAAAGTGAAAGTGCCACGGCATCAGTCCGTCAGTTCACACCTCCCAAGGCCGCTGTTGTTCAATTAGTGGCCGGGCATCCTGCCAACGCAAGCCCCTGGCATCCTTCGGAGGTAGGCCGCAATCTTCCGCCGTGCACAACTTCGGTCCCCGGTGGGCGATCTTGGCCCGGACAACGTCAATCGCCCCAGCTGTGACTCATCTACAGGATTCCGTGCATGAAAGTCAGGATTTAGGACAGGATGAGTGCCGGAGGGCGCGAGGGTAGCGGGAGCTCAAAGCTCACGCGGCCATCTCGGTCAAGCGCTAAGCTCCTCCCCTCCACCCCTGACACTTTTGATTGCTAATCAAGATGGTGCCCACCTCATATCCAAATTATATAGAGCATCTATGGCACCAATCCCAAGTAGAGACCTCAGGATACTTGAGTCCTGGGAATGTGGCCTAGGTCACACAACAGAGGACGAGCACTGGGTTTTCTGTTGCACCCAGACTAAAGAAGTCCCTATGAATAGTAAACATAAACTTATACATTTTAAATTTTTATGGAGAGCATACATGTCACCTACTAAAATCCACTCCATTGACCCCTCGCGACCACACTTGTGCCCAAAATGTGGAGCTCACCACGCTGACTTCGCTCATATGACCTGGACCTGTATAAAGGTGGGGGGATATTGGAAGGTAGTGTACACAATATTGTCATGTATGGTTCACCTTGAGATTGACCCTCTGCCAGAAGTGGCCCTATTGGGATACGTTCGTAATTTCCCGAAACTAGTTCGAAGATTTGTAGCTATTGCCTTGCTGTTAGCTAAACGAGAACTGGCATTACGGTGGGGAAATAGATTTGCTCCTAATACCAAAGCTTGGCTGAACATTCTCATATATTGTAATACCAACTGTGATTTGTTTGCTACCATGATGCCACCGTCGTCAAGGCCCAAGGACATATGGGCTCCTCTAAACAATTATCTGCTTGAGGAGAGCTCTGTATTGTCATCACAACCTCCTGATGGGATTGTCCCAGCTGGGGTGGGTTGATCTACTTTGGAAACGACAACATATACATACGGCTACACGAAGGTGGTATTAGCCGCCGAAATGTTAGGCTGTGGTATCTTGACTTTGCTTCTGCTTTATCTCTTGCCTGTTTATGTGCGACACTCTCACGGGAAAATTTCTTTGTGTGACACTGCCAGTCCTTATTGTAAATTGCTGTACTGCCGTATTGAGTAACTGATACAAATGTTTTGTTAACCAATATGCAAAATGATAAATACAGTAAAAAAAAAAAAGAAATTTGAAGTTTCTGTGGCGTAATTTCCATTTGAACCACCAACACAAACTCAGTGCTTAATTTGAGCAGTTGGTTTCCGGTGCTTGGTACCTGCACTTATTTTTCAACACCAGCTTGTGACAGTCTGCCACAATGTGGCGCTGTCTGGCTAATTTAGTGGTGACCACAACAACAGTTAATTATTAGTTCAATATACATTAAAAATTACTATTACCTGCAGCCCAAGCCATTCTCATAGCTTTGAGGGTCTGAAATAGTCTGAATTGTCACACTTCTGATGGTTAGTAACTGGCTGTGCTGTTACTATCATTGGCAGCATAGCAGGGGCAATGGGTGGTGCAAGCTGCAGCAGCCTCTAGATGAGAGCTCTGACACTTATCTTTTTTTTTTTTTTTACAAATTAAGCACTGCATAAACTAATTAGTCAAAGTAACAGAAGCCTTTGTTTCAGTGTTTGACCCTCCTGCCTAACAGCAGTTCCAGGCATTGGCTGGTCAGCAGAAGACGGGTTGGGCCTGCTCAGAAAGCCCTGCATCTGCTTCTGCATTCTACTTCATACCGTACTTAATCGAGCTCCATGGGACACTTCCTTTGCTGTAGTTCACTTGTGCTGCTGCATATTACACTCCATCTTCTGGAACAGAAGGCAGCAGGCTCAGATGATGAGTTTCCCTCTGTACCACTTCAGGACTGCTGATTCCATACGCTCTACAGTTGTGAGTGACAAGTTGTAATGATAGCCATGGTAACCAGTAGCTCAAGTCAGACTTGTACTGCCCTGTCCAGTCCTTGGGTCTTCTCCAGACAAACCTCCACTTTCTCCTGACACAAAATCCTGGAACTACCTAAACAAAACATTCACATTGTCCCTGCAGTGGAAGCAAACCTGCTATTCAGTCACTCTTGCCAGTGCTTTATCTGTAAAATAATGAATGCCGGTGCCCAAATCTCTGCTCAGAAGCCCATGTCCGGCACTATTCAATGAATCAAGCAGGATTTATAGAGTGCTGCTAACAACCCACAAGGGTGTCCAGGTGCAGAGAACCCCCCTGCTAGGTGGAATTTGTTGAACAGCCAGGTTTTGAGTCCCTTTCTGAATTTCTGGAGAGAGAGTGAGGTCCAGAGTTGGAGGGGAGGCTGTTCCAGGACTTTGCGGCGAGGTAGGAGAAGGAACATCCTCCACTGCTACTTCGACAGATGTAGGGGGTGTGAGCTAGGGCGAGAGAGGCAGAGGGTTGGTGGTGGCTAAGGCAGTCATTGATGTATGCTGGTCCCTAATTCTGAAGTGCTTTGTAAGCGTGGATCAGCATCTTGAATTGACATCTCTTGTGGATGGGAAGCCAGTGGAGTTTCTTGAGGTGGGGGGTGATGCAGGCCCATTTGGGCGGTCAAGGATAAGTTTGGCCACTGAGTTCTAGATGGCCTGCAGTCTCTTTAGGAGGTGTGTGGTGATTCCAGCGTAGAGTGCATTGCCATAGTCCAGGCAGCTGGCGAAGAGGACTTGAGTGAAGGTGTTTCTGATGGTGACTGGAAGCCACTTGAAGATCTTTCAGAGGATGCGAATGGTGAGGAAGCAGGTGGAATAGTCTGCATTGATATGGCTTTTCATCGCAAGTTTGCTGTCCATGATGATGCAAGGTGCCAGCCGTGGTCTGTAGGTATGGGTGAGGGTCCTAGTTCAGCAGGCCACCAGGAGTCGTTCCACCGGGTGGTGTTGTTCCAGAAGATCAGTACTTCTGTTTTGTCAGTGTTGAGTTTGAGGCAGTTGTTTTGCATCCAGCGGGTGACTTTGGTCATGCACAGGTGGAAGTTGGCCTTCATGGTGGATGGGTCTTTGATAGAGAGAGGGTGAGCTGGGTGTCGTCTGCTTAGGATATGCTGTTCAGTCCATGGGTTTTGATGGTTTTGGCCAGGGTGGTCATATAGGCATTGAACAGACTAGGGCAGAGGGATGAACCTTGAGTAACGCAGCAGATGATGTGCTTTGGGTTCCAAGGTGAAAGGTGGTAGGTAGATTCTCTGGGATCCTTCGGTGAGGAAGGATGCAAATAAGCACCGACTCTTGCTGACCTAACTGTACTTGACAGATCTTTATGTAAGAGATTAAATGCTCTTTAATCCAGGAACTGAGCCGCACACTGCATGCTGACAAGCATCCCTGCAGCTATAGTTAGACTATTTACTACAAATGACACACTGATATGGGAGTAAATGTGTACATTTCCAAAATACCTAAAGCTGATATTTTGGGAGCCGTGGCGAGACGTGCCTTGAGCCCTGGCCTGCCCTGATGTGAACTTTTAAGGGACTCTGGAGTTGGGCCCCCGGGAACAACTTGGGCCCGGTGTTTTTGGAACTAGTCACCTTGGGGGTGATCTCATATTAGCACACCGGCGGCTGTGAAAAGAGAAGCCTCGACTGTGCCCTGTGGAGGTATTGTGAACTGAGCTTGCAGTATGGACGGGCGTTTGGGCTTCTTTGTGGTGTCGTGGAGCTGCAGGAGCCCTTTTTGGTCATAGCAGGCGGTTGTACAGGACATTTCTGAAGGTGCCAAGTCTGCTGAACAGCAAGATTGAGGCTGGCCGAGGACTGAGATTTGGAGTGAATATAGGTCACACGCACACGCAGGTCTGAGGCACGCAATCAAGGTGGGCTCGCTCTGGGAAGGAGTATAGCATGCACGGGCCAACCCTGGGCTAGGGGTGATCTTTGTGGAAAAGGTGCTGTGACTTTTGGGCCTGTTGTACTGAAAGTGCCCTTTAAAGATAGGGTGCGTGCTGGGCGCCAGTAACAGCAAAGGGCCTCGAGTTACATATTAGCGGGGCAAAGAGAGCGGATAGGGTGCGTGCTGGGCGCCAGTAACAGCAGAGGGCCTCGAGTTACATATTAGCGGGGCAAAGAGAGCAGGCTGCTTGACCATGCGTGGGGTGGCCTCGGTTGCGTGGAACCATGGGTAAGGATAAGGCGGCCCGAGCGGGGGCACCCAACACCATTGAGCAATATACTACGCCGCGCAGCGCACAATGCGACAAACAGCAGGCACTGATGAGGAGGACGGTGGTGGAGACGCAGAGCCAACGCAAGCGGAACTACTGGCAGCTATACAGGGATCCCAAAAAGTCGTTAGAGTCCCGGATTGATACCGTCTCCTTCGATGTTAATCTCCTACTGGCTGACCTCCGCATGGTGGCGGACAAGGTCACAGCGGTGGAAGAGGATGTTTCGGGCCTCAAGGGAGAAGTGGTCACCCTAAAAAAGCAAGTGTCACAGCTTTCCTCCACAACGAAAGCCCTGGAGCGCTGTGCAGAAGATGCGGAGGGCCAGGCCCGGTGCAGCAAAATTCGCATCCTGGGCTTCCCCGAAAGGGCAGAGGGGAGGTCAGTAGAAGGGATTCTGGAACAGTGGATCAGGTCCCAGTTGTGCCCTGAGGGGTTATTAGACGTGTTCGTCATTGAAAGGGCACACAGGGCACCCCCCGCCCGCGGCTCCTCAGAGGGTATTCATCGCCAAAATCTTGAACTACAGGGATAGGGACTGTATTCTGTGGGCTGCCAGAGAACAACAAGATCTCAACTTTGAAAATAACAAAATCGTTATCTATCCCGACTAAACTAAATATGTGCAAGAGCAACGAAAATCGTTCCTAGGTGTTAAGAGGAAACTGAGAGACCTACACCTGGGATACATGCTTCTATATCCTGCAAAGCTTAAGGTCCTGTTGCAGGGAAAGGCGTACTTCTTCGAGACTCCTGGCTGGAGATACGGGGCGATGCGCTTCCCCGCGTGGGAACCTAGGACACGAACGTAGAGTTGGGGAGCCAGACCCATCTCAGGTACACAGGCTGTGGGGACGGAGAGGGTTTTACCTGTTAAGGAGGCTATGCCAGATGAAAGAATCAAAGTTGTGAGCGATGGGTCACTGCGGTTGGGCTCGGACTCGCTCTCATCTCCAGACGCAGAAGGTGACACTGTGAGCCCGGAAGATGGTGCAGCACTGCAGTGGCCCACCCCATCGATGGAGTTGGTCCCAGAGATGCTGTTTGAGCAGGAGGATGATGCTGGAGGGGTTTGGGGGCGAAGGATGAGTGAGGGCCGTGGGGCCTGAATGTACCCTGGAATATAGCTTAAATAAGCAAATGTTTGCAGGTTGAAGTGGGGCACGCACTAATAGGTCAGTTGCTGATTGCAGGCGTAAGGGGGGAGGCTATATGATCACGCTGCATATTGGCTTGCTTGGTGATTGCTGCAATTACCACAGGGGTCACTTCAATCGGCTGAAGACAAATATTGGGTGGGGGTTGATGGTTCCATGTTTGTTTGCCCCAGTTGGGCTATATATGGGGATTTGTGTGGCCTGGCACGACATTAGGGGTGACATTTTTGATCGGTTTGTTGTTTGTAAAATGTCCGTGGGTGGAGGGTTGTATATAGGGGTTATTAGTTTGTTTAGTTTGTTTTGGTTTGAAGGTGTGCACCATAGTGGCGACTGCGGGGTGGACAGGGCTTGACATCGGGCCCCAAGTGCGTACACTCCACAATGGGGACTGAATATCAATTTCTGACCTGGTTGTGAGGGGACTGGGCACCTGTGCTAAGAGGCATAGGGTGCTAGCATTTCTCAAACGTCTCCAGGAAACGCACCTAGATGATAGGGGGCAGCCAAAGTTGCCAAAAAGTGGCGAGGTCAGATGCATCATTCCTCCTATTCTACTTATGCTAGGGGCACCTTAGTTTGGCTGGCCCTGGGCACGCCATTTACTGTGACGTATAGTGAGGCGGATGTACATGGCAGATATGTAATGGTGCATGGTACTCTGGATGGCAGGGAAATTGTCATATTGAACACATAATCACCCATCATAGATGATCCTTCATTTTTCAGGTCACCCGGGAGTTATTGATCAATTAACTGGATGTTCCCTTTACGTGAATGGGCGACTTTAATTGTGTGCTGGATTCAGCTCTTGCTAGATCTCCCCGTAAGACTGGCACAAAACCTAGATTGACTCAAATGCTTAGCAAGGTTATGCAGGATGTGGGGGCACATCACTTATGGAGGGAAACTCATCCCTCACTTTCAGTGTTCACTTGTCAATCACAGATACATGGCACTCAGAGTAGGCTAGATAGAGTACTGATATCGGGCGCACCGGCTTTCCCTGAGACGGTGGTGACTCATTTGGCGGATTTCCTGTCCGACCACTCACCGGTGCTAGGCACAGTGAGGTGGGGGACTCCTATCCTGGGCCCTAGGCATTGGAGTTTCCCGACCCGATCTCTTGGAAGATCAAGTGGGGAGGTCCATATTAGCTCTGTCAATCACAGATTAATGAGGGAAAAACTGGGGAGCACGACCGGGAGGGCAAATGAGTGGGAGGCTCTAAAAGCAGTGACACGCGGTGTGAGTATGTGGCTCGTGTACGGGGTGAGGAGACAACTACATGGGGAGCTCGATAAGGAGGAGAAGACCCTGGCTGAAATACAGGCACAAAGCCCAGTAGACTCTGGGCGGATAAGAGAGAATGGGAACAGCGTGAGTGCATAGCTGACATCTGGGATAGGCTGGACAAGTACACCGACGGGTTACCGACAGCGATTGCACGCTGAGGGTGATAAGTCTGGCCGATTGTTGGCCTGGATTTTGCAAAGGGAGCAGGCTCCCACACTGACCACTGCATTGACAGCAGAGGGAGGTGGGCTTGTACACACTAGGGCTGGCATCCTAGAGGTATTCCAACAGCATTTACAGCCGGTCTATACTTCAGACCCTGGAGTAACAGCGGATAGGTATATCCCAATTGTAGAGGAAATGGCGCTACCGCAGCTCTCACCATAGAACACAGAGGAGCTCGATGCTCAGTTCACCATTGAAGAGGTGCAGTTAGCACTCTGATCTTTGCCCGGATCCAAGGCCCCCGGAGCAGACGGATTCCCTGTGGCCTTTTTGCAGTCGTGTTCAGACCAGTTGATACAGCCGCTACTGCAGGTGTATGACGAGGCCTTTGAGTCGGGGATGCTTCCGCCCACTATGTGTGAGGGCAAAATCATTATGCTCCTCAAGCCTGGAGGGAACGCACAGGACCCTTCAGCATATCGACCTCTTACAATGATTAATTCCGAAGCGAAGATACTATGTATGGTCCTGGCCATCAGACCGGCACCCCACATGACTCACCTGGTACATTAGGATCAATGTGGGTTTTTACCTACTCGAAACACGGGCATGGACATCAGGAGGTTGTCCCACATACTGCATGAAACACGACAAAGGGATGAGGACCTTGCCTTAGTATCTATAGACTTGGAAAAGGCCTTTGATTCTGTGGATTGGGGGTACCTCTTGGAGGTGCTAAGGGCAGCTGGCTTTGGACCTAAATTCAGAAGATGGGTGCAGATCTTGTATACGGCGTCCAGCGCCAGAGTCCATCTGGGATACAGCCGGTAAGGTGGATGGAGACTAGAGAGGGGATGCAACAGGGCTGTCCGCTCTCCCCACTGGTGTTTGCTCTGGCAATAGAGCCTCTGGCAATTTGGACATGTAGGGACCTGGCCCCTTGGGGCATCAATGTTGCCGGAGCATCTCAGGTCATATCACTATATGCGGACGACGCATTATTTTATGTTTTCCCACCCCGGGAGGCAGTACCGAGACTCCTACGGATTTTGGAGAAGTTTGGCAACTGATCGGGGCTGATAATCAATAAGAGTAAATCACTGTTGTTTTCCCTGGCTCGCTTGACTGGCCTTTGCGCGTAGTCGCTCCCTCAACTGGGACTGAGATGGGAGACCTCACACTTCAGGTACCTTGGCATACAGGTGGCTGGTGAGGACTCCCAAGTACTACAACTTAACATCCACAAGACGTTGGAGGCCTTAAGGGGCTCAATTGGCTTTTAGAATACGCTACCACTTTCCCTAAAGGGCCAGTTGGCGATAGCTAAAATGGTGGTGCTGCCTCGTTGCCTCTCTGTGCTACAGAATGCACTGTGTCCCATACCCCGCCGAATATTCAGGGCCTTGGACTCCCTGTTGATAGAGTTATGCTGGGCCGGATGGCGTAGCAGAGTTGCTCTTGCTATGCTAAACCGTACGTATGAGGGGGTAGGCTAGATGCACCTAGAATGGAACTATGTTATTAATCTGCTCAATTGCAGCATGCTGCCAAGTGGTTTGCGGAGGGGGACAGTTGTGAGAAAGGATTACTTTTTGATAGCGTACCAGCCACTGAACTACTCATGGAGGGCGCAGGTGTCTCTGAAGCTGCACCATGCGTGGCAGCTGTTTGTGGAGCGAATCCTCAAGCATGCCCAGTTTCACAGGGACTTAACAGTGTGGGAGTTGGCGCCAATCCGGAAAGTGATGGCCAACATGTCATTCAGGGCATGGCAGGAGGAGGGATGTGAATCGCTCGCAGACTTGTACCCAGGCGAGTGCTTCATTACGTTTGAAAAGGCTTGTAGGGACTTCGGATTGGGGCAAGGTCAATATTCTAAATATGCTGCCCTAGCTAACATAGTCAAAGAGATATGGCCCACGTATCCCCTAATATCGCATCTCACACAAACATTAGATGTTGTTATACTTACGTGTGGGGCAGGCAAGCGTATTATATCTCTGTTGTACAGGGCAATGAGGGCGGACGCTCCTGTCCCATATGCGGCTTGGATTGCGGATCTGGTGGAGCCATTGGAAGAAAAGGATTGGAAGGTGGTAGGTGCGCTCACGCACACAATCTCCTATAACCCCCAGTTTCGCTTAATACATTATAACTACGGCCACCATACATACATGACCCCGGCAAGAATACATCGCATGGCTCCGGGCAGGTCTAATGCATGTCCAAAGTGTCCTAAATCTGGGGCTAATTTCTTGTACTTGGCTTGGGAGTGCCCTGCGGTCAGTGGCTTCTAGACTGAGGTAGTGGAGTTGATAAGGGTCCATGTGAATAGTAGAGTTCAATTAACACCAAAACATTGTCTCCTAGGACTGATAAGGAAAAGAAAAAAAAAATAGGGTTTAGACTACAGCATAGAATTGCAATAGTATGGATGGGGACGCGCCCTCTGGTGTTTTCGGCATGGATGCAGGATGTGCGTGAGTGGGCCTTAGCTGAGGAGGTGCACATGAAGAAGTGTCGCAGGGATAAAAAGCTTGAGGACGACTTAAGGCTCTGGAGGGAGTTATGTCACAATTTATTGGCCGGGAACTTCCAAATAGGTAAACAGAGCACCACTTTAGGGGATAATTCAGTGGGCACTGATGGGGAGAACGGGGGGGGGGGGGGAGAAATGTCTTAAACGCTCAGTTCTTACCCCAGACTATGGGGGGGGAGCGAAGGGGGAGGGACCGATGTCTTGCAACATTGTCATTGTTTTACATGCCTATGTATCACCTCTGCTCGCTAAGGTGTGCGCACCCATGGTTTATTTACTTGAAAATCTTAAAATAAAGTTTATAAAAAATAAAATTTAAAAAGCTGATAATTTAGTGAACATTCTTGCATATTTGAGGACACCTTTTGCTGATATTGTGTGAACCTGATTCCTGCGGCAGCATTTCATGAGCATAATCTATATTTAAAGCTTTCGGTGGGTGGGAATGCCTGCCTAAATGACGTATGCTTTAAAATTCAATAAACATTTTTAGAACATAATTTCACTCATTATACATATTATCATGTAACTGCTGTCTGACACCTGAGCCTAAGTGATCTAAATATATTAGCCCGACTGACTATGGAGCATTTGTCTAACATCAGAAAAAGTTCTCCTATAGAAATCCTGAAATTGTGAAATCTATACAACTTTTTATTTGCCTTTCTTTCACCTTTCAATTACATTTTTGGTCACATAGTATGATGAAGAATCTACTTGAAAGGGACAAGATGGAAAAAGTTAAACGAAATGGAAGGTAGAACTGAAAAAAGTTGGATAAGGCATTTTAAAAATTGTAGGTGGAATGCAAGATGTGGTACCTGTGCAAAAGTGTAAAAGCTAATGGTAAAAAAGTCCTTCACAACACTATGATAAAGTGACAAACTAAATATTGCTGGTGGTCAAGAGATTACTTATATTCAAGGACATGACAGTTAATTGTTATCATAAGGTCAACATTACAATAAAATTTTCACACACAAAAAACCAAAACCATATGTTAACATAGGGTGTTTATTAGAAATAATTATATACACAATAACTTTGAAAACAATATCATATAAAAACATTTCATTAAAAATACATCATTATGAGAAAACAATTGTTCCAGCCATTTCTGATTGTCAATGGGGACCCATGGCACTTGCTTTCTTTGAAGGAAGGAGATATCCCACACTCTGTGGAACGTATCAACATAGTGGGTGGGGGCAGATGTGCCAAAAATGAGTCTAATGTCTTTTGTTCCTCTGGAGGTTTAAGTAGGCTGACTTTTGCAGGAGATTGGATATCAAAGCAGAGAAATCCCATTGAAGCCTATATCTACCATTTTAATGTTCTGTCGCACATATAGCTCAGGGATTCCTTTTGCTGTAATGTGTATTGCTGACATGCAAATTCACAAATTCAAGCTAATTGCAGTAAGAGAAAGAGATGGAATGTGTAGACGTTTTAGCTTGATTCGCTTACGCAATGTTGGCAATAACGGATTAGAGATTTATCTGCTCAGCTACTTTCTAATCAGAGAGTCCACTGGATTAGAAATAGATCGAAGAGGGGCTGTTGGAAGAATTCTGATCTACCTAATGAAGCGCATGGCTCATTAAAGCGAGGATTCCTGATTTATCCAGACTCCATTTATGTGTACCCTGTGACCATTTTCTGGACCCCCTCTGGGTCTTCCTTGATTGATTCATTTTCACCCCCTGCTACTAGTACTAGTGCCCCTGGCATCTGCTGTCTCCAGCCTTTGCTTGCATACACTTTTCAAAACATAAACCTTCCACATGTTTGCTTGTTATCCATTCTTTCTGAATTAGTGTGACTGGTTGCACAAGTCTGCTTTTAAATACTGAAATTCCAAGCCAGTTTTCTGATTTCTGATCCTGATTATGACCCGATTACTTTTTTTAAACGTTGCCTAAATGCATCGAAACTGACAGGTTTAGGTTTAAAGTCAATAATTATATTGCCTCAATAAAACTGGTGGGATTTACTTTGACAATGTACTCTGTCCTTTTATGTTTCTAGATATTAAGCCAGTCCCTCATCTTCCCTTTACACTTTTTTCATTGTTCTTAATTCCCACTGTGTGGTCACTTTAGCACTGAACATAGCCACCTAATTAGCAATTGCTAAATGTACGTTCTGAATATTGGAAGGCATCATTCATATAATTGTTTTGAAGTATTGCTCCAATCTAGACTATCCATAAGTGTTTGTTTTTTCTCAACTGTAATGCATACCAAATACTCCACTCTAACATAAATATTATACTAAACAAGACCCCAAAAAGGAGCAATAAGAATTTAAGAACAAAATGAAAGAAAATAAAAAATAAAAAATAAAAATTCAATTAGGAACAAAAGAGCCATCTCGCTCAACAAACACAGTTTAAGCAATTCCTAAGGTAAGCTTGCCCTACACACAACATAACATATACCCCACAAACAAATTAATCAAGTCACCAACCTCATAAATTCGATCACAGATGAAAGCACGCCAATCTCCATCACAGTTAAGCGTATAAGGAAGAGAAAGACACCTAGGGGCATATTCTCAAGAACATGTTATAACCATCGCAAAAGTTACTTAATGCAACGTTCAACATCGCAGTCTATCGCTGGAAAATTACGCCGTGTTAACTAAGCATTCTCAACACTGCGGCACCATGCAATATTCCCCAGATAACTCGTCAACTGACCGCGTTAAAATCAACGCCACACCGCAAAAATGCGAAACGCGAACGCAAAAAAAGCTGCAATGAGGCCAATCGTGATACAAAAATCAGCAAAAACCAGCTACAGGCCTGCAATTCACACGCGTCAGGCAGGAAAAATCACCATAAAAGTAGGAAAGAAACTGACAAACAAACAAATGCCAAACAACAGCCAAAAACAATGGATGTTGCCGGAGCAAGTACGGAGGAGAACCAGAACCCCACAAGCCCCCCGGAGGACCTCCCTGGGACCTCGGGTTCAGGGAAGGGCACGGAGAAGAAGAGTAGGAAGAAGCGCTTCAGTCCGCAGGAAAACAGGATCCTGATAACGGAGTGGTCGAACACCATCAACAACTGTTCATCACTTCCACTGAGTCATTGGCAACAAAAAATGGACAATGGCAGTCCATCGTGGACAAAGTGAATGCAGTCGGAGTGCTGAAGAGGACAATGGAAGAGGTCAAGAGGCGCTGGAATGACGTCAAGCACAAAACAAAGCTGAAACTCGCCAACAACCGGAAGGCAGCAATGCAGACTGGAGGTGGGAGTCCTGCGCCACAGGAGGAGCTGGACGACATGAAGGAAATGGTGTCCACAGTCATCAGTGGGGAGACGGTGGCTGGAGTCGGGGGACCGGACGCTGCTCAACTTGACCGGACGCAACAGCACCAGGGTGAGTAACGACCAGGGACTGGGGGGACGGGGGGAGATGGGCTCAATGGCACACATGTACAATTGAGCTGAGCATATCTGCGGACAAACCATGCCCCAGACCACAACTCCCACCAAGAGAACAATGTACCCAAGTATGCTACATGTCAGCACTGTACAAGCACAGAAGTCAAAGGCACACCGCATGAAAGGGATAAGGGGCAGCAAAACAGAGCAGCAGGGGCCACCCCCCCAATGCAGCACACACACAACATGCAGAGTACATCAACACTGACAACAAAGTGGCACAAACCACAACACGTCCACAACAGAACCCAGGACACAACTGGTGCCTACTGGGTGTAGACACTGGCCAATCACAAGTGGCATTGCAGGGAAATGTGAGTAGACAATGTACAAGTTCAAACACACATCCGTGATGTTGTCGAAATGTCCACTGTCCCGCAGCAAATAGGCAGCCCCTCCAAAACAGCCACGATGTACACAGTCATGCAGTCTGTATGTGAACATGTACAATCCGACAACACACATGTGAACACATTGTCAAACTTCATCTCCCCTTCACATTGCAGAGGGGCAATCAACACCTCCTGCAGAGCAGCCCGAAACTCTCTTCTCTGATGACGAAGAGGACCACCACAGCTTAACTCTGACGCCCTCCAAGAGTTCATTGACAGTCTCCGCAGCCCACCTTCAGGAGCAGGGCAGCCCAGCTGCAACAGGAACACCCCACCCCCTGCACAGACCACAAAGCAGGCAGCACCAAAAGTGTATTCACAGTCTCCGCAGCCCACCTCCAGGAGCAGGGCAGCCCAGCTGCGACGGGGACACCCCACCCCCTGCACAGACCACACAGCAGGCAGCACCAACCACCACGGCTGCCTCCCAGAACCCCCACGATAAACACATGGCCTTCTAACGCCGTGTGTTTGGATGCCAGGAGGAGTTGGCTGAACAGGTACGGGTGGGCTTCGACCACATGGCAGACACAAGATGCCATACGTGGGTGTCTAAGTCCCATCAGGGACCACTCACAGTCCCTAACGGACACCCACAGTCCGCTCCATGCTCTCCAACGAACCACGGCTGACATCGCCAGAGTCCTGACTCTGAGACAAGAACGACTGTCTAGTCAGAGTGACTCCAGCGAGCTCGCCCGGGAGTTTGGACTCATGCAGAGGCTCATGGAGACCATGGAGTGGGCCAATGCGGAAAGAGCGGCTGCCACGGCTGCACACCAGTGAGAGGTAGCTGGGTTCCACAATGACCTCAAAACCATCCTCATCGCATTGCTGCCACAAGGCCTGGCGCTGATGCATGCTGCTCCTACCACTACATCCACATCTCCGCCCCCTGAAGTGTCAGTGCCACACAGTGTGGCAGACATTCCACCTCCGGCCCCTGAGGTGTCACTGCCACACAGTGCTGGATAAAGGCCAGCACCACCCACACATGAGGCACATGAGACAGCAGAGGACGAAGATGCGGATGAAACCGCCTTACTGATACAGAGAAAACTGTAGCATTAATCTCCGCCATATGGCCGGTTTCAGCTTGTTTCTGCCCTCTGCATCATCACCTTCCACTGTCCCCTGATACACTCTGCGACACTCACCTTGTACCTCGCAATGGACGGCCATATTTCTGTATGATCGCCAATGACACAGCTAACAGACGGCGGACTGAACTCTTCCTCTTCCTTTGGACTTGTCATTCCCTGAAGGACTCTGGCTGGCCCTCCACGGGCCAACATTGTAAAGTGGACTTTGCATGGCCCTGTACTGCTCCAGATGCAACACTCCACTGAATGTGCATTAAACACTCCGAATCACAAAGATGTGTCATGTCTATGGTCTTTCACGTGTGGTAGTATGGACGAATGTAGGGTAAGTGAATTCCTCTTACGTCCATGTGGCTCATGTCGTTGGACTTGCGTCACAGGGTGACACATTGCTGAATGTTGTCAGGGTGGCGCTGATGCAACAACAGCGACACACACATTTGTTACTTCCTTGTCCAGCCCCGTACGGAACCACGCCCAGAGCCCCGAGGTCATTGTTCAAACCCTTACGCTGGACTGGCATACGCCAGGCCAGCCCACTCCGCTTACGCTTACAGGGGGGACGACAACGCTACATGTCCCAGGTCTTCCCTGTAGGGATCTGCTGCTCACCTGTCTAGTTGTCAGCATGCCACAGCCGCTCCCTCATGGCTGGTGTACACCAACACCACACCCATCCAGCACACGCGTCACAGCACATGTGACCTTGCCATTAAAAAGGGCCGGGCGCAAGCGCTCAACCCCATTTCCAACCTCTCTCGGGGAGTATCCGTGTGGTGTGAATGTAGGCATGGGGGTCCAGTCGCCTGCGAAATCACATTCTGCAGGCCCGGAGGTGACATGATGGTGTCCACACCACGATACTCAATCATAGAGGGTCCATGACTTGCGGGGCACAGACTTAGTGACAATGGATACACTGCGGCCGGCACAGGCACACCGCCACGGGACCGTCACTTTTGGTGCACTGAGGTAGGGGCACCGTAAGTGCTGAGCGGGTGTGCAGCCTGCGATGATGCCCCGTCCCGGCATTCCGGACTGCTCAGGTTTTATGTGCTCTTCTGGACCGCAGTGTAGGCCTGAGCCAGCAGACAGAGGGGGCCTACCGCCACGTGGCGTGGCCTTGCGGGTCGGAGAGTTAGTGGCACCTCAAGGGCTGAGCGGGTGTGCAGCCTGCGATGATGCCCTCTGCACTAGTATGTCCTCTGCCACGGCGAAATCAAGACCCAGCATCAAAAGTGAGACCTGGTGGCCTGCAGAGCGGGGCTGCATGATGCGGAGGGTGCCATGTCTGCAGGCCCCGGGCTTGTAGCTTGCAGCGGCACGTGGTGGGCCCACATTTCTACACGCCAGTGGCGGAAGGTGAGCAGTGAGGCCTGGGTGCGCAGGGGCGGGCATGCACCGCTGGGTGGCGGGAGGGGCTGGGTTGCATCTGCCTGGGTGCGCAGATGCGGGCATGCACCGCTGGGCGGCGGAAGGGGCTGGGGTGCATCTGCCTGGGTGCGCAGAGGCGGGATTGCACCGCTGGGTGGCCGGAGGGGCTAGGGTGCATCTGCCTGGGTGCGCAGAGGCGGGCATGCACCGCAGGGCGGTGGAAGGGGCTAGGGTGCAGCTGCCTGGGTGCGCAGGGGCGGTCAGGCGATGATGTCTTCTGCAATTGTATGTACTGTACTATTCATGTATCTGGATATCTGGACTCTGTTTCAGATGACGGGTCTGTCTCAGATTTGGTACCTGGTGAACTGCACTACATACCGGCACCTGGTTGGAGACACAACGGTGGCAGCAGGTGATCAGTGTGGCTTGGGTGCGCAGTGTCGGTACTCTCTCTCCCTGTCCCTCTCTTCTTTTCTCTCTCTCTCTCCCCCCCTCTCTGTCCGTATATCTCTTTCTCTCCCCCTCTCTGTCCATCTATCTCTCTCTTTCCCCCCTCTCTGTCCGTCTATCTCTCTCTCTCCCCCACTCTGTCCGTCTGTCTCTCTCTGCCTCTCTTCCTCTCTCTATCCTTGGCTCTCTCTTTGTCCCTTGATATGCGCAGGACACACCTTCTCATCATGATTTTTGTCTTGCAGGCTGTGATCTACGGAATGTCACGAGGGGAGCCGCCATGTGTCTTCATTTCTGTTCAGTGTTTATTTTAATACATTTTAAATTTGTTGCTTCGAAGGTGAATGTGTGATGCTCATTTTTGTGACGACACATGCATGTCACCAGATGTGATTGTGCGACATCAGGCGGATTATTTGGTACATAATTCCGTGTAGTTGATGTTGCATGTCTTTGGCTGGGGAGGGGGTGCCGGGGAGGTGGGGTCCTGGGGGTGGTGGCGGTGGGTGTTGTGCCCCTCTTGGGTGTCCGGCAGGCATGTTCAGTGGCTCCATGGCATCTGTTGTTCTTCAGGTGTGGCTTTGGGCTGGGCTCCCTTTTGTGGTGCAGGCTGCCGTCCGACTTTGCACCAGGTCAGAGCAGGTGTTCATTTTCTGCTGCTAACGCGCCTTATCGCATGTTTCGTGGTCTTTTCGCCATTCTGGCTGGTCGTTGACAATGTTGCGGTGTGGTGTTGTCGCGGCTTTTTGGACGGGAACGCCTACTCTGCATCTCATTAGCGATAGTTGCCGGGGTCATCTGTGGCGATGTTTTATGCGGCTGCTATCGCAGGTAAACTGGTGCTATGGGCTGTTAGCACCAGCTTGTGAATGGGGTGATAAATTTATCGGGACTTTGGCTGCGTTAAAGTGCTTTTAACTCGGCGATAGCTCCTTGAGAATATGCCCCCTAGAGTTCAAATAGGCTCAAAAATGGATCCCAAGTTTCATCGAATACCTGAATTTCATCTTGTAACCTGTAAATCTGACGCTTGTAAGTAGCTAACCGGTAAAGTTCTGTTAACTATACTTGATGGGAGAGCTCCTCTGTTGTATGCCAATGACGCAATATGCAGACCTTAGCCACCCAAAGGGGCGTCAACATTCATCTACATCCAGTGGTAGCTGCTACTTAATGGGGGTTGTGGGGCAGGTGTGGATGGGGGATGAAAAATACATTTAAAAATCACTAACCTGCAGGCCTGCCGCCAACTCTTGGTCCTTTTCGGTCAACTACTGGAAGCAGGAAGCACACAGGCTCCCATAGCCAATCCCAACGCTGCTGTCACCAGCATGACAGCAGCGTTATGATTGGTCTGAGCGCCATGGTTCGGCAGGGCACAGGGACTAAGAGCCTGTGTATGTTCTCCACTAAGGCTGTGTAATACAACCGGGTGGTGAGCATGCTAAGTGTGCATGACTGTTTGGCCGGCCCAAGACAGCCTGTTTGGCCTGCCAAGACAGCCGGCCAAACCGTCATGCACACTTAGAAAGTGCCCACCACTCCTCCCCCTGCTCTGGCCAGCCCAGCCCTGCCTGCACCTAAGCCAGAACAGGAAAATAAAATGATATTGACATTGCATTATTATCATTTTAATTTTCCTTTTCGACCTGCTCACAGAGCAGTGGGGCGACGCTCCTCCACCTTAGTGGAGGAGCCGCCGCTGTCTACGCCAATGAATAGTCATACTATCCAATGCGAAAAAATCATGCAATAAGGCCAGCTTCTCCGACTCCTCAAAAGGAACAAGACTACTTGAACATAGCGCCTTTTATAAATGGCTCCAATAGATATCTAATGCAGGGCACATCCAAAGTATATGGTACAAATCATGTGCAACATCTGGACACCTCCAGCATGCCGCACAAAGAACCAGACGAGACTTTTATAATTTGAAAGGAGACCAATACCAATTATGAAGGATTATGAAATAGGTGAACTTTAAGCACGCCTCTCTGAGCTAGAGATCATGATACTCTAGAATTTCTTTTCAGTCATCCTTTGAATACTCTACACATCTTCTCGCTGTAATCCAGAAGTTACAGAGCTATAACTGGGTGCAAGTTACCAGGGGCACCGAGGGAACTCTGACAGAGAAACTATTTTTTTTTTTTTACTATTAATGGAAAATGGACTAAGAGAGGGGTGTGTCCTGGCTCCTATCCTCTTTACCTTGTTTATAGGGACCTGTCATCAATCTTGAGAGATTGAGAGTGTGTCAGCCCCAAAATGGATGGCAAATATGCTGCCTACCTCCTTTACGCAGACAACCTGGTAATTGTAGACCAGACACAGATAGGCTTACAAAGAAAATTGGATAGATTTTTGGCAATACTGTAAGCACAGAAAATTGGTGGTGAATATGGAAAAAACAACGGTTTTGTGCTTTGGTAATAAAATAACAAAGTTTAGCTGGTACCTAGGACCCTCAAAATTGGAGACAGTAAAAGAACATAAGTATTTAGGGGTCTGGTTCGATAAGTCACTAAAATGGGATGCCCATTTGGACTCATTGAGAGGACGAGCTTTGACCTCAGTTAGTGGCCTGAAGAAATGTAATAAGGACTACAGGGAGATGTCGGATAGGCCCACCCTGAAAGCCTTTGTAGCCAGGATTCCACCACAATTCCAATATAGACGTGAACTGCTACATCTAAGCCGCAAAAACAGATGGGATAATGAAGAGGGTATATGTCTAAAATATTTACTGTCACTACCCAGATCATCCATGATCCAGGCAATAATAATGGAGATGGAACTGGTGTAATGGAATACAATGGCTGCTATGGCATTGATAAGATTTTGGATGCGAATCACGGCCTGTACGGGCCCGCTCTAAACCCGGCCTTTGAAATGGATAAGATGTTACTGCCGGGTGATGATTATAACCGAGCGCTTTACTCAAGCTCGCCCGACGCACGTCTGACGGGCCCCACGCGTGTCATGGTGCGAGTGTGGCACGCGGCTAATGTAGCGATGGGGTGGAAAGATCGTTTGACCCGGGCGTCGCCACTATACGCATCTGAGCAGTTGGGCGCCCTGTGGACCTCGAAGGGCTTCGAGAAGTGGGACATGATAGGCATCAGCAGGGTGGGTGATCTCTGGACTAGGGGGGGATTCAAAACGTTCGAGATGCTGCAGACGGAATTCCAGTTGCAGGACAGGGAGTACTTTCGGTATATGCAGATCCGTCATGCGCTATGCTCCGTCTTCCCGGACCTTGCCTCCATCCCGGAGTATTCCCCTCTGGAGGACAGAGTGCTAGATGGACATGTACCGGAAAGCACGATTTCACTAATCTATAAAAAACTTATCAATGACCGCGCGGGATTGCTAACTAGCCTTCGTGAGGCATGGGTTGCCGATGGATTGGAGCTGGACGATGAGGACTGGGTCTCCGCGGTGGCCTCCCCGAAAGAGGTGGCCATACCGGCCCGCCTTCGCTTCGTCCAGCTCAAGATTCTCCATAGGGTCTACGTCACGGGGCCAAGGCTATTGCGTATGGGCTATGCTGTGGACGGGCTGTGTAAGCGTGGGTGTGGTTCTTTGGGGACCTTTCTTCATATTTTGTGGGAATGCCCGGAGGGGGAGCGATTCTGGCGTGGTGTGCATGAGGTCCTGCGGGTGGTTACGCGTGTGTCGCTGCTGCCCGAAGCGAGGAGATGCCTTCTGAATGTGTGGGAACCAACCGACTACTCGGCGCCACAGACGTGGTGGGTGACTCTGGGATATATGGTGGCCAAGCGCGACATTGCCCAACTGTGGGGTTCCCAGAGGTCGCCGACTGTCTCGGCCTGGAAGGACAACATGGACTGGTGCATGTTTCGGGAAAAGGTGGTGTATGTTGCGAGAGGTAAGCCTGGGACATGGGTGAAAGTATGGGGCCCCTGGAACGCCTACCGCGGGGGAATCTGTACCCCGCCGTTATTGCCCGATCCGTCTCCGGCCCCGTCCCCTTAGCAGGTTTATCGCCCCGGTACCGGGCTCTGAGTCCACCTAGTCCCTGTCCTGACCTTCTCCCCCCCTTGATACTCCTATGGATTGGTAGGGTCCCCCTTCTAGGGGAGCACATTCTGCTGTTTCCGATTGTGGGTTGCCTTGTGGATTTGTTTCCTGTTGTTATTTATATTAAAAAGAAACCGTTATGTGGGGTCCAGATGGTGTGGCTATCAACGCTGCTAACTCCTGTGCATTTTCCTGTGCCGCAGCATGCGCGCTATTGTTTGTATCATATGCTCCTTTTGTTTGCTAGCGGCCGGCCTGAAGGTTGTACGCCCATCTTTGTATATTTTTTTAATTTTGTAATAAACGGTTTCAAAAAAAAAAAAAAGAAAAAGATTTTGGATGCGCCTAAACTGGAGGGAAGAGCAAAAGATATCCTTATGGTGTAAAAAGGAAATATTGCACAGCAACTTAAAATAGGCCAAGGAGGTTAAGAAAATTATGGTAAAAGTCTGCAGTGAGATGCATGGAAAACCTACAAATTGACACTACAAACAGTTAGTTAAGAGCCATAGGCCTGGAATTACCTGAGATAGTGATAAAAAGTACCTTTAGGGGAAAAAATCAGTTACATTTAAGCCTGGTCCATGGAAAAAGGAAGTAGGATATCAATATGTAGATATACTTCCAGACTGTTGTCTGAGTAGAGAAGTGCTAAGAATAAGAATTGGAATTAACCCTTGTTATGCTAATGAATAGAACAAAACAGCTATGATAGATAAGAAGGGGGATTGCACATGTGGTCTAAACACTAAAAGTGTTATATTGCAGATTTTACTAGATTGCCTTAAAGTATTAGCTGAGCTGAAAAAGTTTTATGCTCGACCTTCCTAAAATACAAACTTAGAAATCGACCTCAAGCTATGGAACTTATAACTGTAATGTGGTCATTAGGTATAGCATGTGCCATAGGGAGGTTTATGATTGCTGCTAAAAAGGTTTATACGAGTGTATACATTTTTATGTAGAAATAGAATTAAGGCATACTTGAGGTGTTTACCGATATTCATAAATGTACTCTTTTTAGATATTGTATTAATTAATGGATGTGTTTTTAATTTTTGTACTAACCAATATATGTATTCAAGGCATTTTTAACTGTTTGGAGGAGTCACTATATTTAATGTTTTTATTGTGTGTATTGTGTGTATTTATTGAGGTTCCTTGTACTTTTAATGTCTTATCCATACCAGATAAAGTAATTTTTGATTTGATTTGAATACTCGACGCCCATCCTCTCCTGCCAGTAGGATTTTGCTGCAATCTAAGTATCATGTGAGTAGAGATTGCCAGTGAGTATCTGGTACATGTTTGACACTCCTCCCTTAGATAAACCCCACAATATGATGTAATTTAGAATCGGCGAAGGCGAAAGATGAAATGGATCCCGCCCAAGCTTACCTCTTAAGCAATGCCACATTTTCCAATACCTCCAGAGCTGTCACTGAGGAAGCGAAAATGTTAATTTTAACAACTCAAAGAACAAAACAAATCCTTATCAAGAAGATCTCCAATTGTTTTAATACCCTCCTCTTCCCATATAGTCCATTTAATTGGCTGTCGGTCCACAGTAACTCGTTCAGTGTGCCTAAGTGGTACATCTTTATGTATTATTCTTTTAACTCCCAGGAGTTGGTGTGAATTTTTCCATGCGGCCCACATATCCCTTATGGTAGGAGGAAAAAGCAGTGCTGTTAGAACGCAGGTAGTGTACAAGAGTCCTAAACTCACATGAGCCTGTACGGTGTTCCGTTCTCAAGACACCCAATGAGCGATAAATCTTGAGGCCGATAGTAAAGCCGCGTGTCAGGAAGACGGAGACTACCCTATCTAGCATATGCATGCAACTTTGAAGATTTAAGATATGGTTTCCTGCCAGCCCAGATAAACCTCCTAATACTCTGATTTATATTGTGAAGGGTACCCACAGGAATCATCAGGGGCAGCATATCAAAATCATAATTAAATCTGGGAGCCGTCACCATCTTAATCATTTGTACCCTATTCCAAAAAGAGACCTGAGGACACACCATCTTGTGGAGTCCTGTTCCCTTTTATTCATCATTACCTGAATATTATCGGTCACCATATTGTCCAACTTCTTATTTTATCAGCAAACAAAGATACTTCAAACCCGAGCTCTTCCATGAATAGCCAAATGTTTTTGCGGAAATCTAAAATCCCTATGTGTGAGTGGCATCGCTTCCCACTTAGACTAATTCATCTTATAACCAGAGAAGAGTGAGAAAGACTCAATTATAGACATGACTTGTGGAACAGGAGAGTCTAGTTAATTCTGAGTCAGTAAGATATCATCTGCATATAACAAGATTTTATATGCACCCACAGGCGTTTCTACTCCTCATACAGGGGGAGATTGGCGGATTGCTACAGCTAATGGCACAATTGGTAAAAGGAACTGCAATGGCGATAACGTACAACATTGTCTCATGCCCAACATGATATGAAAGGGCTTTAATAGATGGCCTTCTCAGTCAATCTGCACCGAGGGGGAAAAATATTGCCATCCAAGTTTGGCCAGAAAGCTAGGTCCTATTCCTGTCCTACCCCCCATTAAACCTGACCATAGGCCTTCTCTGCATCCAAAGAGAGCAGCAACTTATTATCTGAATAATTTTGTACTTTCCATATCACATTGGACAAAAGATGCAATAATTACAGGAAGAATGTCCCGGAACAAAGCCAACCTGAGAGCTATGCATCAAGCTAGGGAAGAATGTTCATGTCTGCATTAATGAGCGAAATGAGACGGTAACTTGTGCAGTTAGTAGGATCCTCATCAGGCTTCAAAATAAGGCTTATGAGCGCTCTATTAAACTTCCGTCTAATGCAAGAATCACCCTCTAGCACCTTGATGTGCCTATAAAGAAGCGGTATCATCAACTCGCAAGTGTAAAGATTAGTTGATTCATTTAAATTAAACCCCTACAAGCCACTGTTTTTTAGGTCTCGTCTGACCCAGCGCATGCGCTGGTCTGGCGAGACTTATTGAGAGGGCTCCAAAAAGTGCTACCAGGCCAGCCTAGAGCTACAGTGCATGTGCGCGGGCGCGCGCGCCGTGCTTTACCGCGATTACTTTCACTTTCGCGGCCGCACGGCCGCTTTGATGTTTGATCGTGATCGCGATCACTTTCACTTACAGGGCCGCACGGCCGCTTGGCATAGCCAATTGGTCTCGCTTTTGGGACCTTATAAGTATTTATTTATGCAACTGTTGCAAGGCTAAACCCTTATAAGGTCCCAAAAGCGAGACCTATTGGCTATGCCAATGCTTGTTTTACTTGCGACCTGGTAGAGGACAGTGGAGAGTTTTCTTTAGCTTTATTTAGAATCCCTAGAATTAAAAAAGCTGCTCTATGGCTGTTGGGGTTAGCCTCTTGTTTTTCTTTTTGTAACGACTCTATTTAGTATTTTGGAATAAAGAAACATGATACTCATTACACATTCATCTTGAATATCATTGAATACCATAACAATGGGGATTCTGCACACATCTATTACCGAGAGTGTTTAACAAATGTTTTAACATGCAACATCTGGACTCCTCCAGCATGCCACACAAGAAACCAGACAAGCCTTATATAATTGAAAGGAGACCAATACCAATTATGGAGGATTTTGAAATATGTGAAATTTAAGCTCGCCTCTCTGAGCGAGGGATCATAATACTCTATAATTTCTTTCCAATCCTCCTCTGAATACTCTACGCCCATCCACTTCTACCAGTAGGATTTTGCTGCAATGTAAGTATCATGTGAGTAGAGATTGTTAGTGAGTATCTGGAACATGTTCGACACACCTCCCTGAGATAAACACCACAACTTGAGGTAGTTTAGAATCAGCGAAGCCAAAAATTGGATCGACACACATTACACACACATACAAATTTGTCTTGAGTATCATTGAATACAATAATAGAGGGATTCAGCACATTGCTGTACCCCAGAGTGGATGAAAAAGGTTTTAACAGGCCAGATATGGCACTGTATTACAACTCAAAGTGGTGGTCAAATCTCCCCATCCGCTTAATCCCCAGTGGGTATTGGCAGTCATTGTGAACGCATAGCCTACGTTGGGTCGCTCTCCATGTCTGAGGAGGGCATCATCCCTATCTCCAAAGCCCAAAGCATTTTGGATATTGTTACATTTTTGTTGCATCCATATGTAGGTGGTGAATGGACCCCACGGTGCGTCAAATTTGGCAACTCTGTCCCTTATAATTGCTGTAAGCTTTTCCATGACATAGATAGACCACACCTTCCCACACTCCATGTTCAGTGAGGCTGCTTGTGATTGTTTCCAAATCTTGGCTATGTCAATCTCACTGCTAAAAGTAGGTGGGAGAAAAATCGCCCCCGTGGAGTGTTTGTGGGAAAAAGTCTATCCGTCTCCTGGTCCCCCAAGAGGATCAAAAGCTGTTGTGTGTCGCTTTAGATACCCGTATATAGGTCTATTGAATCATGTCCTTATATAGGCACAATTCGACTTGTCCTTATTTAGGCATAATATTCCAGTCCTTATTTAGGCATTGGCCATGCAGATCCAAATACAGGCATGGTCACCTACATCCGTCCATCCCAGGTCACAACGAGCTACCTGAAGAGAATACAAAAAATTTGTAATATGCAATCTTTGTATTGGCAAACTTAGAAACTTTGGGACAGGGTTATGCCACTTCTCACAGGAAGTGATCATATAGGGGGGGGGAATGACCACAGGGGTAAGTAGCCCATAGACTACTACCCTAATGCCCCTAAATCTAGTATTTAGGGGAGCCCCTGGCACCAGGAAATCAGATCCTGCCAACCTAAAAGAAGAAGGACTGAAGAGATGCAAAATGCAAGAACTGTGGAAAAAGCAACTGACTTGGCGCCAACCCTGCCGGCCTGTTTGCTGTTCCCGACAAATGTGCCAAAGTCGACTCATTCTGTAAGCTGCTGTGCCTCCAAAAGCCTGGGAGGACTACCAGCACTTCTGCCAAGACTCAGGAACTCCAGTGGAGCTGCGGAGCTGCTTCCCTGTACCCTGCAGGTACTAAAAAAAGAACTGTGAGGACGCCGGACCGCGTAAAATCGACACCGGTCAGCACCACTGCACATGTCGTTCCAAGTCCAAGTTGAAGAGGGCCAACTGTGCCAGCGTGGTACCCCAGCCATCCAGAGAAGAAACCTACATTGGATTTGCCAGGAGGGGACTCCGCAACACCTTCTGCAATCTCTTTGTGCAGCCCCCCGAGTGACTCAGCGGTGATAATATCGATGCCACAAGACACCTCTGCACCTGCCACCCATGGCCCGAGTGGACCAAAGTGTCCCCATGTCCCCGAACATTGTGAGACCTGAGTCCCCTTCTTGGTTCAGCCTGACTGGTTTCCCAGTCCAAACCTGCAGCCTCTATCCGACCGGACCGATCCCATTTGACTAACATTGGTCACCCACCTCTGCAACCGGACGCTGCAGAGCCTCCCGAAGTGACCTGTTGGTGTGGCCTTGGACCTTGCCCCATACTCACCTTAAATCCAGGACATTGGTCCAGAAAGTCTCTGTGAAGTGCCCGAATGCAGTACATGTTTTTCCCCCGTAGGATAACATTAGCACACAACGCTGAAATACATCTCTGCACCCAAATGCTCCAGAGCCTCACGAGGTAACCTGTTGGTGTGGCCTTGGACCTTGCCCCATACTCACCCTAAGTCCAGAAGATTGGTCCTGTAGTCACTCTGAAGTACCTGTGTGCTGTGTTTGTTTTTCCTCTATATGATAACATTGACGCCTCTGAAAAATGCACTGTCCACTTTTAAAGCCTAAAAGTATTTCTATCTCAAAACGTACTTACCTGATTTTGATGATCTTCGTGCCAAAACTTATATAAAGATAAGAGTTATTTTTACAAATTGGTGTGAAGCTCCTTATTGAGTCGTGTGCATCATCTATTGACTGTTTGTGTATTGCATATGTCAAACACTCCTCTCTGATAAGCCTAAGGCTGCTTGACCACACTACCCCCTGGAAGAGCACCTTGGGATTGCTAGAGCAAGCCCCCGTCCACTTATAAGGGAATACCTGAACTCTTTGCGCAATATACATCTTTTTGGTATACTATATAAAGAGCAAGCTTCAGGCAATTATGTGTTGACCTTATGCGTATTTTATGAGCCAGGAGCCTATCTGCCTTGTCCCCACACTCATTGTAGGATTGGCCAACATATAGCAATTTCTTGGTCACTTCCTTCATTAACACATGTTCAAGTTCACCTCTGAGGCGGCGGAGATCCCTCAGGGTCTTATGTGATCCCTCCATTTTATGTTGTGCTCGGTTTGTTGTATCAGAGTGCCACGTCCCATAGGGTTGCTGTTGTTATTGTAGACCAAGTAGTGTTTGATTGTGTTTTTCAGGTGATCCCAAAGGGTCGGGTCGCAGTATGTCACCTCATTCATTAGCCATGGATTCAGATTCGGATGCTGAGGGTCAGTGGGTCCCATTGCCAGCCACACTGGAGTGTAATCCGAAAGAACCTCATTGTGTATCCTGGTATTCACTAGCTGGCAGAGTAGGGGGGCCCGAGAGACTAGGAGGTAATCGATACGTGAATACGTTTTATGGACATTGGAATAGAATGTGTAGTCACATTTGTGGGGATGGTGGTGACGTCAGGCATCTATCAAAGATAGATCTCCCATGCCTTGGGTCAAAGCTACGGGGCCTTGACTCAAGGGATGGGACCACAGGGGCTCACCCTGTCGGGGTGTGGGCAGTCTCGCCTTGGGTTGAGGGAGACATGGAGATCCCCGCCTAATACGATGTCTCCTCTTGCAAAGAGGGATATCCTCTGATAAAACTTAGAATCCCCCCCTCTCCCCATTGGGCCCGTATATGGAAACAATAGTTGGAGTTGTGCTAAGAATACACCGTAATCCCACCTCACAGACTTCTCTGTCTCTATGTGTGCTGTCTTGTTTGAGGGCGACATCCCTTCAGAGTATTTACTATTGCCACTTCCCAGGTTGTGCGTGTGTAGGATGAATGGGATTGGGTAGGATACCAATGGGAGTGGAGGCGCTTTGTATCGACGTCACTTCCTTCTGGTGCAGGCAATTTGTCAATGCTCTGCATTTGAGTAGTGTGTTTAGGCCGTGAACACTAAGAATGACTATGCGTATGGTCATCATGACCGGGTGCGTGGGTGTTCCCTGCCCGCTTGGAAGATAAGGGAAATAGGGTGTGCCTCTGTCTTGTCGCCCCAAAGGCATACTGTGCATGTGTGTCAGTGAAAGAAGAAACAAACTAAATAACAACATTAAACAAAACACAAATAAATTCATGAACATTTGGTTCGTCCTGTCAGGCCCCAGCAAAGCATGGGGCTCGGTGGTCCATCCGCAACACGTGGATCAGAGAAAGGACATAGGGAACAACAAAGGTAGTCCACTAGGGTAAGGGCACACTCCAGAGAGACCATAAGGGGCCTCCTTCCCCAGTTACAGTCCCTTTCTAATCGGGTGAATCAATGTTCGGCTGGAGATGATCAACATATCGTCAGTTGCTTATGGGTGACAGTTCAGTCACGACCCCCAAGTTGCAGGTGAAGTTCAGAGTGGAGTGTCATTACCTGATGAGGCTAGTCTGAGCTCTTTTACGGCTTGGCGTCCCTGTTTGCATGCTTTCTTTTTCATTGAACGCGTGGACTGGAAGCACATACCCACTCCTCTATCCACTGACGATAGATCTTTCGATTTTTGCTGAACCTCTAAATCCAGAGGGAGGGGCATCTCCAGAACCTTGCGTGCCTCTATTGGCATGCGGGCTATAACCCTCTTATCGTGAAAGCTAAAGTGGAGACGGAGAAAAAATCCCCACTGGTATGAGATCTTGTTTGTCTGCAGATAGTGGGTGAATTCCTTGAATTCCCTTCAGTAAGCCAATGTCTGAGCAGAGATGTCTTGGTATTTGGAGATGTTATTACCTTGGAATACGATTGGTTCTTGCGGTCTACCAGCCTGTGTCAGCTTCTCTTTCAGGTGGAAGTAATGTACTCTAGTGAGAGTGTCCGGTGGTAGGTTCTTCTGTTGTTGGAGGGCTGAAAACACTATGTTTTCGATCCAGGAGTACCGCCAGGCTTTCGGATAGCTGCAAGAGGTGTGCAAAGAGGGTCCGAACATGAACCCCGAGGTCCACACGTGAGACTTTTGCTACAATATCCCTAAAGCCAGCATTATTTCACCTGGAACGATTGTCTTGGACATCTCATTGTTCCTTTCCAGCTTCTCCATGTGCACTGTGAGGTCGACGTTGTCCGATTGCCCGCTAATTCAGTGGGTTTCTGTCACTTTGCCTGCCTGAACGTCTTGAGCAATTGCCGTTCTGACAGGTGGGTGTTGGTTAACACAAACTAATGCTTTGGTGTCCATATAAAAGTGACCCTTCTCCACAATGGGCGGATAGACCATGGCCAAAGTGGTGCTACTGCCAATACTGCTTTACTGCCTTTTCAACAATCCTGTGGTCTTTAGAAAGCAAGTGTGCAAGGAACTTAATACGGAGCTGATAGATTTGTTTTGGGGGATCAGTAACTCTACAGTGGCTTTGAGCATACAGCAGTTGCTGATCGATGAGGAACTGCATATTACCTTCAATTGCAATTCTTACTATTTGACAGCATAGCTCCAATGGATGGTGGGATGGTTGTGATCTGACTGTATGGTCAAGGCTCAGTATCTTCTAAGAGCATTGAATGCTAAGGCTGCTGATTAGGCTCTGGTTGATGATCCTGGACCCAGCTCTTCTTATTCTGCTTGCTTCAAGTTGGAAAATACTGCTGGAATAGATGCCTTATAAGATTTGGGTTAGAGGTTGCATTCACTCCTTAGGTACCCTATGGTGCCTTCTCCAGTGCATTAGCATCTAGGACCATGCATGCCTTTTCTGATATAAGGACAGAGTAAGAGTTCTCACCGGGACAATTCTTAACTCAAGCTTCACTGGGCTATGAGGATGTTATATCTGACTTGTGTCTTTCATTTCCCTGGCTGTGACTTCCCTGTTGCTCAGCTAGTGTGAGTGTTAACTTATTTTATACACCTGGTTTTATGGACTTTCAATCGTTACAGAGGCTAAGTCAACCTGGGGGTGTGAGGCGTTAGAACCTGCTGCTCTTGTGAAGCAGCATCCATTGCTTAACCCATGGGGAGCAGGGAAGTTAGTCGCACTCTTATATCAAGGTATTAGGGAATCTGATAGGCAAGAATAAAGGAATTGAAAGAGAGATGGGATACAGATTTGGCTGTGGATGTATCACCATTAGATTGGTCGGCAGCACTGGACAACATGGCTAAAGTCTTGATAAATTCTAAATGTAACTCTTTAAATTCTGTCACCAATACTAAACAGACTTCATACCCAAACAGCTACACAAAAAGTACCCATGGGTCCAGGGCCGGCTTTAGGGCAGTGCGACTGGTGCGGCCACACTGGGTGCTGACCTGTGAAGGGGGCGCTGACCTTAGGGGAGGCCGCTGTGTTTTACAATACCTTATGGTTGGAGAGATGAGGGGCAATGTTGCCCTTTAGCAGTGAGAGAATCTGAGGAGGCAGTCATGGGGGTGTGGGGGCGCCAAAAATGATTGTCGCACTGGGCGCCACCAATGCTAAAGCCGGTCCTGCTTGTGTCCCACATGATTGCCCCATATTCTTTTGTATGTCATGGTAATACCCGCAACTTGAAATCTTCTGGAAAACTGTAAGCAATCAATTATTGGCCATGAATGGTAGACACAATTTAAACACCCTGAAAACGTGTCTTTTGGGGGATTCATCCGCTGTGATAATGCTTAGAAATGTCAATGTTGGTCTGACCCTGTTACTGGCCATGCAGGCGAGAGCTATGAACGGACATTGTCCAAGTGCACCGCATATTGCTTCCTGGCACTCAAAGTTGTTGTTGTGCGCTACCACAGAAAAAGAGAGCTACATGTTGAACCGTAGGAGAGTGGGCAGGACTTTAACAGTCATTAAATGGGATTTCCTGTTGCTGGACCGTGCATTAGGTTCAACAACAAAAAATCCTGATCCAATTTGCTATGCCAAAACGGGGTGATTTATTAGAGGACTCAAATTTGATGTTGTTTTGTTTCACTTTTGTATCTTGGCACCTGTACTCAATGAATGTTTCTGTAACCTTTGTGGGCATGGGCAGTTTGTCCTTAATGTGGTAGTTGCACCACCAATAACAGGTTGCTTGGGATGACTATCCATTACAATAATGCCCCATTATATCCAATTAGGGCTCATTTGGTATATTTGTTTTCTGAAGGTAACTTCTTGCCTCCTGCAAATTTTCTTCTATATTTCTTTGATCATTCTGTTGTTATTTGAACAGTGTTGTAAATATGTAAGGCATTGTCTTTGTTATTTATCTCATGCTTTACGTGACAATCAATTAAGATTCATTTAAATAAAAAGGGGGGGGGGTGCAGTGAGCAAGTGCAGGAGCACACAGACCCTCGCTTTGAGGATCCGCACAGCACGCAGAGATCCTACAGGGTCGCGATACAGCAGGGGCCCACGGCAAGGACCCACACGAGAGCTTCACTCTTGCAGGTTGAAAACAGGTCGAGCTAGACAGTGGCCATTGGCTTCAGAGCTCAGCAGTCTTGCTTTCACTACACCAAACCCTTCTATGCAATGCTTTGGTTTTCTGGACCCATGATCTAGCTGGAATGCTTAAAATTGTAATTCCATTCCTTCGTTTTTTTACCACCTTGCCACTTCAGACAGGAACCACCCACATGCAAATCAGACTTCTCCTCCTCCAGTAGAAACAGTTGAAAACAGCAGTAGGAATTTTGGAAGAAGGTGCTTTGGAGTACAGTTACCATCATTGGGCAACACCCCTCAGGTATCCCTCAGTGTTGCCAATGGAGTGTCCCAAGATTCCAGTTATACAGCCCACTTAAAGAGACTATCAATGATCTGTGCCAAAGATCACATCGCTCTTCAGTGGATGAGGCAAAGGGCACCAAGCAACCTGGCAAAGCGTGAATTCGGACATGTGCAAAGACAGGGAAGAGGGTTTCATAAGCCTAGGTCACCTCATACTGTGCCTGAAGGCATACCTGCTTCAGTCCAGACTTTTTCTTTGCATTATGGTATTTGTAGTCCTGGTTTTATAATGGTATAAACAAGACTGCAACTGCAAGAAAGATAATCCATTTATAAAGGGTGAGGATTCCCGAAAAAATGGGACAGGATATGGCCAACATGGAAAGCCTATAGGGACCTGATATGCATTCGAGAGAGCTGACTGTAGTGGACAATAGATAGGCGCGTGCAACAGGGATGCAACAATATGTGGGAATGTTCTCCATAGTTGATGATTCCCCTGGTAATACATACAGATTGAAATGATCTAATAATTTATTTGTTGCTGCTTTCCCTCATTTTTCAATAAAAAGATGTTATAAAAAAAAAGAATGATAACTAAAACCCTGGACAGGAGCAGACAATCACCCAGGGACCTGGTAAACCTGATAGGGCTGGGAAAGACAAATTGCATCCACAGGGCTTCCCTGCCAAGGCAGAAGTGGTGAATGGCGCCATCAACAATGATGAGGATTATACGACCAATACTAATTATATCTCTTACAAACTGTTGAATGTCCATATACTGGTGTATGCTGTAATCAACTGACCACACTGTGGGCTGTAATGAATATTTACCATGTCGCGGTTGTGTCACAGGTACTGGCCTATGACTCCGCAGTGTATGACTTGTGACATAACCACAGGTTGCTATGCACAGCATGATTCGAAAGTTGTTTTAAATAATGTTCCCACAATGTTTTTTTCATTTACAGCAATAATGCTAACTGTGTCATTTTAGCAGGTGTAAAGAGATAGATTGCAATGTATGTATGAAATAGTGTCACAAGCCCACATATGTGGCTTTTCATATCCGAGAAAGTGAGGAGGATTCAGTTTAGGCAACTACTATGGAAGGCAAGTCTTCATTATCAGTGCTAGGATATTAATATACAAATGATTAAGGTTTTTTTCATGGACCATGATTGAATCAAATGTGTGTAGCGTTCCTGAATACAAGGGGCCCTTTTCTAAAGGAAATTTGATCATACACATATGATTACGATCAAATACACCTTTTTGCCCCTGACAGTGATTCCTGGGGGCTGTAAATGATTTCTCTGCAATACGTTTGTGAAAATCTGCAGTAGTAAATCTCTTAAAAGGGGTGGAAGTGGCTGTAATAAGGTGGACGTTTAGGAATACCTACAAACATTTACTTTTGAGGGAATTCCCCAGCCCCCATTACAAGCCCAGCCTTTTAAAGTTATTTCCAAGATTTACTTAACTATCACGTAGAGAAGTGCAGCAGCCGCAAATCCTGCACTGCGTGAGAAGGAGAGAGCAGGAGACCTCCATATTTACTGAAAAATGGCACTCTCCTCCCCTCACTCTAAAGCCTGCGCAAAAATGTGCTGCCGTGCACCAAGCACACATATTTGCACCATCGTGAAAGGGTATCTGCGTGAGTCTAGCATAGGTTTTGTACTGGAAAGATACCTTTCCAGTACACAATACTATGCTTAAACTTCAAAACTTTTACCACCCTGTATGTGTTCTGTACAGCGCAGCACACATGCAAAGTCAGAAAATAAAGGAGAAATTAAAGCATTTCTCCCAGACAGCACCTGGTTGAAGTGGGCCCTATTTTCTCCAGCAAAACCCTGTCAACCTTTTTTAGTAAATAGGGTTTTGCATCAGAAAACCTGGGTGGTTGCATGGGAACGCCCATGCATCACCCATAGAACGCTCTCTTGACGCTAAGTAATGCAAAGCAGTGCTATTCAATTGATTTTTCAGCACAAAAGTAAATTAGTTAAAAAAGATTTTGTGTTGGGCACTAAAGCTTAGTACATATACCCCGAAGTATGTGCAGGATCTTACTTGTTCATGCTCTAGTGCAAATAAGCGTTGAAAAAGGTCTTCTACTGCATGTGTGGAGCATTTTTCCAATAAGGTTTGATGGGTGTGAGCTAGAAACACATTTATGCATCAGAATTTATGATAAATACAGTTTAATTCCAAAATTCCAAAATGAGGCTGAAAATGCTACTGCCGCAATATCTAACTCCAGTGGCTTGCATATACCTTAATTTCATCTCATTCATTCACATTTCTCTGGCACAATACACATCTGCGTGTCTTTATGTATGTAGCTAGTATTTCTATAGCGCAAACCTAACCAAAAGGCAGCAATACACCTTTGTGAAAATTATCATTTACTCTGTAGTTTGCACATTAGATGTTCTCCAATCCTGGTTGGCCCAGGTGTCTAAGCTCTTTATTACCCGAGCATCAATTTTTGAAAAGGAAAAACAGAAGTGCAGGTACCTTCTACCAGAGTACCTACTTGCTTCTGAGAAGTGGTGGTACTATCCATTTAAAATTATTTCACCAAAGCTGTCAAGTGCAGACACTCTCCCTCTCAAAACAAAGAAGTGCAGGTACTCAGTTCCTGACAGTACAGGCCCATTTAAAGCACTGCCGAGCAGGAGAGCTCCCTTACCTTGGGCAAAGACTGGCTGCACCAGCAGCAGGGCGAGGCACAGCAGGAGCAGAAACCTGCACATGGTGCAGTCTAGACGAGCGCGTGAGGCTTGAGTAGGGAGACTCTGCAGAAACCCAGGGTACACTGGGGCTCTCGCGCCCAACGTGTTTGCTTTGGGAAAACCACAAAATAAACAGGCCTTACAGGGTTGCTATAGAGAGCTAAGGACGCGGGACGGTGAATCATGCAACACTTTCCTTTTATGAAACGAGAGGGTAAATAGAACAGGAGCGAAGCACGTCCACTCTGCTAAGAATTCTAGAAGGATTATTTATGGTCGGAGTATGTAAGACGTGCAGTCACTACGCAAACCGGAAGCTGAATGCAGGCAACCATGGGAATGTGACGTTTATGCTGGAGGAAAGTTTAATTTAAATCGAAAACATAGAGAGGCAGAGAAAAATGGCTCTTAAAATAAAGAAAGGGACAATCATACAGGGATGTGCCGGATTTAAATTCCACACATAGAATTATGCATAGTTGACAAGTTTTGCGTTTCACGAATTTTGCGAAGGCTGTCAGCTGTAGCCGAGATTCCCGAAGGAGAAAACGTTGATGTCAAACAATTTCTCAGCAAAACATTTTTGCTAGTCAATTTACCCCCAAATATTGAGGGGGGGTTGAAGGAACAGTTGCCCACAAAACCTACTTTTCCAGGATTTTTTGGCGCAATATTTTTCAAACCTAAGTTTACAAAGTTTTGAAATATTTCACAAAGTGCACAAACAAAAACCGTTGGAAGCTCGTACACCTTTAACATCTAAATTTAATATTTGAAGACATCTGTGAACTGTTCCATACAACTTCACCATAAACGCTAAAAGCACTGGAACCTCCACAACATATTTGGTGAACTTTTCACTTCTTGCTTTCCACCCAATGCTCACCCATTCAGTTCACTCCTCCAGTCCATGAGATTTTCGAGAGCTGCTTACAGTTCCATAATTCCTTTGCCATTTCTGATTTACTGGTCACATCGCTTCTCACCCTTCTCCCTCAGGCAGAGGGGATGAGACTGGCCCTAATGCAGACAAGGGAAATGGGACTCCATCTGCTGGATTGGGAGTAAAAAAAACTAAAAGCTAAAAAAGGCACTGGGGCTTGAGAAGTGTAGTGGTCCCCTTAAACCTTGCGGCCACGGTGCCAATGCCCCTCTTCACCCTTGCCTGGCACTTCTCCATGAGTCCGACATACACTGAACCACTTATATCCAGATCCCCTCACCTCTCGTACATTAGCTCCCCAATCGCTGCACGTTACCACTTTTCCGTCACTTCATGATACACTTTAAATACTCCCTTGTAACATCCTTAACTCTTTACATCTGCCCCATACATAATCAGTAATGTCTAGCTATACTCCTAAACTGGCCCATGCTCTGCCCTGCTTCCTATCACACCCTTTGCTCCTGAAGAACTCATCGGCATCCCTTTGCTGTGTTCCCTCAAATTTTGACAAAAAGCAGAGGCACTTTGTGAGGATGTCCATCACCACTAGTTGATATTAAATGCTATATTTTAGTTGTAACAGCCACGTTAACTTCTATTGGTGGGTGTGTTGACTTTGGAACCTGGTGATGCCAGGTGGTACCATTCTTCCTACGCTATTACCCTAGTCCAGGAGAGCAATCACTACAGGGAGACATTTATCAAAGAGATATGCTGCTGAGGTCAGACATAAAGGAATAGCTTTGAACTAGTAAAGATGGGCTTTACCATAAGAAACAGGATTTTCCTTCACTTCTTTATAAATGATATGTCAAAGTCAGCATCTTTTCGATCAATAGAACGCTAAAAATCTTCTGCATTCTGAGCATGGGTTGAGCAGTAGGGTGGTCAAGATGTTTGCTTTTTTTCTGTTAAGCTATATTGTTTGTCAGACCCTTTTCCCTCTCTCCGCAGATAACATTTCATAAGAGTTAAAGACCATTTAGGGAGTTATTTTCTCTTAGGTGCTGTGGTTACTCCAATGCTAGAGTCTGCTTGTCTAAAGCTCACATAGCCTTACTGAGGCTAATTTGATGATTTATTCTATGTGGGTGTCTGTCAAATATTCATGAAGGGGCTCACCATAAAAGGGCACAAATACGTTACTGCATATCGAATAGCAGAATCCTGGAATCCAGAATCAAAGACACCATGTTGAGGAACTCCTGGTGCAGTTTTCTATGAGAGTAAACATTCGACGAGGGATAAGGGATTCAATGACTGCCCCAGGAGGATGACACTTTGCATCTGAGCAAGGAATGCAGGACTTAGAATCCATGACAGCTAGTGCATCATGGGACAGATCCACCAGCTCCTTAAGATAACCCTATATTCACTTGGCCACTAAGTAGCCTTGAGAAATACAGATGTTGCCCTAGGAATAAGATGTTTTGGCACTGTGCCACTGAGCACATAGTGGGTGCATCATGAGAGACACTCATCAGCACCTTAGCTTAAACCCCTTGGCGGTGGGCACCTAATGAGCCAGGAGGAAGACGTTGTGGCACTATGTTCCAAAGTACATGACTGAAGCACACAGGGCTAATTAGTGGCAGCAGTGCGTTGCCAGGTTAGACAACAAATGCGTAAAGATTAACTTAGTCGAGAAAGCCTTGGTTTAAAACAGCCTATAGTAAAGAAAAAGAGTATCTTTGAGTATATGGAATCCCAGTTGATAAGAACATTATTCTCCTAACTTCATATTAGGAAGAACCTAAAAACCTTTGTATTTCAGTAGGATTTGATATTTTGATGCAACCTTGTTTGTTAAAATCTGTATTTCCATTTCTTTCTATCAGCTTTCGCTCTGTATTTGCTCATATTCTTACAAAATGTATTGAACACTCTGGTGCTCTTTAAAGCAGTGTCCCCACTTTAAAAACAAATAAATACATGAAAAATAGAACAGTAAACACATTTTTTTATAATCATATTAGTTTTTATTCTTGAGCACTCTGGTAACTAACAACATGTTCTCAATTCGTGTACCAGCTGAAAGAAAGCTAACAAAACCTTCACTTGTTTACCAATCCCTTTAACATTCATTGGTGAACATTTCTCAAGTCAACACCAGCACTGGCGTTGGACAATGTTTGCCTTATCTTTTACCCCTCCCTGCTGCTACTCTGTCCCTGGAGCCCTAGTAACTACCAGTATATACCTGACAGGCTCCTAAGGCAAAAATGCAGGGGAAGTCAGGCGTTTAAGAGAGTGACCCAAATAAGATGGAGAATAACTACTCTTTTTCAAGGGTGATTTAGGTTTGAAAGGCAAATGACTCCATTAAAGTCCCTGGAGGCATGTAGTTTGTCAAGGTGAATAGAAGTAGAAAGAGTAGGTATGTATTCCAGGGTCCCTCTGGGAAATGGGAGCGACCATGGATAACTATTTGGGCTTTGTAACACAGGACTCTATAATATTTCACCCTTTGGATTAATCACCATTTCCTTCAAGGGTTTTTCCTGGCTTCACTAAGTTCCTGTCACTGAGGTTCCTTTCCAGTTCACAGTATTTCCTTTCACTTGCGGTTATTTCTAGTTCACAGTCCTTCCAGCCCCTAGATTCCCTTGAACTGAGGGTATTGCTACTTCACATCCTTCCCAGCCCCAAGGTTTGCTTCACCTGAGATCTTTCCCACTTCAGTCTCTTTAGCCCTGGGTTCCCACCACCTACAATCTTTTCCACTACACAGTCTTTCTAGCCTCTCAGTTAACTCAACCTTGGGTTTTTATTCAAAGAGTAAGTACAAGATTTATAACTTCTCAAAACCTGGGGAAAAAGGATTCGGGTATAAGACCATCTGTTTCCCGCTGTGAATAAGCCCCCGCCCTCAGTGTAGCCCCTTTCCTCCTACAGAATTCCAATGCTGTGCACCAGCCCCTTCATTCAGTGCCTCCACTTGACTGAGACACATTTGTGGTCAGTAGTCAGTCCATATGTTTCCATCTGGGAATTTTCCCCTCTTCCTCTGTAGGCTAGGCTTATATAGTGTGGGAACATGGGGACTCCTCTTTGTAGCCTCCCTCTTCTGTGTCATTGGGAGATTGTTGGTTTAGCCATTCCACAGAGTGTGATGATTGGTTGTAATATGTAGTTTTGAAGGCTGGTAGAGCTCTCACTCTGACCTGTGAATTCCAGTCTTCTCCACCTTCAATGCCTGTTTCTTGTAGTGTGGCCTCCTCCGTAGATCTACGCATACCCTGGGTCTTCCCCTGCTGCTTCCTGCTTTCCAGCGAGGGTGTGGATAAGGCCATGGCCTGCTGGTCTTCCAGCCTCATCACCTGAAGAAGGTGATGACGCTCCACAAGCCACCGTGTCTCTTTCATTAACACCTGCCGAGGTCTACACACCGCAGACACAGTCTGGAGCCACACCCCTGTGCAGTTTCACACACCCAAACACCACCCCCTTGTTTGTTCCAACAACCCCAAGGAAAAAAAAACCTTTCAGGAGAAGGGAATGTATGAATGATCATACATGAAAGCATCTTCTTGCAAACCATGCATTGTGACAACCACCCAAGCAGATTTCCAAGTGATAGTTACGGAGCTCACAAACCGAGTTTTTCATTGTGAATCACAAATTGTTTCTAGAAATCAAAAAAGCCATTCATCCTGCCCTCCTTACGACAGAGTATCGGAAATAGGAAAACTATATCATGTCACCTCTTTACGTCCGAGGAATACAACTGATTGTGCTATGTTTCAAGCCCAAAAACATTTTATTGCTTAAAAATGTAAATACATGGAATGTGCTCTCCTCTGATAGCAATAATCAAATGGGCCTATTTATTGTGTCAGATTTGAATTTGGTTATGGAAAAAACTCTTGATTCTGAGAGCAGGCTGTAGCGAGGGGGCAATAGAGGCTATATTTCGCTTTAGGAAGAAATTAGGACATAAACCAGATCAGAGTATAAAAAGCATAAGATAAATAATATTCATTTT